>NW_006159561.1:229700-243151 GCF_000334495.1 Tupaia belangeri chinensis
ACGTGGGTGCAGTGTCAGCCTTGGACTCAGTGGCTTGAAACACATACTAGGTGCATGATCCGGTGTGTGCCCCAAAACCTGAGAGGAGAATGGACAAGGGGCTGTGGCAGGGCCAAGCTTCCTGGGGGATGATTTCTCCTTTTCCCTCTTTCTCTTTCTCTGTCTCTCTTCAGTGAGTGCATACCCCCTATAACAAACTTCAAAAAAAATAATAAAGGGGACCAGCAGTTAGCATAATGGCTATGTCTCTGAACTCCCATGTAGCCAACCACGATTCAAGTCCTGGACCCAGTGGCTTAAACTCACGCTGGGTGCATGTGTGTGCATGCCCAAGATCCCGAAAGGAAAACAGAGGAGAAGGGATTGTGGCGTGGGGCAGAGATTTCTGTCTCTCTGTCTTTCTGGTGAGCACATGCACCCTATAGCAAAAAAAAAAAAAAAAAAAAAAAGCATAAAATAATGCCTGACCCCAGGAAGCTTATGGCTAAGTAAAACAAAGCATGATCATAGGTAGAATGGGGTGGGAGGCCTGAAAGAACTGTGTATAGGAAGGCCTTGCACTTAGAGGGACCTTGGCACATGGCTGCTGGCAGAAGTGTGTTAAAGAATTACCTCTGAATTTCAGTTCTGTGCATGTCACTGCGACCCTCCGGAGGGCTCACCTCCAATGGTGATCGCCATTGGACCTGTTTCAGCAGATAGAAGTAAGGAGGTTCCCACTCTCTTTTTTTTTGGAGGGGGGGGTAATTTTGCTTAGGCCATGTGAGCTTGTCTGGGGAGAGAGACAGACAGACAGAGACAGACAGAGACAGACAGAGATGGATACAGTAAGAGGGAAAGTGAGAAATCGCCCCACAGCGAGAATGGCCACACCACAGTCCCTTCTTTTTCATTCTCCTCTTGGGATTTTGGGCACATGCGTACACACCCGGCATGATTTTCAAGCCACTGGGTCAGGGACTGAAACTGCAATTGGCCATGCAGGAGTCCAGCACTAAACTGCTATGCCATCTGCTGGTCCCTGCCCTCCCTCCCTCCCTCCCTCCGTCTCTCTCTCCCTCCTTCCCTCCCTCCATCCATTCCTTCCTTCCTTCCTTCCTTCCTTCCTTCCTTCCTTCCTTCCTTCCTTCCTTTTTCCTTTTTAAATTTTTAAAAGTGCATGCACTCACTAGAGGGAGAGAGAGATGGACAGTGAGAGAGAAAGTGAGAAATGATCCCCCGGGGGATGTGGCCACACTGCCATCCCTTCTCCTCATGCCCATGTACCTGGCATGATTTTGAAGCCACTGGGTCCAGTACTTGAACCACAGTCAGCCACGTGAGAGTCTAGTAATGTAATCACTACACCATCTGCTGGCCCCTGTGCTCTTTCTTTTAAAATCTGATTCCCTTCATCTTATTTTTCCCCCAGGCTTTAAAGGAGGATGATACACACCGAACTGTATTTTTAATAATTTGAGGAAAGTAGTTTGGCAAGTGTGTGGTGTGTGGGAAAAGCATGTGCAGAAGACACAGTGAAAGACTTAAGAGAAATCTTAAGAGGTGGAGGGCGAGGAGAAGAATGAAGGAATTTTGGGAATTTCTCGTAGGCACAGAAACATGAAACTCTATGCATGATAGAGGCTGGAGAAGACCTGGGTGGCATTTCAGGGGCAACGTCCAGAACTGGATTGCAAAGTTTGCAGCAGACTCTGCCGCTCACCAGCTGTGTAACCTGCGCAAGTTAATCTACCTCTCTGAGTCTCAGTTTGCTCATCTGTAAAAGGACAAGAAATAGTTTCTACTTTGTGGATTTGTGAGTAAATAGCCCGTATAAAGCGCTGATCGCAGTACTACATTCAGGAAGCACTAAAAAATATTAGCTAGGATCCATTGTATGAGCCTTATCTTGGAGCAGAATGATTTTCGAAGTGTTCAGAGAGTAACATGTAAAGGTGGGGCACTGGCATTTTGCTCACGTTGAAGTGGGAGGAGAATGGATATTTCATTCAGAACTATGCAGCACTAAACATTAAGGGATTTGGGGGAGAGATAAAATGATTTTGATGCAGATATTTTAGAAGGTTTGGCATAACAGATACTGAATTCAGTACATTTTTATCGGAATCAATGAAAAGAGATACATAAAGATTTAAGAGGAGGGGGACATTCTTTTCGCCACAGCTGGTCATGCGCCCAGTGTAGTTGGCAGTAAAATGGATTGTTTGGAATGTGTCCCTAAAATCCTGTAATTTAATTTTCATTATTTATATAACACAGTCAGTATACGTGGCGTTTTACTCTACACACACAAGACCACATTTCTGGCCTGTGTAATTTTACCAAAGAGACTGTAAATGAAAAATGTGTACCTACTAAGTTAACTGCAACTTAGTAGCACACCGCCAATGACTCAGAATCCTAATCAGTGAAGAGGAATAGAGCAACATAGAGTTGGAGGGGGGAAAAATGGGTTAGGAACCAGAGTGAATAGTGCTGGGTGGGGGGGTCAAGGAGCCCTTGTGATCCTAATTAGAAAGTGTCTTTGAGGAGTCCAGAAAAACAAGTTTGTAAATATTGATGTTAGATCAAATGTAACAATTTTGGTGCTACTCTATAAAAGAAAACTGTTAAAATAATTATCAAAGTAGTTTATCTCTTATGGCATTGAACTTATTTCATTGTATCTGTTTTAGAAACACAGGTTAGAAAAGAGTGCTCCTGGGGGCCAGCAGTTGGCGTAATGGCTATGTCGCTGAATTCCCATGTAGTTGACTGCAGTTCGAATCTCGAACCCGGTGGCTTAAACTCACACCGGGTGCATGTGCGTGCGTGCCCAAGATCCTTAGAGGAGAATGGAGAAGGGATTGTGGTGTGGCCATCCCCTTTGTGGGGTGATTTCTCGTTCTCTGTTTCTCTGGCGAGCCCATGCTCCCTGGAGCAAAAAAAAAAAAAAAAAAGAAAGAAAAAGAAAGAAAAAAACTCTCCAAAAAAATTATATTAAAATAAAATAAAGAGTGATCCTGATGTGTGTCTAAGAGAAGACAGTTAAGATTTCTAGAAAACTCTACATTTGAAACTGAAGTGAATTTGTAGGTGCGTATAGGTGCTTCAGGTTAAAGGTTCTGATGTTACTGGGCCGTCAGTGAATAGTATTACTTCTGGAAGACACGAGATACAGCCACAGCGATGATACTGGCCATTTACTGTTTATGACCAGGCTAGAAAACTGGGTGATTTATTGTAGTTGGTTATTGTCCGATGATAGTTCTTGGTTTCTGGAAGTCTTTGGGCCAGGAGTAAGCTAATAATTTATGGCAAGGTAGTTTCGCAGTTGGTTCAGTGGTTGGAGACTGAAAAAGACATACCTGAGATTAGTCAGAGGAATCAGAATAAGGGGACACTAGAAGCAATTGGGTCACAATATATTCAGCTTATGCCAGCATGCTACCAAGAAGCAGAAAGAAGAAATTATTCCGATTCCTTGGCGAGATAGGTGAGACTACAGAATCAAGTTTTTGTTGGTTTGTTTTTGCAAATCATTGAAGTTGCCGACCATATAGAGGAGATTGCTACCTAAGTGAAGATGACACCCTGGATGGTGTGTGGTTCTTCCCTGGAATTCCCTTTAAGAATGACCAAAAAGAAAGCAATAAATCCACATGTTAATCCTTAAAATAAACTAGGTTCAACCCACTCCTATACTGGCAAATGCTATCACATATTTTCTATTTCAAGAAGCTGGGATTCGAATCTCAGCCTCAGTTTTACGCACTCACATTTGTAAGCCTCAGGAGCCTTGTTCAGATTTCGGAGCAGAGGAAGGGGTTCTCGAATACGCAGGCTTGCTCCTGTGAAACAGGGAAGGTGGAGCCGGGGAGGTCATGCACCCTCTCTTGGCTCCTGCTTGTATGAGCGCTATGACATTCGATGGAAATTTAAATTCTGGTTTAAATAGATAAAACCGAGTTGTTATCGTATGTCCTCATCTTTGTTTTTCTATATCACTGCATCACAAATGCACAAATGGCATTTTGTTTTCCAAAGAGGTCTGGGACGAAAGCAGCAGGTCACAGAGCGAGCGTTTTACTGCGTTGCCTGTCAGCCTCTCCTGGCAGAGCTGAATCCCTGGGCAAAAGTGTCCTCCCAACTGTTGTCAAATAGTGCATCAAAAAGATGGCCCAAGAAGTACCAACGGTGTTAGAAAATTGAAGTGTGGGCAAGGCTTTGTCCGAGAAGTTTGCGCCTGTTTATCATATTTATTAATACCCACCCTTTTTTTATTTTTTCCTGGTGAGAGGACAAAAATATGGCAGGGAGAAAAACAGGAAGATTGGGGTTTTTGACGGGTGTCTTGCCATGGTGCCATCCCCCTGTCTCAGCCCCCAGTCCTACTAGGATGACCGGTGTGTGCCACCAAGCTTGTTCTGTTTTGGTTGGGCCAGGACTTGAACCTGTTGCTGCCTGTGTGGCCTCCCACTGTGCCGTAACACACACAGCAGAGCTGGGCCGTTTTAAACGATACTCTTTCGAAGAGTATCTTTTGGAATCCTTAAATTCCTCCCGGGATGGGCATGAGCAGGTACCAGTGACAGTCAGACATGACTGGCCATGTAGCCATATATTGACTGGATCGAGGATGTCAGAATGTCTGAAAACTTTGATGAATTTTGTCAAACGAGTGACTCCCTTCAGAATGTTTCATTGTACGGACCTTGGCTGACAGAGATTGTGCTCACAGAGTATTTATAGTATGATTTCATAAGGCACCCAGCCACAGCCTTTTAGAATTCTGTCATAGAATATTATTTTATGCCATCATATTTTAAAAGAGTTATTTTATTAATTATTATCATTTTAAAGAGATTTTTATATTATAGGGTGTGTGTTTACCAGAGAGAGACAGACAGAAAGCAAGAAATCACATCCTGAAGGGATGGCCATGCCGTAATCCCTTCTCCTCCATCCTCCTCTTGGGATTTTGGGCATGCACGCACATGTGTCTGGTGTGGGTTTCGAGCTGAGGGATTCGGAACTCAAACTACAGTTGGCTATGTGGGAGTCCAGCCACGTAACCATTATGCCATCTGCTGGTCCTTTATTATTATTGTTGTTGTTATTATTATTATTGTGATTACTTAATTTGACCAGAGAGAGAAAAGTAAAGAGAAAGTAAACCAACAGGTCTGGGATTTGAACTGTGGTTAACCATATGGGAGTCCAGTGCCTTAACTACCATGCTACCTGCAGGCCCTTATGCCATCCTATTTTGAAAAGATACAATGATAACATTGAGTAGCAATAGTGTAATGAAACCAAAGTGCACTTTTAGATGGGAGGAGAAGTCTGCCTTGCTTCCAGTAAATAAGGTATTTGAAGTTTAAAAACTGTTCAGGTGGTTTGGAGGAAGCCCTGTCTCATAGAAAGTACTGGTGAGTCAGTAGCTGTGGGGACTCTGTCTGAGGCTGACTTGGAACTTTACAGAACGTTTCTCCTCAGGAGTGGGGGTGGGAACTCAGCCCTTCCTCAGCCTGCTCAATGCAGGGTCTGTGGCTTCCTTTCCTCTTTCTTTCTTTTTCTCCATCCCCCGCCCCCACCCCTTCATTTCCTCTGATTGATGGAAACACGTGCTGGGCGCTTTCCCTGACATTCTTTCCAAACACTGAAAGTATGAAATGTTACGGCGGTGCTATGTCTATTTTTGAAAGTAAGGCTGTTAATGTAAAGCCTGTGTTGATATATTGGGATGAATTATAATGGTGATATTATTACAGCCTTCAAAGCTGAAAATTTATTATTTTTCTCACCTACTTTTGGTTGCTGATACTTGATCATAGGAACAGGCTGTGCATCTGGTTAATTTGGGGGGACTTATTTGTAGATTCACAAAAGTGAAACTTTATCCTCCTTTATACCTTCGCCAGGCCCTCTCTTATTGAAGAACAAAGAGAAACGCAATCCACAGCATACTTGGCTGCTGCTTGTGTTCTCATTATTATTAATGTTTACAGTGAAGTTATTTTCGGAGACATCGATTTAGCAGTGATTTTGCAAATACAGTGAAAATAATATTGTTGATAAAATTGCTTGCCATAATTCTTTTTTTTTTTTTTTTTTACTTTTAAACATTTAATTCATAGCTAGACTTCTTTCTGCATCTGTATTTTCAACTGTTACATGTCCTTATATGTCAGAAGTCATGTTGGATCTAAAAAGTCAGCAGAGGAGCCAGCAGGTGACGTGGTGGTTAAAGGCACGGAACTTCCACATCGCTGAGTGTGGTTCGAGTCCCAGATCTGGTGGCTTGCTTTCTCACTTTCTCTTTCTTGCTCTCTTTCTCTCTGATGAGTGCATGTGTCCTATAACAAATTTTAAAAATACTACTAATACTTAAAATTAAATAAAACATTCTTTTTTTTTTTTTTTTGAGATATTTTCACTGTAGGGCGCGTGCGCTCGCCAGACAGAGAGAGACAGAGAGACAGAAAGCGAGAAATCACCCCCCGGGGGGATGGTCATACCGCAATCCCTTCTCCTCCATTCTCCTCTCGGGATCTTGGGCACGCACGCACATGCGCCTGGTGTGAGTTTTAAGCCACCGGGTCCGGGACACGAACCGCGGTCGACTACGTGAGAGTCCAGCGACATAGCCATTACGTTAACTGCTGGTTCCCAATAAAAAATTCTTAAAAAAACAAAAAAAAAGCCAGCAGAAATGGATAATAATAAACAACATGCAGCCCTGATGGGGCTTTGTCTTAAATGAGGGGGGGAAAATAAACCTAGGAGCAAAATTATTTTTTCAAGCCTGCCTTGCTAGATATGGTTTAGGTTTCTTAGGGACACGGACCCTATCTCTTTCAGTCATGACTGGCATCTCGTCTAGCACAGAGAAATATTTAATTATATTTTATCGAATGAGTGAGCACAAATGTGAATGGGAGAACTCTGTGTTCATTTGAAGGACAAATGCCTATTTCCTTGGTACCTGTAGCTTGACTATGCACAGACTGTTGTAATTGAAAAAAATGTCCACATGGGCCTAGTGCGTGCATGAGGGCGTCTACTGCTGTATTGGGGCTGAGACTCAGGAAGTTTGAGTTGGGTTCCTGTTCTAACTTAAAATAGGCTGGACTTGGTGGGACGGGTCTCTGGTTCTAGGTAACCAGGAGGCCAGGGCAGGCAGAGTGCATGACATGGCCAGACCCTGCCAAAAATACCCCTTTCTCAACTTCTCCTGCTCTGTCTCTGGCAGCATGGTGGTGCTGGACACTCCCATGTGGCCACCTGTGGTTCGAGACCTGGACCTGGCTGGCTTGCTTTCTCACTTTCTCTCTCGTCAAATGAAAATGAATGAATGAATAAATAAAATTAAATAAATAATTCTTTAAAAAATACAACCAAACCAAACAAACAAAAACCACATGTAGAATTGTGGAGGAGAGTTACCTAACCTATTTCTACACATTTCTACACAGTCTTAGTAACAGTTAATGTTAGGTTACACTTATTATGTACCTGGTTCCGGTCCACATAGTTTCCATGCAGTAACTAACTTCACAACCGTTGTGAGGTCAGAGATCCCTATTTTGTGGACGAGGAAGCTGAGACTCACATAGGCCAAGTCACTTTTCCAAAGCTCCAGGGCTTTTATTTGGCAAAGCCAGGAGGAATTCTGCCTGCTGTCGTGATTCTGCCACCACGTGCCACATGCACACTACCGTAGCACACCTGGCCGGGCGTGACGTGCACCTTCAGGTAGGCCTCTCACTTCCCTGCTGTGGAAGAACTGTAGAAGTGCTCTGAAGTTCGAATGCTACCGAAGAAAGTCTTGTGTCTGCTCTGTCAGAGCTGATCTTGTCATTTTTTTTTGCTTGATGGTGCTTGTCTTTGGAGTGGATTCCTAGGTGTATATGTCAGTTTCTCTAAAGTGTTAGATTTGGATGCTAGGGCAACACAGGATTCATTTCTGCCTACAAGGTTCAGTTACTGCCTTTAAAAATATACACGCAAACCAGCAAGTCTGCTTATTACAGACTTCGGTGGCGCCATTCGTATTTGTAGTAGGTGTGCATCAAAATGTATACTAATTAACATCTGATGCTAAGAAACCTACAGCAAGGCCAGAGAGAAAAGCAGATCATTTAGAGAAGAATGAAAACAGGTTCCTAGAAGAGGAAACATGGAATCTTGGAATTTTAATCCTGCAAGGGATGTTAGAAATGGTCTTACCCAAGCACTGGGCTAACTGGTTAGCAAAATCCTTAGACTCGGCGGAGGCCAACTCTAGAGTGGGTTATTTTACCACTTTATGACTTGTTTGCTTTTCCTCAAAAATGGGATGATGATACTCTAACTGAGCTTTTCCTACTAGGTTGTGAGGATTACATGAGGGAATAAACAACAAAGTATGTAAAACAGTTCTTGCACACAGGATGTGCCTAACAAATATTATCACTGAGGTTATCATTTTACAGTGTGAGGACCTTAAATCCTAGAAAAATTAATTTCCTAACTCAAGATTCATCCAGCTAGCTAGTGACTGAGCGAGATCTCGAATCTTGACACATACAGTCCAGCACTCAGCACGTCAACAGACTTGTTGTAAGGAAGCCTCCGCCTCACAAGTAATAATACATCATCTCCGCATTTACCTGGGGTGCTGGGTATAGATGGAACTTTTCACTGTTCCTTGTTTTTTCTTCTGGAAAATATATTGGGTGATTTTTCTTAAAAAATGATTCTATGTCAGCATTATAGGAAGGAAAAAAAATGTTACCAGACTTTTCTTCCATACATAATCCAAATTTCAAATGTATTAATTTTGCCGAATGCCATGGCAACATACATATCTGTTTTTCAGTTCATGAAAGGTATTTTGGGAATTATTGGCTCATGCAGGCTTGAGCATTTTCGTCTTTCAGCTATAGAAATACACTATGTATCCTCTTCATTTTGTGTTTGTGCTTCTATTCAAGAGGAGAATAAAAGCAGTTAGTTTCTGGGTTGTAATATTCTTCAGTGAACGGTGGCTTTCTAAAACAGTTACACCTTGACTGAAATGAAAACTCTGCTGTATCATAAAAGATATTCTAATTACTGCATCTAGTTAAAAGGAGAATAAATCACTGGGAGATTATTTTAAGTGCCTTAAATATAATAAAAAAGAATAATGGACGCTGAACAGCTTGACAAGTTTGATGAATGCAGACTGTGGCTGATTTCTGCTGCTTTCTAATGGAAAAGGAGAGCATTTCACTGTCATGCTATATTGTCAAAGGAAATTTTTGTGAAGGTACATAAGGAGAAACCTTATCTTGGTTGAACATGTGTCAGTACTAGGCATTAGCCACGCTGGTACATTATCTCATTTAATCTCATTTAATTTCCCCCCCTAGTTGGATAACGTTGTCCCCATTTTACATCTAAGAAAAATGAGGCTCAGGCTGTTTAAATAACCTGCCTGTGGGTACGTAGCTACTGAGTAGCATCTCCAGTGCAAACTGATAGGCCGCCATGGAGCCCGTGCAATGTTAGTACAGATCCCCCATGTAATCGTAGTTGTAACAAATACAAACGTAATTGCCTCCCTTGTGACAGATACTAATTTCATCCTCTTTAAATTAGAATATATTTGTCCAAAAGAGCTTAACAACAACTTTTTTCCCTTTTCTTTGCTAGAGGGAATGTTCACTTGCCAGAGAGAGAGAGAGAGAGAGAGAGAGAGAGAAACAGAGAAAGGGAGAGGAAAAAGCACCCTCCCCCCTTGGAAAATGGTGACACCACAGTTCCTTGAACTCAATTTCTCCCTCCTTTCAGGATTTTGGGCACATGAACACACGTGCCTGTTATGTTTCTCAAGCTACTGGGTCTGGGACTCAGCCCTAGTCAGCTATGTGGGATTGAGCTGTCTTAACCACCAGACAACAGAGCTGAAGCTTCTGGGTCTGGGACTCAGCCCTAGTCAGCTATATGGGATTGAACTGTCTTAACCACCAGGCCACAGAGCTGAAGCATCACTTGTTTGAGCCTTTGTAAAATGGAAACAGGTCACTGAAGGTGACAGGAGAAAATCTGTGCAAATGTCTTTGCTCGGCACTTAGGCAATGAGGAGTACCCAGGGAATTTTACTTACTTTATTTTTTAATTAATTAATTAATTGAGAGAGATTTTTGCTATAAGGAGCATCACTGCTGGAGAGACAAAGTGAGAAACCAACCCCAGCCCCCCTCCAGGGGGTGGCCATGCCACAATCTCTTCTCCTCCATTCTTCTCTTGGGATTTTGGGCATGCATGCACGTGCATCCAATGTGAGTTTTAAGCCGCCGGGTATGGGATTGGAACTGTGCTTGACCATGTGGGAGTCCAATGATATAACCATTACACCATCTGCTGGTCCTCAATTTTATTTTCTTTAAATGTCATCAATTGACAAATGGTGTGTCTTCATGTGGCTATAAACTTGTGAGGTTTAGGTTCTGTTTAGGTTATGAAGTCTTTAATTGTGTCTATTAATTAAAAGTGATGTTTGTTGTTTCTCTAAAAATTGGAGCAAGACTTGCAGAAAGCGTCCTGCGTTCCACTAAGGATGGTCGAGTTATTAGAAGTGTCATAAATTTTCCATTGGATTTGACTTAATAAATGTCTAAAAAATGTATGTGATTAGTGTGGACATGATGGTAGTGCTGCAGTAGCAGACGGTGCATATTTATGTGTGTGTGTTGGTTATTGCTCTATCTAGGAGGGTAGAAATGTAAATGGTAGGAATGTTAAATCAGAAGGAAATACATTATTTTTTGGATTATATGGTCTCTGTGAAAGATTGTTATTACTAGTAAGTATCTGGGAAAAAAATTTTTTGGAGAGGTTTGGTTTTTGCCCTCGGGTATGTGTACTCATCAGAGAGAGACAAAGAAGGAAAATGAGAAATCACTCCTCAAGGGGGTAGTCATGCCACAATCCCTTTTTCTCCATTTTCCTTCTAGGATTTTGGGCACATATGCACATGTGCTCGGTGCGATTTTTCAAGCTGCCACAACTGGGACTCAAACCATAATAGGACCTTAACCACCATGCCACCTACTGGCCCCTATTTTGTGATTTTTTTAAATTGTGGAGTAAATACAAAATATGTCTTTTTGGTTGACTAATATACTTACTACTTGGATTTCTTTTACCCTACATTTTAGATGTACTATATACATTTTTTTTCTTATGTCTGCAAAGTACAAGAAAAGTTTATTCTAAATACATGAAATAAAGAGATTCTACTACTGTAATCCCTTCCCACTATGAAAAAGACATGTATTTAAAATAAGAGTTAAGCAAATTAACTTTTAAGAGTCTGCGTGGATGTATGACTATTCATATTCAGCTTTCAGTTGGTGGCATTTTTGGAAACGATACTCATGGAAACTCATAGAAACAATCTTCATTGATACTACTTTCACAAACTCGAAAATGACATATTCCTAAATTCACATTTTTAATCCTAAATTTTACACATTCACATTTATAGTTATGCACACTTACTGAACTTTTTCCTGGTGTTCAAATAAAAAATAGAATCTCTTATTGACTATCAACACATTCACTTTATTATTTTCAGAGTTTTGTTGTTGCTGCTGTGGTCGTCAATACAGACATAGATTAACAGTGGTCTCCGTGTTTCTTAGTTAAACACAGGTGGGAAAGAATATGATGTCCTTACTTAAGGGTGTTTCTCATGTGTTTAGATACAAGAGTTTCCTCTTATTTGTGGGGGATCTCCAGGGGGCACCTGAAAGTTTAGGAAGCACTGAATCCTTTCTATACCATTATAAAGTTTATATACTATGATCAACCCTTTACATATCTATGATAAAAGTTAATTCATCAATTAGGCACAATAAGAGATTAACAACAATAAAAATAATAAAATAGACCAATTATAATAGCTATGTACTGTTATAAAAATCAGGTAAATGAGGCTTCTCTATCTCCAAATATTGTTTTACGCTTAACTCTTGATACTGTGATTGACTAACTGAAATTGCAGGAAGAGAACCCTTGGGTGGGGCCCTATTACAGTCATGTTGTATGCTCTCTTCTTTTGACTCGCTGAATCAGCTGAAGAAGTAGGTAACTGTGGAAGGCATATGTGTGACTCTGCCATCAGGGATGAACAGAGTATGACCCATCTTGATGCAATAATGATGGATTTCACAAATGCATTATTTTCTAAGTGGAGAAGGATACTGTTTGTTATATGGCAAAGGTGCTGGCAAATTCCTTCTTGATTTTTTTTTTTATTAAGAGAGATTTAATTTTTTGCTATAGGGCACATGCATTCATGTAAGGAGAGAGAGAGAGACAGACTGAAAGTGAGAAATCACCCTGGGGTTGAGGGGATGGCCACACCACTATCCCTTCTCTGCCATTTTCCTCTTGGGATTTCGGGCATGCACTCACATGTGTCCAATGTGAGTTTCAAGCCTGCGAGTCTGGCACTTGAACCATGGTTGGCCATGTGTGAGTCCAGCACCTTAACTACTATGTCATCTGCAGGCCCTCTTTCTTGATCTTTTATAACTGAATTGTTACTATAAATTTTGTACCTGCTTATTCTGAAAATTTACTTTCAGGCTTGATTTGTTTTATTTGAGAAATGTGCTTAGCTGTGTAAGAATGTAAAGGTCTGATTTAATAATAGTGGGCCCAAATCTAGTATGATAGAATTATTTTCATTATGGAAAGATAATTTAACATCATTAAGAATGATCAGTTCAGATAAAGGATACAAAAAAAATCTTTTAATATGTAAAATGTACTTACAGGTATCTGTGTTTTTAAATGGTTTGTAGTTACTCCATCAAAATGAGATCATGATTTCCTTATTTACAGTATAGTGATTCTGATCAAATTAGCTAAACCTAGGATAACATATAAAGAGCATAAAAAAAGGAATTCTCCTAAAATTGTGATTACTACATTAAAAATGCAATTTGCAATTTAAAATACCATACAAAGGTTAAATGATGTTAAAGATAATGAGTGTAATGAAATGGAGAAAAGAGCGTTTAGCAGGAATTTCTTTCTTTATGGTCAGGGAAGGCAGGAGGGGATCTTTGCATTGTCATTATCATCAATGGTAGTGTTGTCTCTTTCAATTTTCTCCAAATAGTGGAACATGGAATTTACTATAGGAAAAGGGTTAATTTCTTACACACATTTGCACAAATGTACAGTCACCTCAGCAATTGTGGAGGTTTTATTCTTCAAATATATTCTCTATTTTGCTGAAGTGTATTTTTCTGTTAAATAAGTTTAATGAGATCAATATGGGTCATCTTTAGTCTTTCAAAGACATAGTCTATGGTTGAATTTTAGAGGTAGAAAAAAACTAGCGAAGTCCTGTGGGCAAAGAAGAAATCTCAAAAGACCAAAAACAGCAGTTTATTGATAAAATAGACATCTGTGAAAGGGAGGTTGCA
>NW_006159561.1:243182-248758 GCF_000334495.1 Tupaia belangeri chinensis
CTCTTTCCTCGCACTGTCAGTTGTGAGATTTGTATATGTCTCTGTCTTAGTGCTTGTCGAATAGGGACATGGTATTTGTTGACTGGAGTATGTATATCTACCTGCCTAAATTGTTATCAAGAGATTCCTCTGATTTGCTGCAAATATGTAAGTAATAATCTTTATAATTCTTCAGAAAATATGCTTAATCTGTAGGCTGGCATGTAGAGGGAGTGGTGTCAGGTTTCTCAGGAGTGAAGACCTGCAGAATAACTAGAGTTGCTTATAGGCAGTCAAAATAGATACCAAGTCAATGTGTTACACTTAACTTGTATTGGCAGATATCAAACATCCAGTTACTCTTCTAGTAGACAAAATAAAATAATTATTCCAAGAAAAGAATGTCCTGTCCTTGAAGATTGCCTCTTTGTTCTTGAGGTTCTGCAGATTTCCTGTGAATCTCTACTTGTAAATGTATGCATTCTGCTTCTTCAGTGTGCTGCCTTTGTATCTTTCAAAAAACTCTGAAAACTTCTCTGCTGCTATTCTGTATATTGTGTCTTCCTTATTTCCTCTCTGTTTCCTTCATGGAACTCCATTAGAAGGTTTTTGGACATTTTCATTCTCTATTTTGTTCCTTATATCTATTACATCTATGTATATGTGTGTGTGTGTCCGTGCATATATATTTTAAAAAAGAATTATATAATTTTAGTTTTATTTCTTATCATTATTATTATGCGTTTTAATTTGACCAGAGGTAGACAGAGAGAGAGAGACAGAGAGAGAGAGAGAGAGAGAGAGAGAGAAAGAGAAAGCAACCTGTCAGATCCGGTACTTGAACCATAGATGGCCATGTGGGAGTACAGTGCCTTAACTACCATACCATGTATATATTCTTTTCTTTTCTTTTCTTTTCTTTTCTTTCTTTTTTAACCTGTTTTAGCTACTAGAACATAAGATCTGTGAGGCTCAAATTCTTTAGTCTGCTTTGTTCAATAATATATCCAAAGTATTTGTAAAGTTGATTCAGAATAGATGTGCAGAGCACAGTGGACATATTTGTTGAATAAATTAATGAATTCTATATAATATCTCTCATCTGTTTTTCACTTCAATTAGTCTTCATTGTGCACAATCTGTTGTTTAACCCAAACTCTCTCCTTTTAATTTCAGTGGCTGTATTTTTAATTTATTGATTGTCTATTTAGTTTAATTTTAAACTTGTTCTTTTTTTATGATTTTCTTTTTTTTTTTTTTGGGTCTCTATTAACACTTTAAATGTAGCCACCTTTTTGCTTTCTTTCAGATTATCCCTTTTTAATCAAGAACTTGGGGTGTTAATCCTATGTGTGTCTACTGACCTGTCTATAGTGGACAAGTTTGTGTGGCTTTCTAATTTTTGATTGTGAGCTCATCTTTATCTGGGATATTTGTTGTCTTTGGAAATCTAATGTGCTCTAGGTTATGGGACAGTTCTTACAAAGTGTTGTAATTTTATGTTAGTTTCTGCCAGCTCCTTGGGAATTTCATTGGGCTGGCATTTGTTTTTACGTTAATTTTATGGCTTAGGGTTCCCAAACAATGCAAATAGATAAATTCAGATTCTGCAACTGCATATGGGAAAGGTTTAAAAATTTGATTATTCATAGATAATTCCTCCTTCGCCATTGGAACCCTTGCCAGACTATGTTTCATTGCCCATGAATCAATGATCTGAAGTCAGTAGCTTCTCCAATATCCTGGCTTTGTTCATCGGTCTTAGGATCTGTGCTTTGTGGGTATTAAAACTTTAACCACCACCCTCTCCCCAAGTACCTATAGATTGGGAGATATTTCCAGTTATACATTTTCCCATTCTAGCCATGAATTCTCTCTGGGAATTTCTTTTTTTAAAATAAATTGGATATGTGTTTAGCTTTTTCCTCCTTATCATATGCCTTTTCTCCTCTGTGTGTGTGTGTGTGTGTGTGTGTGTGTGTGTGTGCGCGTGCATGTAGAACATTATCTCAGATCACTGTTCCATTGAAAGTAGAAATCTGTTTTCATTTCTAAGATCAGTTATTATTTAGCTATTTGCTGTCTTTTTCCGAATGTAATATAAAATGGATTCTTGAGCCTGAAAGATTTCTTTCAGAAATACAGAAATTACCCATTATTCTTCTTTTCCTTTTTCTCTCTTTTTTTTTTTTTTTGACATATAAAATCTTGCAATCTTTCCTGTTGGAGATATAACCAACTAGTGAACATACATGAAATTAATTTTGCGTCCATGGTTGCCTCTGCTGTTTGCTGAGGGAACACTGTGTAAAATATGCCCGGTATTACTGTTGTTCTGTTGCTTTTCTTTGATTTTGGTATATAGGAGAAGGCACTGGGATGCCAGTAGGATCCCAGCACTAATGTCCCACATTTTGGGAGACCTTTTAGTCCTGGCTATACTTGGACAGTTTATCATTCTAACTGTGGGTCCCTTCCCAAAACTGAATAAATCATTTAAAGAATTTCCTGCCCTGCAGCCTCTTGGCTTAGGCCCTGATGATGGTGTTATATTCAGACTTCTTTGTTAGAACATGTTTTAAATATATTCAAATAGTAAAGATAAATGAATCCATCTAAGAAGAGGCCATTGAAAGGCTCATGGTCCTATTGGACAGGAAAAGTATTCCCAGACACTACGAAAGTCTAGTGCCATAATTGATAATTATTTTATTTGTCTTTTAGGGGGATTGATGGGTTATACTTTTAGAGCTACATTCAGTATTATTGTGGCTGGGCTGAAAAACCCTCAAGAATGTATTTCACATTGATTTTATTGTAGACATCTGTGAGGCAAAGCAGAGGCAAATGATAGCGTACTCATTTACCAGGAAGGCAAATCCAATGAGCTAGTGGCAGCAAAATCACTTCTAACACCCTTGGCCTTTCCTCTCTTGATTTGAACTAAAGGCGTAAGTATATACTCTAAATCCAGGCTGGCAGCACGGTGACTGCCACAGTAACCACCTGACCTGGGTGACTTACCCTGTGCTCAGGAACAGTGGTTTCTCATGAATTACATACCTATTTGTCACTCCTAGCTGCATACATCTCACAGCAACCTGGAAAGAGAAGTGCGGCTGTTTAGATGGAAAGGGCTTAGACCTCATAACCTGTCCTTCGAGTGACCAAATGCCGCTAGACCTTTGATAAGCGACTTCAGAATAAACTGTGCAGATATGACAAGCACCTGTGGGTGTTTTTCAGGTGTCTAGAGCTGAGAAATAATCAGGTGGATTGGAGATGTGGGATCAGACTCCCTTTACCTACTAGGCTACAGGGCCAGCAGAAATTATAATTCTTAGGAGAGTTGATCACTGTAAACTAACATAAAGACCACTGCTTAATACACACACACACACATGCACACACACGCACACATGCACACATCCCCATCCTTATGGGAATAAGAATCACCTATTATATTGACACTGTATAATCGAAAAAGTTAGGCAAAAAGGGGAAGGAAACAGTTGAGAAAGGAAGGTAGTGTGGCCAGAGTGCTAGAACACTTGTTTTCAGTTTTTGCAAAATTTGGGACCATAATAATTGTTGTTGCTTTTCTAAAAGGCATTTTTCTCAAAGGAAATGTTTTAAAAAGTATGTGATGGGAGACACAAAATATGTTCTTTATTGAAACATATTCAGGAAAGAAACACACAGTGTAGATTACACAGAAATGTTCAAATACTTATATTTTTGTTTATATCCTCAGTCTTTGGAAATCTGTCTTGCGGTAGTTCGAATAATATAGCTTGAATACAACATTGTCCTAGATTTGTATGTTGGGGCTGCATTCTCATAACTATAAATTTTGTATAAATGCAAAATTATTTCTGAGTAATTTCTTTCTGTTGATTGCAGTTTTACTTTGGCCTTTGTCACTATGTGTTTTTTTTTTTTTTTTTGAAAGTATATGTTCAGGGTGGCCCTAGGTTATTGAAAGTGCATTAACCATAATTTTGTTCTTTTATATTTGTTATTATACAGCTATGGTTTTATTTCTGGAGCTAAAAGCTTGAAAGAGGTCACTGTTTTCCTCCACACCTTTACCGCTGTTCAATATAAATGCATATTTGAATATCAGAGAAATTGAGTTTCTAGAACTTTCAAGAGTAATTTTTTTTTAGACTTATTTGTAGTTTAAATGTTCTCTGTGGTCCTTGAAGATCATAATGTGAAAACCTTAATAAAGTATTAGTAGTGAGATTCTTTCTATCCAGAGCGTTTGACACATGAATGGTGAAAAATAACGCAACTTTAGTCATTTTATATAGGGGCCAGATTAGTCTGCTAAAAAGTATAAAGTACAGTTTTATGTAAAGTATATCCTAGACTAAGAAAATAGAAACACTTTTTTTTTTTTTAATAAAAGCTTTACTGATCCTTTTATGGATCTACTGGTTTGTTCCCATTTGTCATTGGACCATTTCCAGATGTACAATATGACTTTCTTGAAATTGCTGCAGATTCTACTATTAAGACCAGGTGCATGTTGCTTTACAGCCATTTTACTTCTGATTTTTAATGCCGAAACTCATAGACTGCCTTGATCTGATAATTTGTTTAACTCTCTACCTACTAATTGGACCAATGCATAACTTCGTATTTTTATCTCTTTTCTATTCCACGTTTTATTTCTGCTTCAATTAGTGTGTGCCTTTGGCAAAAAGGAGATGGTTTTGCTCTCTGTTTAGGATTTGCCACCACAAAAAAGTGTATTTTATTGCCACTTGTCTCATTCGATCCAGTAGGGTTCACAGACAATGAAAATAAGAAAACTAATTTTAAAGACTTAGTAATATGATAGTGCTCTTTCTTCCTTATATAATCAGAAAAAAAAATACCGGCACTCCCTTTGCTCCTGATGTGACAGTTCTGAAAGTCTGTGCTTAGGTATTTTCCTTCTTGTTCCTTCTGCTTATACTTACATAAAACAAGAATATCTTCTCTAATGTTTTCCCCAATTGAGTGCAAATTTGGAATTTGTCATAGATGGCTAAGGTTTCTGTTACGATTTATGGCAGGGAATGAATGAGAATCTCTGTTTTCTCATCTGTACAGTGATAGGAATGCCCTTACACATTTGGTGTTATGATAGCATCCAATCCATGGATGGTATACAGTGGCTGATCACCATTTTTCTGTTTTTATTATTCACTCACTACTGTGCCTGTATGTTTATATGCTCACAGGAATGGAGCAGTATATAAAGTAACATCATGATGTTTTAGAAACTATAGATTTGATAGACTTCACAGTCTTGAAAGAGGACTTTTTAAGACTTTTTAAATTTTTTTTTTTTTTTTTTGCCATAGGGCGCTTTTATTAGCCAGAGAGGCAGGGAGAGACAATGAAGAAGAGGGAAGGTGAGGTATCACTCTTCCCCTGGGGGGATGGAGGTGCTGCAATCCCTTCTACTCCATTCCCCTCTCAGGATTTTGGGTACACATACACACACATCCACTCTGACTTTCTTTTCTTTCTTTTTTTCCTAATGAATAATTTTATTTAACTTTATTTATTTTTAAATTTGGACAAGAGAAAGAGAGGGAGAA
>NW_006159561.1:248775-286651 GCF_000334495.1 Tupaia belangeri chinensis
AGAGAGAGAGAGAGAGAGAGAGAGAGAAAGAGAGAAAGTCAGAAAGAAGCCTCCAGGTCCGGCACTTGAACGAACCATGGTCGACCATGTGGGAGTCCAGCGCCCTTAACCACCACGCCACCTGCCGGCCCCCCACTGTGACTTTCAAGCCTCTGGGTCTGGGAATCGTAACATGATTGGCCATGTGGGAGTCCAACACCTTAACTACCATGCTACCTGCTGACTCTTTATGCAGAAATACATTTCAAGAGATTCTTTTGTTCTTAAACATTAATGAACTCCAAAATACAGCTAAGAAAATGGAATACACCCAAACACATTATATAATTTCTCTAGGTTTTATTGATATCTTGAGCTATGCAATAAGATCAGGGTCATGTTATGTGATACTCAGGAGAGCTCAGATTATGTTTATTAATGAGGTGACTTTGACCACAGTAAGTTGATGGTTATTAGCAGTGAGGTATTACTGCAGACAACATGGTAGTGGCCATGGTATTAGGAACATTATTCTAGCATCTTCATGCATGATCATGATTTATATATGTGTGTGTATATATATCTGTATATCTGTATTTCATTTGAGAGTGGATTTGATTTGCTACAGAGGGTAGTAATATTCTGGGGAGAAAATATGGCAACTCTTCATTTTTTTTAAGAATTATTTTATTTCATTTATTATCATTATTATTTGTTTAATTTCATCAGAGAGAGACAGAGCAAGAGAAAGGGAAAATAGGAAAGCAAACCTCCAGGTCTGGGACTTGAACCATGGTCTGCCATGTGGGAGTTCAGCGCCTTAACCACCATACCACCTGCTGGCACTGCAACTCTTGACTTTTAAGTCTCAGCTCCTGCTCTACCAGACAGTGAAGAAGTCTGGGTGAACTTTCTAGGTGTTAGAAACCTAAGCTTTCTCTTTCCAGGGTGGGGAGCAATTGTCCAGGAAATGGAGGGACTTAGAGCACTCACCAAGTTGACCAGCCCTTATAAAGATAACTGTCATTTCCTCAATTCTATGTGCCCTCCCCAGGCAAGCAGTCACAGTGCCCTGACTTGCTGTCTTTTTCTTCTTGGCATTTCCTTACCCTCACCTGCCGTGTTTGTGTATGTGCTTGTCTGCCTGCCTTTCCCTGCCACTCCCCCATGCAAATTCCATGAGAGACCCAAGAGCAGTACTGGTTCTCAATGCCTGCCACAGACTGAGGACTCAGCAGCTAACTTTGTTAAAAGAAAGAACAAAGACAGATGAGGCATTGAGAAGTGGCAGGATGAGGAGGCGGCACACAGAAACACGGTGATGGAAAGAGTAGTCCGCTACCTCATTTGGGCTATCAGAATGACCGATACCATCTGGATTTTGTTCATGGTCATTAAAACAGCAACAACTCTTGTGAAATTTTTGTATGTTGCAGGAAACTTAGGCATTGCTACATGGAAAGGTGTAGTTACATTTTTCCTAAATGTTTCCTTGAGAAAAAGTTAAGGGTTGGGAAAGGTCTGGGAAACATGTTTTTGCAGGTACTTTCTCCGGAATTTCTAGCTCATACTTGCAGCTTTGGGGGACTGAGGCTGTGAGGTGATCTTGAGAGCAGCTGGGGAGGCCCTGATGGGGCCCAGCTGTGTGCCCAGAGGACGCACCCTCTCAGGATAACATTAACCAGGTAGACCCTGCCCTGCCTGGTTTCCTCTGGGCTTTATGGTTCCCCGTGGTCTGTTGCATTGATCTTGCATTTTCAGGTTTTATAGCAATTCTCAACATGCGAGGGTACATATTTGCTCTTTGATGTGCCCTTTGATAGAAGCCAGAGGGTTTTACCTGTGCCTGCGTTTAATAATGCTGGGGGTCGCATGCCCTGTGGCAGTATGCTCTGGGAGGCTGGTTTCCATGAAGCTTTTATTGGGGTTGTTGACTGGCAGACTTTAATCATGGGTATTTCTTGTTTGGTTTTTGAATATGCAGTGTCGTGTAATAAGGATCGTTAGATACAGAGTCTGCTGGTGTTTTGTTTTTAACTGCACCTTGTCCCATTGTGCCACATGTTAGAAAGGAGGGTAGGGTGGGAGTGGAGGGGACCTCAAAAACTTTGTGAAAAAATGGAGTCAATATACGAATTTATTTTGGTGCTTCAAAAAAAAGCAAAATCCATGTATAGCTTATTTTCTTTTTAGTAAGACACATTTTCCATGAACTTTCTGAAGCCACCCCACCCCAGGGGACACGAATGGCACTATGCCTGTCATCTAACTATATGGTGTTTGTGATTGCTCATGTGTTTGCCATATTTTTATCTTTGCTATGAGAAAACAGCTATTGTATTCCCACTTGGCAGGTAGGGAAGTTAAGGCACATGAATTTGAGACACGGCTCTCTGGGTAGTGTGTTAGAATCTAGATGAGAAGTCGGAACACTTCACCACCAGATCTAGCAGAGTGGCAGGGCAGCCATGGCATTTTAAGGGGCTCTTTCAAGGAATAAGGAGATAGCTGTTGGGTTTTTGGAATAGAACTTGGTTTTATAAATGGAATCATCGAACCTTAGTGTTAAAAGGGCCTTCAATGGAGCCATCCACTCAGCTGGAATCGCCTTTTCTCCAAGTTGGCAGTGTCCATGTCCTGGCTGTGCTTGGTCGTCTCCTTCAGTTATATTCTTAATGTGTTAAACGGATGAGCAAATTGGGCACATCTTTGTATGCTTAGGCCAGAGGATACATATTAGAGGAGGTCACATCATGGTTTTCTATCTTGCTTTGATGTTCTTTGCTTGGCCACCAACCCTCCCAAAGAAAATAGCTCCCCTGGAACTTCACTTTAATTGGGAAGGAATTGGTTTTGAAGAGCCACTAAGTGTCCCCCTAAATAGACCCCTAGGAGGTGGTGTGACTTGGCAGATGGCCCTCAGACGAAGGATCAGAGATCCCGCCATGGTATGTTGACAACGATGGCGTGATGGTGATAATTATGAACTCTTTCATCCATCTTTAATCTCATCATCAAAATCGATAGTTTATTGAAGACCTAGTTCATGAAGTGCCAACTAAGTGATTCTTTTTGAAAATATACTGTAGACCTAAGATGTGTAGGTTATATAGCCAAAAATGGTTCACTTCCCTGTGCTCACTCCCAATTTCTTCCTTATCTTTTATGCTAAAGTATTTCTTGAGAGAGAGAGAGAGAGAGAGAGAGAGAGAACCCCCAATAGGGTCTTCCCACATCGCGATATTCCCCCCAGCCTTTCAGTCACCCAGGGTCGTGTCGCCCAGTAACTTGCCCTGTGTGTTCATGTCAAGATCCAAACTGTGGGCTTCCCACATGGCTACCGTATCGCTCAGTGCACCCTCCCCTCTCTGCACCACTGCAGCTGGGCCCCTAATTACTTTCTTATTTGTTTGAATTCATTAATGGGAGAAAATCCAACTTTGAAATCATTCATTGGTGGCAAACCCTAACTATTCAATGAAATACAAATGTGGTGTGTTTGCATCCTAAGCAAGTTTTATATTTTCAACAGCTGTTTTTATATTTAATCAGAGAGCAGAAATACAAATTTCTTTCCTAGACAGATACGCCATATTATATTCACTGTGTTTGAGCATAGTATAGTGATTGGTCATGGGCTGATGTTTATCAGACTCAGCAATGTGTGTCTAAGTTACTTGTATTAAGAGGTTTTTGTGTTCTTAAACATTAACGATCTCCAAAATACAGCTTAGAAAGTGCAATGCAACCAAGCACAATACCTATTTTTTTCTAGGTTTTATTGTTATTTTGAACTATCAATAAGGTCAGAGTGATGTCACATAAAGGAGAGTCCAGATTCTGTTAATTAATTAGGTAATACTTGACCATGGTGAGCTGATGGATATTAGCAGCGATTGCTGGACAAAGTAGTAGTGGACAGATTAGTCGAAAAATTATTCTAGTATGTTCAGGCATGATTTGTGTGTGTGTATATATATATATATGTATATGTATATATATACATATATATATATATATTTCTATCTGTATATCATGATTGTGACTTGGTAAGCTTCATTTCACTTTGCTACCTTCACTGGGACTCATAAAGTAACTTTTAATTGTTCCACCTTCATTCTCTACACATGGACTCTTTCCTCTGTGACAATAATACTGGTAAATACTGGAAATAAAAAGATGAAAGACACAGCCCCTGCCCTGAGGGCTCTAAGCAGGTGCTTGTTATCCTGCATGGCGAATGTTCAAGAGACTTACAGAGAAGACGGTCTGGTAGCACAGAAAGTGCCCCCTGTGCCTTTCGAATATAGTTCAACAAAGTTTCCCAGTGAGTATCATTCGCATCTAGTGGTTGTTTCATAGAATGTCTGTTTCAAGAGAACCCTTTCCTACATTTTTTAAGTTTTTATTAGTTATAATTTCTTCACACTTCTGTCAAAAGTGTGTGCTGTTAATTTTGAACACATTTTTCAAGTGTTTTTTTTTTTAAAGTGGATATCTTTTGTTTCAGTTTTCCTTCTAGCTTTTAGATATATTTAAACAATATTTTTATCCTTATCTAATTTTTGCAAGTTTTAAAAAAACTTTCTAAGCAGTCACCTCCTGACCCTTTTTTTCCCCTTCGCTGTTTCCCCCCTCCCAGGGCCACCTCCCTTCTTTAGAGCCCCCGCATAATGCTATTCCTTTACAGTCCAGCCATCTGCCTGTTTTAGCCTCTTCTTCACTCTCTCTGTTTCTTCTATATAGATTTCCCCATATGTCTGCTTCTTCCTTTATCCACAAGTCCAGACACTCCTCCATAGCTTTCTTACCACCCCATCCTGGTGTCCCGTCTGTTCATAAATAACTCTTTCATCCGCTTTGGATCCCCACCCCCAACTCTTTCTAAAAAGAGTGTGCAAATAAACCTAAAGTGCATGGAGCCAAGATGCACAGCATAGTTTTGATTCAGAATAGACTTTCTCCCTCCTATCACCTGTTTTATTCTGCATTTTCCGTTGCTTGCCTTCTCTTTGGATACAGCATTAGTTAGTATCTTCAGGACAAAGTTGCTGCCTTTTCCTGGCAGAAACTTTGCCCTACTAGGCTGCTCAATCTTGTGTTGCCTAGTGGTCACTGTTCTTGGAGCAGTCAAGGTTTGAGCCTTTTCCTTTTTCAGAAATGGAACGTAATATTTCAGACACAGCAATGGGTGCTTGGCAACCCCAGTGGAGCTCTGCGGATAGGTTCTTTTGGAAATCCGAAGTCTAGGATAGGTGCCATGAAAGGAGCATTATGGAGTAGCCTACAGAAATGGGCTGTGGAATGTTGTAGATAATGTGAAATATTGCAGGTCCTCTTCATTGCATTGGGTGCTTGGAAGTATCCGATTACTCCCTTACAAAGACAACCTCAGCGATTTTGTACCCTTCAGAAACGTGTTACTGTAGCTCTTGCAAAGTTGTGTTCTTCTTGCCTACTGTCAGTGATCGTTTTACTCGCAGAATCCCTGCAGAGGTGTAGCTCAGCGGGAAGTAAATCTAGGTGAGACCAGTTTGGAAATTGATTTGAAACAACAAATGCTAACTGTGTTATTTCTTTAGTTTTAAAAAGAAATCTGAAGGATAATTAACCTACAGGATATAACTAGTGAGGACTAATGTTAGACATTGCCCTGGCTAGCACTCCATTCTCTGTCATTTTCTGTCTCTGTCTTTGTCTCTCTCACTGCAGAAAAGAGAAAGGAAGTTGGGGATTAAAATAATTCACACTGTATTTTCTGAAGGGTGAAATGTTATGGCAAAAATGAAAGATGGAACCATTTACTCCTGAGATGCTGAGGAAATCTAAACCCTGTGGCTCTCGTAGAGTCATTAGGGAGCTAAATATTTTACCAGTGTCAAAATAAAAAATCTCGAAAGAATTAGGTATTTAGTTTTAAATGCCTCATATTTTCTAAAAAAAGTTTTTTTTTCCCCCCTCACAGTTTATGCTCAAGAAACATGGTTTTGCTGAAGTAAGGACATCTGAATCAATGACAAAGAAATGTAAAAAATTGAAAAGATGCTGAAAACAACAAACAATACATGTTTCTGATTCAGATTCATTTTTGAGTTTAAAATCAGTCAGTGAGAAAACAGAAATCTCATGGAGAAATTTAGCATAGAGACATGATGTTATCTGGAATATTTTCACTATTGAATTTCTGTTGATTCTGATCATTAGATGTGCACATATTCAAATTTGTGGCTTAAATGTATTTTTAACTTTGTGTTTACTCAGAGACATGCTCTTAGCTCATCTTTAACTTGGGAAGATTTTAAAAATCAAGAATGGGCCAGCAGGTGGCATGGTGGTTAAGGCGGCTGAATTCCCACATGGGTGACAATGGTTTGCATCCGGGACCTGGCAGCTTGCTTTCTCACTTTCCTTCTCTCTCTGGTCAACTTCAATAAAAATTAAAAACACAATAAAATCAAGCAATTCTTTTAAAAAAAATTAAAAAGGAAATCCAGAACAATGTAAGAGCACTTGTTGGTTATGAGCAAGGTTTCTGTTGCAGTCTTTCCAGAGTTTATAGAGCGTATTAGAGTGCAGCATATTTCACATGTCTCTCAGCTGTGCTGTAGATAGGAATGGACTGGATTTGGTGATGTTTCTCAATGTGTGTAGTAGAAGGGCCAAGTTCGAAATTTCAGATTTTAAAAAGAATTATTCATTTAATTTTATTTGTTATTAAAATTTTAAATTACCATTGGGCTTGTGTGCTCACCAGAGAGAGAAATCGAGAGAGAAAGTGAGAAAGCAAGCTCCCAAGTTGGGGACTTGAACCATGGTCAGCCATGTGAGAGTCCAGGTCCGAAACCACCACACCACCCACTGGCCCCCTAAATTTTATTTTTATAAAAAGAAATCGATTTTCTTACTAATAGCAGATTACTTACGAAAATGTAGATACTCTGTGTGTGTGTGTATGTGTGTGTATTTTTTTAAATAAGGTTTTTAACATAGGATGTGTATGCTCCTGGAGAGAGAGAGACAGAGAGAGGGAAAGTGAGAAATCGCCACCCTTCTCTCTGGGGGAGGGCCACACTGCAATTTCTTCTCCTCCATTCTCATCCTAGGATTTTGGGCATGCATCCACATGTGCCTGGTGTGATTTTCAAATGAGCAGGTCTGGGACTTGAACTGTGGTGAGGCATGGGACACCTCACTGCCTGTTGGCTTGATACCCTATATCTTAGTAATAACTGTACTCTTAAGTACACATTCATTAAGTGTGCACAGAATATTATGTATCCTGTACATCCCAGTAAAAGTATTTCTGCACCTCTGGAATTGCAGTGATAGGAGAAACAGCAGTCTTGTGTGACAAGAGTTTTCAAATTTAACCTTCTCACTTTCTGCTAATTAGAATCCTATGGTTATATACTTTGGTTTTCTTTGTGAAATACATTTCTGAAGATTCAGCAAAATAGTTTTCAAGGTTACCTCCAAGCAGGTACACCTATCTTACTTGCCTTTTGCTTCTTCATGGTTTCTCCCAAATTGGCCTCTGTCTGCAGGAGCTTAATTAGTTCAGGCTCATTGCAGTTGGTTTACAGTGAGGGTGTGTCTAGCCTTATAAGAAAATATGTTTTTGATCACTTTTGAAAGCTTTTCTTTTGTTTGTTTACCAGTTTTAATTTTGTCTTGCCAATAGGAAATCTTGGCAGAGGCCAATCTAAAAAATTTCTTAGATTTTCAAGTTGGATATACATCTGTTTCCTAAAAAGAACTCCTGTTCAGTAAGTTCTGTATCTTACTCATTTAGCCTGTGTTTCTTCAGTGCTTATTATCTACATGGCATTATGTGTTTTAATTGCTAGTATTCTGTTCAGTACTTAGATAAAAATAGATGCCTCCTGTGTTTGGAGTATCACCTGGTTCAGTTTACACCAAGCTATCCAGAATGATAAATTCCGTTGATCTATGGTATTTATAAGAACCAGAGATGTGGATTTGCTGCCTTCCACCTTGGTATTTCCCACTCTTTGAAGGGATGCATTTGTATTTCTATAACCAGTTTCTTATTGTTTTTCATTCTGGAGTGAAGCCAGTAATCTATTGACTTTACTGTAGAACAGAGACCCTTCCAGATCCTCTCACTCTCTTCGTCATCTGACTCCGCTGAGTCCCTTGTTGGCCCACCAGGAGAGTGGGAATCTGTTTTGTAGACATGCATGCAATGGTGGCGTTGGTTATGGGGTCAACACTGCCTTAAGAGTTCACATTAGAGTGAGGGCAGCTGGGTGGTTCCCTTTGCAGTATAGTTGACAGAGAGACAGATGCCTGGTGTCAGCTACTTTTCCACTTATTTCCTCTTTTGCCTCCTTTATTGTTTATAGAAAAACGTTATCTGAGAGATGCACAATATTGCAGCCTTCTAGAAGGAAATATAATCTGCTTGGACTCCCTGGCTATTTTGGTATTGAGTGGATTGAGCCTAGAGCAGGGGCCTTGACTTGGGGTTTGGGGACAAAAGGGTCTCTAAATGTTTTTGTTTTGGAAGACGTGTCTGTGGAATTTATCATGTTGTCTAGATGATTCTGTGACCCAAGGAGAATTAAGGCACAATGCTCAGGATTCAGTATCCCTTCTATTTTTAGTAATTTTTACCATGATAGAGCACGTGCATGCATGTGAAAGGGAGGGAGGGAGGGATCAGAGAGTAAGAAGGAGCAAGAGAAGCAACTTCCACAGCACAGGGTCATACTGTGATCTCGTTCCAGTCCTCCAGCCCACCAGGAGCCTGGACACATGCATGCATGCTTAGTGTATTTTCAGGCCTACTGGGCCCAGGACTCCAATCACTCTTGACATGTGGTTTTATGCTCCACAGTCCGACACGCCACCAACTGTGCTGTAGAGACTGAGACTGGATCCAAGGACCCAGTTTTGAGTTATCTCTACCCCGAAACTTGACCCTGTGCTTGTGAATTACTGCAAAAGCCACAAAACAACTTGGAGCAGTAAAAAGGACACTGCATCCACATACCTTTTGGATTGAAAATGCTTAGGCCCTCTGTGGAACAGAACATTTCCTAGCCTCAATCTTTGGGGCTTCTGTTGACTAAGAAATAGCTGACTCTCACTCCAAAATGATTTAGGAGGTAAAATAAGGCCAGGCATGAAAGGCAGAGTAGCTGTTATCCAACCAGCAAGACCCCTTTTAGATGGACAAGTGTGATGTGCATGGACACACTTTTTATGTTTCTTGAAATGGGGCACATTTCTCTCCTCTTTGTGGATCTGAGATTATATCCTTGAGCCAAGTTGAACTCCAAAGGTAGACCACAGCTACTGCTGACACCTGGACATATTTAGCTGGTCGGTAAAGATAACCATCATGGTGTGAATCACTACATAATGTCAGTGTTAATATCTGTGAAAAACACATTCTAGAACAGAAAGACCCATGGCTCAGGAGTTTCAAATGGTTCCATGGACCTTCAGATAATTATTATCAATAATAATGATCATCAGCTCATTTTCTTTTTCCTCATTTCTCTTCCTTTCTTGGTGAACTGGGGTAAGCCTTATTGTAGAGAGAAGGTCCTGGCATGGACTTCCAGTTCCTGGGTACAGGGTTGGTGCAAAGCAGAAATGCATTGAGTTATTCCATTTCTGTACATACAAGGTCATGTACTACACTCTTTGGGCCAATGGTCTGGAAATTAGGTTCAGTGTTATTCTGATTCGTTTTAACCTTTTCAGTTTGTGTTTTAATGGGGAGGTAGCACAAAGTAGGGACCTCTGATCTCTGGTCCCATTGGAATTGAAATTCACTTCTTCATGAGTTACTCAACTTTACTGTGCCTCATTTTCAAATCTGTAAAATGGGGTTAGTTATGTCTATTTTGCAGAGTTGCCCCAGAGATGAGAGTAATCCATTTTAGATTTCTATCACGAATAAGGCCCTCAAATTTACTTTTTCCTAACTGCTAACTAGCTGGGTAAAATGGAGGAATTAGGACTCTCTCTCCCCAGTCTTTGCTCTGCAATGTGCTTTTATTCATTATGGGTAGAAGACTATTTTTCTTTATACCAGGTTATTAACCTTAAAAAAAAAAATCAGTCAGAGGTCACAGAGAAGTAGAAAGCAATGTCATTTAATTGCAGTTTTGAAGTTGAGCTTTAAAATGGAAACTCACTTGATTTAGAATTGATCTGAGCATTTAAAAAGCCTTTATTTAGAAAACACAAGGGACATTTAAAATGGTATCTAATTTGATGTAATCGTTAAGAAAACTGCCTTTGTAGTAAATTAATGGTAGGTGTTGAGTAAGATAGGAAAGACAGGAAGAAGGAATATAGCAGCTAGATAGAAGAAAGGTGTGTACACATACTTACAAGTAGTATGTAAAGATGGAAGAAGACCTAGCAAAAGAAAGAGAAAGGGACTGAGAAAGGTGAAAGAAGATGGGTTTGGAAAGTTCTGAAGCCTTAATTAACTGATCTTGTCACACACAGCTGTTCATTTGAGTTGTGGCCCTCAGAGTATTATTCCTTTTTATCATTGTCTTTTGAAATGCTAATTAGATAATTGACCATTGTTCCCAGTTCTTTGGTTACTTTTTATTCTTAAACTTTTGGAGACTAGTCCTTGAATGGGATACTCCCAGCAGCACACCAGATGGGAAATTATTCTCTGGCCTATCCTTGCCAAATGACCACCACAGTAGTGCTGCGGGTGTATGAAATCCAGCCAAGAGCCAGATCTAGCCTAAGGGATGGTTAGCATACTTCTTGTGATAGTCCTTCATCAGTAGATTCTTATTTTGTGATGGGGAAGAGGGCTGTCTTTGTATTTCTTTACATAGTTATCAGATTTACTCTAATCAATAACAAGTCTTCATGACCACTGAAGCTTGTTTGAAGAAAAAAGACCCTTTGAGGTATATCTACAAATGATTAGCAAGACATTTTTAATTTCTCATGAAACGCAATTGTAAGCATAATGTTTGAAGGATGTTATTCTACTTCTGCCCTACTTAGAGTTTTTAAAATTGAATTAGGTACTGTATATGAAATCATCTTGAAGACTGTTACACTCAGCACAAATGCAAATTTGATTACTAAGGTACTTATTAGTAATTACTGTAGAGTAGTAATATATCTGAGAATCTTGCAGAAAGACCCCCTTGACCAACAGGATATGATTCAGTAGATATCTGTTCTACATATTTACAAAGGGCACTAATTACTTGTTTTCTATTTACTCAGTATAATATCATGAAATCTCATTTATGCTTCTTTATACTATAGAAGTAGCACAATAACTTCCCTATTTTTTTCTATGTGAATTCTTACAATATTATTGATGAATCTAGATGTTAGAGTGATCTATTAAAATTATGTCTGTCAATTTTCAGTACATATTTATGTGTCAATTTTCAGATAGTTTTGTGAAAATAATTAATGCTTAGTTTTCGACCTACAACATTTTATTATTTGTCTGGAGTGACCATCAGGGAAGAATTCTTTTCTCTCAGGCTATTAAAAAAAATAATAAAGGAAATACATGCATATTGTGGAATATTGTGAAAATATCAAAAAATCAAAAGATAAAAAGAATCTCAATAGTTAATCACTTTACTAGTTGATTAGTAGTATTTATATCATAAGTTTATACGCAATGTAAAATACGTATGCAATTTTAGATTATTTGAATGAACTCATTTATTGTGACACAGTGTTCTATTTTTATATTTGCTTTAAAAAATGGCTAGGACCTGTCAGAGATACATGTATTTGTTTATTTATTTTTTAAATTTATTTAACTGTTACAGTTTTTCTGTTTTCTAATTCATTAATTTTTAAAAAAATCTTTTGTTTTGGGGGTTGGGGGTTCTGTCATGTAGAAGCCATTCTCCTTCAGTTAATTGTTTAGATACATCATCTCACTGTTTTCTAGATTATGAACTTGTGTCAGACTGTACATTTGTTTGCATCTCATATCTTGGGTTGATATATAATATTGTCATTGTTGTTAGTTTTTGAGTAATTCCTTTTAGTTGTTTCCCTCTTAATACAATAGCAGATTTGATTTCATTTAAATTTCCAGGAGATCGTTGAATTTTCCTTTTAAATTTTTGTTTCTTATTTCTATAATGCAGTGTGCCAATAATGAAATAGTTTGTACATCATAACGTGTTTTACACTCTGTAGTCTAGTAAGTAAGGGGGCCACTCTGGTCCCTCCTGCTTTCAAAACACATCTGGCGCATGCGTGTGTGTGCCCCAGGTCCTGCCAGGATGGAGAAATGAACAAAGGATTGCTGTGTGACCACGCCCCATGGGGGAATGATTTCTCTCCCTCCCTTCCTGTCTCTGTCTCTCTCTGGTGAGCACACAACCCTCTGGCAATAAGAAAAGGAAGCTATTTTAAAATTTCAAAGTTATATTTGAAATAAAATTTATTTTCATATTTGAACTGGTTGAAAATGAGGCTTGTTCACAATCGTGTACATTTTAATTTGCTTTTGGTGTTTGAAATTTTTATCTAACTGGATCCCATTTGGACCTAAAAAGATAATGCTAGACATTTTCCCTAAAATAATATTTCTCATGCATGAATGACTCATGATGACTTGTGTGTTTATGTAGATTGTATTTTATCTTTGATCTTTAGTACTTTTATTATTATCCCTTGGTCCGTTTTCTTTGTATTCTTTTTTTTTTTTTTTTTGGTGAAGTTTTTGCTGTAGGGCGTGTGCGCTCGCCAGAAAGAGAGCGAGACAGAGAGACAGAAAGCGAGAAATCACCCCCCAGGGGGGATGGCCACACCACAGTCCCTTCCCCTCCATTCTTCTCTCGGGATCTTGGACATGCACGCACACGCGCCCAGCTTGACTTTAAGCCACTGGGTCTTGGACTAGAACCGTGGTTGACTCCAAGGAGAGTCCAGCCACATAGCCATTACACCAACTCCTGGTCCCATCTTTGTGTTCTAAGAGAACTTTTTAAGTTTGTCCTCTATGTCAATGACACATTTTCTGCATTTTAAAGCAGATTGTAATTTTGGTAATGTATTTTCCATTTTCTTATCATATTTAATACTGTGTCCATCTACATTCATATCTGTTCCCAAATCTTTTGTCTTGGTACCTACGAGACGACTTCACAAAGTTTGTGCAACAGCAGAATTCAAGTATGAGTTTATTTTGTTGAAACGGTTCTGAAATCTGTGCTTTCTTACATTTGCCAGAGGACACGTGTACTGGCTGGTGAGAGACAGGAATGGACAGAGGGAACATGAGAAATTGCATCCCCTCTGGGACACGATCATGCCTTGGGGTCTTCTCCATCTCTTCTTCCTTTTGGGCTTTTGGGCATGTATGCACACATATGTGCCTGTTGCGTTTCTGGAGTTGCCGGTTCTGGGACTAGAAGCGTGTGGTTAGCCATGTCAGATTCAGCTAACTGAACCAGCAGGCCACGGGCCAGCTTACCATGAATGTTTTGAGGATTCCTTGTATTTTGTAAAGATAACTTTGTTTTATATAATTGTCAAATGTGATATTTTCTATAATCCCCCCCCCTTTTTTATTTGGTGTGTGTGTGTGTGTGTGTGTGTGTGTGTGTGTGGTGAAATGGTTTTCAAAGTCTGCTTCCTTCAGAATCATGAGTACATACGTTCCTATATTTTATTGTATAATTATTTTCTGTAAAACACGTTTTTAACAAGTTGAGCTTCAGCAAGCTCCAGTGCATTTCTGTATTCCTCTCTGTGAAGCTGAGGCCAACATTTATTCTTTTCCGGCTGGCCTTTCTGTTTGCCAACGAGGGGCGCTAGAAGAGTGGAAGGCTGGGGGAGGAGGAAGGGACTCAACCTTCTCTTTTCCAGTTTTTGATTTTCCCCTCACATTTCAAACATTGCCTGGCTAGTGCTGCTTCCCCACCACCTCTGCTCTGGGATTGTAGGCGCTAAAACAGCCCAGCTACTTCTTTTTGTTTCTCCAGCCCTGAGGATGGGCATTGTTTCTGTTTATAGCCTGAGAACGTAGAAATGTGTTGCTTAAGCCTACTGCAGCCATTTTACAAAATGTGGAAGGCCAATCGTCTTCCAGCAGTTCACCTTCTAGAAATTTTTTAAAAAATCAGAGTTTAGTGGGTCCAGTAGGTGGCTTGGTGGTTAAGGTACTGGATTCCTGCATGACCTACCACAGTTTGGGTCTAGACTCCACAGCTTGAGAACCACTCCAGATGTGTGTGCATGCCCAAAATCCTGAGAAGAGAATGGAGGAGAAGGGATTGTGGTGTGGCGTCTCCCCTGGGTGGTGATTTCTCTTTCCTTCTCTCTGCTGTCTCTGTTTTTCTGGTAAGCACAGAAGCCCTATGGCAAAATGTAAAGAAAAAAAAAAAAGATTTAGAAGGAAGAGGACAGTATCCTCATGCTGCATGCCTGAAGCAAATTGTTATCTGGATGTTTGTTTGTTGTTATAAATGCAGTTGCATCTCATAAATGCTGAATATGTCATAGTTTGTCATAGTTTTCCAGGGGTACAAGGGTTATTAAAATAACCCTCATCTTTTAGGGCAATAGTGGATGGCCTAGCAAAAGGGCCATGCCTTCATCAGTGAATGTGCTAGGGGAGGCTGGAGCAGTGGAGGGGCGAGTATGCCAATGGTCTCGCGTGGTTTTCTTTGGAAGATCAAGTAGAGACGAGACATGTGCAAGAAATGCGGTTTTACATTATGAAATTGGACATAATGTGTGCCGTTTGTTTTTCGTGCACAGCAGTAAAGAGGCTTAGAAACATCTTTACTTAAGGCCACTGTAGTCCATGAAATGTAAACCTAAGTGTTTTTCTTTAATAGAAGACAAAATTTATGTAACTTGTTTTTTAAGTAACGAGTTAAGGGCCAGCCACGGTGGCATAGGAGGGCACTGCCACGTGGCGGCTAAAGCCACACAGGAAGCCAGGGTTTGGTTCCTGGCTTAACAAGGAGACCAGATGTGGTTCTGGGAGTCTAGGGTGAGAGGGTCATGCCATGGGAAGACTGTCAAAAATACCTTTCTACCTTTTCTGTCTTATAAAAAGAAAGAAGAAAAAAGAAAGCTCAAATAATGAGTTAAATTCATTATTTTTTTATGACTGTGTTTCAAAAAAGTTATTTCCATCCTAAAAGTACTCCATCTCCTGCGAATCTGATTTGTTATAATTTGTGTATGATGTTGTAATCTGTTGTTAGGAAATGATAATTCCATTCATTTTAGTTTCATGGGGAAGACTGTTAGCCAGCTGTTTCCATCTCTCCCAATAAACGCACTTCCAGAATTCCTAGTAAGTACCGTTGTTGATTGAGAGGAGTGTCACCATTTTCCTGACCCTCTCTGCCTTGTCACTAAGACATGGTGCAGAAGCCAAGAAGAAATTTGAGAAAAGGAAAAGACACCAAGGCTCAGATATTTCACAGACTGCATAATTGGACTCTGAATTGTGAAGAGTGGACTGAAGGAAGAAATGTTACGAATTTCTGCCAGCTGAAGGAACATAGTGATTTCAGAGATACATCTTTTCACATGTATTTTATGGTTAATAGTAATAGAAGTAATAGGAATCAAACTCTGGAGCAATGTAAGAAAATCAAGTTATGATTTGTGCCAAAAAAAATGGCACGTTTCCGCATGGTGTTCTCCTTAACCGTCCCACCCATTGCTCTTTCTATATGGCCATGTTTTTTTTTTTTTTTTTTTTTTTTTTTTTTAAATCAGTTTGCTCATAATGAAAACTGTGGGTTCCTGTTCAAAAGTTGCATCCTCATCTATACATTCACAGAACATGTTTTTCAGGAAAAGCGATGTAACTCAATCAGCTTTGCATGGTTTACATAATGTGATAGTCTCATATTTACTATGTGGTTAACAAGAAATAACTGTTACCAACAAAAATCAGAGAATTTAAAAACAACGAACATTTTGCTTGGAGCCTGTGTGTCTCTCTATATAAATACATATAGACATCTATAAACATCATCGATCCTCCCATGAGCACATGCCATATATGTGCGGATGTGGGATGATGCTTGTTTTTATATATCCATATCTATATTTACATAGCTGAAGAAGTGAAACATATTGCTTTTTATTTAAGTGACTAAAGGCGTTTATAGACAAGCTTTATTTATTTATTTTTCTTACAGCGCTTTATCAATGCTGGGATGACGAGATATTGCTCTGATTTGGTTTTCTGAAGGTCAGGATTTGACTGATCCCTTGAGACATTGCTACATTATTGCTCTTAGATAGATAGAACATCTCTTAAGAAAAGTATTATTCTTTGATAGAAATAAAAATATACTTTGGGCCTCTTAATAGATTGGAGTTATTCATTTATGATGTTGCTTTCTGTTGTTTATGAGTGTGTGTGTGTGTGTGTGTGTTGGGGGGGTTCTTCAGGTGATGCGGAGATAGAAGGATAAGAAGATTCTTCCAGCATTAAACTGAATTTGCCATCCCCTAGTAAAATGTGGAGCTAAAATATGGAACCCCTTAATTTCTCTTTCTAGTATCATTTAGTAACCACAGTTTATACTCTACCTAGTCTATAGAATATTTTTAACAGCTTGCCCTTGTAGGTGGGAAATGACACCTGGGTTTTCTCAAGTTCTTTATTTATGACATCAGTGGAGACTGTTGCTAATTAGCTTAGAGGGGATGTTGAAGAGACGCATGCACCAGGCAGGAAAATTTGAGAAGAATGTGAAGGTTCTGTAGCGTCTCAATCCAGCTTGTAAACGAAACATGCACACAGTAGCCCCGTCCTGTCTTACAGTCAGTTCGACACATTTTCTATTTAAGAAGATTTTTTGGTTTTGTTTTGGCTCTGAAATAAAATTATTTTTCTTTTATATCTTGACTCTGCCAAGGTACCTCAGAGATGCTTTCAAATTCCATCTCTACCTCAGGAAGAGAGATGCTTAGTGCAGTTGTTTCTTGGTATTAAAAACACATCCTAATTTTAAAAACAGTTTATTTGTTTTATGAGAGACAGAGAGAGACAAACAGGAACAGGTACCCTGGAGAGGATCTTGTGTCCCCTCTGTTCCCCAAGCCTCCCAGCCAGCCAGGATCTCCCTCAGGGGCATGACACATCAGGCACATCAGACATGCTCAGGTCAACCCTGGACCGTGATCTGCGTTCTCCTGTGCTCACTTTGGTATTACACAGAAGAGCCCTGTGGCTTTTACCATTTTAAATGGGCTCACATCGATTTTTTTTTTTTTTTTTTTTAGAATTGATGATCCTTTTGGGGGTTTTAGATTGTTGCCATTGTAATTTATTTTCGTACTGTCCTGTTTTGTTCTTACCACTTCTTCGTTGTGCTGAACATCATTATAGACCTCTGATTAATATCATTCAGATAATAATGCGGTGAGTTTAGGACGAAAGTTTGTTCTCCTTTTATTGCATGCATGGACATAAGCAACTAAATCTTCATTTTCACAGTGATATTGTGGTACTTGTTAAAATGTTGGATAACTGTGGAAATGTACTAGATAAATATACAAGTTAAGGACCTTGCCATATTTCTTAATTTTTTTTAAAAAAATTTATACATGTAAACAGATTTACAGCAAGACATCCTCTAGTGACTATTAAACATTATGTTACCAAGTCAAATACTGATTTTTTTGGTCAATGCTCTTACATATTTATTTGCAAAATTTTATTTTTCTGAGTTATTTATGCCTTGCTTCACTTGATTTTAACTGATATAAAGAATTGTTCTGTCAGGTTAACAAAATGAATTGAAACATAATTTTGCTAGTGCTTACAGAGGATTTGTGTTCATTTTCATCACTCTGTAATATATAAAATATTATATTTTTACATAGTTCATGGTCTGAAATTTTTAGTGATCATTCAGATCTCTCCTACATTACTGATAATTGGTTATTGTTATTTCTTTGCACAAATTAAACTTTTCTTTGAATTTATATTCTGGTAGATAGTTTTGATAGCTTTTGATAGAGTTTGCCAACTGCTTGCAATAGTATTTGAAATTTTTCTCTAGAAATTTTACTAAGTTTCCTTGAACTAAGTTTGCTATACTTAACTGTACTTGATAAAATAGTATTTGTTAAAAACATCCAAGCATTTTATATAACAGAAAGATCATCCTATTACTGAGAATGTGCAAAAGATGAACTCCATTTATTTCAGAAGTGATTCGAGATTTAAGATGCAGAGTATGGTCAATTTTGAGATGTCTTGAAGCACATATTAATACCATTTCATAAGTGAGCCATTAATTGATGTAATCATTTAGGGTGGATGGGATGTGAAAAGTGTTACCTGGAGTTGGCTCCATGGCACACTGGTAGAGCACTGCTCAGGGGAAGCCAGGCCCCACATGGCAACCATAGTTTGAATCTCCTGCCTGGTCAGCCTGAAACTTGCCAGGCACATGTGTGAGTGCCCGGGTTGGGATGGGATGGAGGTCTTAAGAACATGGAATCAAGGAGTGGCCAGACTCTGTGGAGGGTGTTGAGTTCTCTCTCTCTTTTTCTCTCTTTCACTCTCACATGAGTATACATACACATATTATGTCCAAAGGAAAAAAATTTGAAAAAGTACTGTTTGGAAAATAATGAATATATGAAAACCTTTATAGATGATTATGTATTTTTTGTAACTTTCAAGTCATTAGTTATGGCCAACTTTGAAAGCCAGGGTCAAATAGAAGACAGATGGAAAAAGCTTCAGTCAGCAAGGGCCTGGACTCTCACACTTACCTGATTGGAGCTAAGGCTGTCAGAGGAATCACCACTGCTTACTGTTCACACATAAACAGGAGTACAGAGATTATACTCGGAACCGTGCTACACTGGCGATGTTTATAAATCCTCCAGATTTTACTTCTGAGTTGCTACCCCCCACTCCCATCCTGTACCCCCACTCCCACCTTTCTCTTTTTTTCTTCTTACCTTATTTAAAAAACAGCTTCATAGGGACCAGCAGTTAGCGTAATGGCTTTGTTGCTGGACTCCCACGTAGTCGACCATGGTTCGCTTCCCGGACCCGGTGGCTTAAACTCACACCAGGTGCGTGTGCGTGCGTGCCCAAGATCCTGAGAGGAGAACGGAGGAGAAGGGTTTGCAGCATGTCCATCCTCCCTGGGGGGTGACTTCTCGCTTTCTGTCTCTCTGTCTGTCTCTGTCTGTCTGGTGAGCGCACACGCCGTATAGCAAAAACCTCTCAAAAAAAAAAAAACAACAAAAAACAACAAAAAACAAACAAAACAAACAAACAAAAAGAAACAACTTCATTCTTCCAGTGGTCAGATCTAAACCTTGGGAATTATCCATGACTCCATTTTCTCTTATCTCGTGAACCCATAGTCTATGAGTGTATTATTTAAAATTTAGGTAAAATGAAACTAAACTAATAAAATATACTGAGAATTTTCCATGAACCAGTTTCTGTGCTTTAAAGACATAGAATTTTATAAAATACCTTAAGTGGACTTATTTAGTCCCATTTAAGAGTCAGGGATACTGAAGTTATCAGCAAATGACTTGCCCAAGGAAACAGAACTGGAAAATGGAGAAATTAGTTTCCTAACCTCAGGTCCAGTGGTCTCCCATCCACAGCCCTACCTCCATAATACGTCACCAAAGTAAAGCTATTACATGCTCCTTTGAAACGGGTCTTTTATCAAGCACACAGATTTACAGCTGCTCCGCCGCCATCACCACCACCACTCAATGGAGACTTCATTTAAAGCCAACTTGGCTTTGCCATCAAGCCGTGTTTGCTAGTTACAGTCACTTAATTTTCATCATCTTTCTTCTTATTTAATGTGCATTTATTTAATCCATGAGTGCGAGAATGAGAGACATATAGACAGAGACACGGTACCCAGAACAGGATCTTGACACAGCGATCTACCCCAGCCGCAGCCAGTCCTGGATCATGGGCACACGTGTGTCCGGGGTACTCAGAGCTTATGGAGCCCAGCGGCCTCCCTGCGTGGGTTCATCTCACGGAGCTCCTGTGGTCCTGCTGCCCCACCATCTGCTCCCCATCTTCTTCCTGAAGAACGTCCACATGAGTCTTTATCCCTCTTTCTCCTGAATCACCAATCTCCTCTTTTCTCCTGGCTCCTCAGCATTGAAATATGTTCTGGGTTTCTCCTGTCTTAAAATTAAAGATGGATTTTTAAATTTAAAGATGGATTTAAACACATACACACACCCACACACACACACACATTTAGAGACAAAATTCCCTCATTTTGTTCTCTCCTTTTCACAGCCAAGTTTTCTCTCACCACATTCTCTGTATAATGTACCATCATGATCTGGCTTCTTTCCACAACTCGTTCCCCAAACTCCACGTTAAAGTCACCAATTATATATCAAAATGGCTTTGGCCTTTCTACTGCTTTACCTTTTAAAGCATTAGTCTTTGGGCCACATTCTTCATCCATATCTCCTCCTGTCTTTCACAACTCACCCGAGGTCTACCTCTGCTGGGGATTTTTCTTAACCCTGCAGACTTGCTTGCTCACCTCTCCGATGTTTCCTTTTGTCTTGTAAGCATGTGTCAGTTCTGAGAGTGAACTTATCTGCAGAGATGCTTAGTCTTCCTGATTGGACTGTAGCTTTTTTTTTTTTTTTTTTTTTTGAGAGAGATTTTCACTGTAAGGCGCGTGCGCTCGCTAGACAGACAGAGAGAGACATAGAGACAGAAAGCGAGAAATCACCCCCCAGGGGGGATGGTCACGCCACAATCCCTTCTCCTCCATTCTCCTCTCGGGATCTTGGGCACACACGCACACGCGCCCGGCGTGAGTTTTAAGCCACCGGGTCTGGGTCGACTACGAACCGCGGTCGACTACGTGGGAGTCCAGCGACATAGCCATTACGCTAACTGCTGGTTCCCTGGACTGTAGCTTTTTAAGGATCATGTGTTCAGAGGTCCCTGCCATGTTCCTACACTTAGCACAATGCCTAGAACATCGGCTCAGTAGGTGGTTGATGAATAAATATATGAGTCTGACCATACTCAGTTGAGGCCACTTCTTTCCATGAGGGCCATCCTCTGGATTCTTCCACCCTCCCTTGGACTCTTACTGTTTTCCTTGCTATCTACTTGCCTTCCCTTCTGTATTTGTTTAGCTCTTGTTATTTGTCATTTTTACCTTAAGTGTTGGTGCTGTAGGGCCAGACAAGTTATAACTGTCTTTATGGATTTTACCTCTATAGGTTCGCTATTGCTTATAAATTTAGGCAAGTTTCTTTTTCTTTTTTTTTTTTTAGTTGCCAGAAGGTGTGTGCACAAGGTAGACAGAGAAAGAGAGGGAGAAAGCCCTTCAGTTGGGCACGCTCAAGCCCAAATCCCTTCTACTCCATTTCTCCGTACTGTTGAGATTTGGGCATACATACACCTGTCCATTGTTTTTCAAGTTGCCGGGGCCAGGATTCAGACTACTGTCAGCCATGTGGGATCTGGCTCCCTTAGCCACCAGTCTATAGGAGTGGCCTAGGCAGGTTTTTAATCTTGCTGAAATTATTTTTATCCTTCTAAAAAATATTCAAAATACCTTATTGGGGGGATAGGAGATTGCCATATTTATTAATTGATTAAACATTGTGCCTGACACATAATTAATATTTAATTGCTGTTGTATGTTAACAATATTAAGAGTGATAAACCATATATTACATATATTGTAATATTCATATGTCAGGTAATGTATGAATGATATAAAATCATACTATTCTGTAAATAATAAAAGTGAAAAGGTAGTAACACACATCAGTTTCTTTGTACACCGATATATTTTTACAAGAATCCCTTTTACAAAACCAGGTTTTTCTTTTCTTTCCCTCTATTTGTTGCTCTTTTTTTTTTCTTTTTTTTTTTTTTTACTAAAAGCTACTGTCTGTGAAAAATTCAGTGTTAGGGCTGCCTAGGGCAAAGTTCACTCTGGAAGAGGCTTGGTTGTAATACTGATGAAGATCAGTTTCAAGAGTTAGTAATTGTGTATTTATTTAACATTTTATATTTTGGGGCTAACAGGTGGCATGGTGGCTAAAGGCGCTGGACTCCCACATGGATGACTATTGTTCAAGTCCCAGACCTGGTGTTTTGCTTTCTCACTTTCCCTCCCTCTCTTTCTCTGTCTCTCTCTGATCAAACTGGAAAACAATAATAGATAATGTTAAACAAAATAATTCTTTAAAAAAGTTTTATGTTTAATGATTAATTGGATTAGCTCTCACTACTCACTCATCTCTCCTATGTTAGTTTTGAGGTCTTTACTTCTTCTTGGCCATGGGTGCTGACTGGCATGTGGTGGATGTGATTGTTGTGTGTGTGTGCATGTGTGTGCATGTGTGTATTTCCAAACCCATGCCCAGGAATGAGTTTCTTTTAGGAAGTAAGCATGGAGGCCCTGTTACTTGGTGCCTTAGTGCAGCTTTTGTTTAGTTGTCACTACGGGGTGCCATGAAAATACTTAGGATATCATTAATTTGGTACTATTTAGAGAGCTTCAGCCACCAGCTACAGTAGAAATTTGAGGAGAGATGGAAGATAGGAGAGAAAACTGGCATTTTAAGAATGATCTTTGATCTTTGGGAAGAGGAATACGTAACAAGAGCTTATCTATGTCAAAGAATTTACATGCAAAGCAAATCAAGAACATAAATCTTACTTATCTTTGTAGAGTTTGGTCTTGGATAGCAAGAAAAAGCCAGGCTTCTGTAAAAGAGGATTTACATGTTTATGCTAACTCACTTAGCATTCACAGGGACTACCAGTAACACTGCCTGTCAGCCTACAAGTCTTCTGCATACATATTTTCAAAGAAAAGGAAAAGGCTTTAGGAATTGTTATGTAGAGGAAGACAAGACTGAGAATTACCAAATGTTGTGGATCTGTTTTAAAATCTAAGAAAGAAAACAAACAAACAAAAATTGTTGTGTTTTGAAATACTATTCAGAAATAAGTGCCTTTTTTTTAAAATAGGAGAAACAAAATCTTATTTTATAGCACTAGAGGTTATTAGATTTTCTGCATGTATAGTTGGAATTCATAAATTTAATTTAGTGGCTTTGAGGCTAGTTAGATTTTTATGGAAAAAATTGTAAGAAATGATGTACTTAATTTTTTTTTTTTTTTTAAGAAACGGGTATTGGTTAGGAAAACTAGACTCGCTATTTGGTAACATATTTTTTGATTCATTTACACAAACTTGTGGTATCGTCTGCATTTCAAAATTACATGTTTATATAGGGATGGACTATGGGCTATTGATGAAAAAATTCCAAAAAATTGAGTGTGAAGGATAAAGAATGAGTATAGTATTTCAAAAAGGAGCTCTTTGTCTTCTTCTCTTCCTTATGCCTAGACCGCAGAGAGGTGTTATTCAGTGAGACTAAAGAATCCATGGGAATTACCCAGGAATCACTGTCCAGTAAAAGGAGTAGTTCTACTTTAGTAAGCAAGGGTGAAGCTAGAAGTCTGCAGTAGTCCATGAAGCTGGTTCACCCTCTCTTCATGCCAGGGGAACATTTGCATAGGTAAATCACAGCCTAATTAAATCCATATGGTGCTACTCTTTATCTTCTACCAGGAGATTTCATCTAAGATTAGAAAGAGCAGGTAGATTTCATGAGTTTGTTTGGAGTTGCTCACTGGCCTGATGCTCAGGGCAGGTCGCCTTTCACCAGTATTTATTTACTCAGTATACTCCCTGCTACCCTCAAGCACTTAATTTGCCTGTGGAAATCGTACTAGCTATTCATTCAAAGTAGTACTAATACTTCTCCCAGGTGAGATATCTCATCTCTGAATGTTTACAGTATTTATTGTTATAATTCTTCTAACAATTATACTTCTCCCAGGTGAGATATCTCATCTCTGAACGTTTACAGTATTTATTGTTGTAATTCTTCTAACACTTAATTAGATTTTCCTTGTCTTTTAAGTATCTTTGTTAAAAAAAAAAAATCTGTGTGGGCCAGTCGTTGGCATAGTGGTTAAGGTGGCTGGATCTCTCTTGGCAGACTGCATGGTTCAAATCCTGGACCTGGCAGCTGGAAACTACAATGGGCATGTGTGGGTGCATTTCCAAAAATCCCACCATGAAGAAGAAAAGAGGAGAACAGACTGTAGTGTAACCATTCCCCACTTTCTCACTTTCTTTCTCTCTGTCTGTCTCTGGTGAGTATGCCCATCCTGACAAAAATTAAAAATAAAAAACGACAAAAAAGTTTAAAAATAAAAATTTATAAACATGTACAAAGTACAGAGAAGAAACTCCCATGTAGCCGTAAGACAGCTTTAACAATTACCAGAATTCTGCTATTCTTGAATCATTTTTACATCCCTCTCCATGCTTCCCACTTAATTTTCATTAATTTTGAGTGAGATATTTTTTGCTATAGGGCACATGCACTTTCCGGAGAGAGTGAGAGAGAGAGACAGAGACAGAGACAGAAACAGAAACAGAGAGAGACAGAAAGCAAGAAATCATCCCCGGTAAAATAGCCATGCTGAAATCCCTTGTCCTCCATTCTCTTCTCGGGATTTTGGGCATGCATGCACACGTGTCTGGTGTATTTCAAGCTACCGAGTCCGGGACTTGAACCACAGTCAGCCATGTGGGAGTCCAACAGCATAACCATTATGCCATCTGCTGGTCCCAATTTTTAATAATAGATGATGAGGTCTTTGAAGTAAGGAACTGTAGATATGGAGGGAAGGTCTTCAAGAAATTCATAGAAAATGTGTATTATGAAAAAACTAGGCATGGATTTCAAAGCTTTTTGCACCCAAACAAACTTGTACTTTAATTCCACTTTCCAGAAGCTTTGAAATCCCCTCCTCTCTGTGTGTGTTTACAGCTATACATGCACACACACACACACACACACACATTTATTTTTATTTATTTTTTAAAAATAATTATTTCTTTATTTTATTTATTCTTTTTTTTTAATTTGAGAAAGACAGAGAGAGAGAGAGAGAGAGAGAGAGAGAGAGAGAGAGAGAAAGCAAGCCACCAGGTCTGGGACTCAAACCATGTTCAGCCATGTGGGAGTGTCCAGCGCCTTAACCACCATGCCACCTGCTGGTCCCGATTTTATTTTTTTCCTAATTAAAATATAACATATCCCCATTGTAGATATAACCAACATTAGTATTTTGAATACTGTGCAGCTTCTAGTCTGTATTTTCCAAAACTTGGAATTTGTACATTTGTTTTTTAAAATTGTTTTCAAAAAAGAATTATTTAATTAAATTAATTGATTATTATTATAATTCAATTTGACTAGAGAGACAGAGAGAGAGAGAAAGAGAGGGAAAGTGAGAAAGCAAGCCCCCATGTCCGGACTCAAACTGTGGTTACCCATGTGGGTGGGAGTCTAGCGCCTTAACCACCATACCACCTGCTGGCCCCTGTATATTTCTTCTTCACTGAACATTTTACTCTGAACATTTTCCAGTGTCTTTGAATGTTTTTGAAATCATGGTCTTTAAAGGCAGACTAATAGTCCATTATGGCTCTACCACAAGTTATTTAAGCAGTTCTCTGTCTTTGACTGCTATCTTGAACCTCCTTGGACATAGATACTTGTCTATATTTTCATGGATATTATGAGAATAGTTTCCTAGGGAATGATTAGGTGAATGGTCCCTCACATATCTTGCCAATTTTTATCCAGGAAGGCTGGGCCAGTTTGTAGTATTTTTATCGTATTAACTTGAAGGGTAATAGGTGATCATGTCCTCTTAAAAGTTGGTATTTTCTGAAGTATTAATGATATACAACATTTTTGCTTGCTTATGATTTTCATTCCATGTGTTAAATAAGTTAGTATCTGGAATTCAGTGAATGGTACATGCCATTTAGTTTAGCTTCAGATCTCGTACTTTGCTGCTATGATCAATTATTTTCAGTATTTCTCAAATCAGCTTTTACAGGCTTTAGAGGCAGACTGTCTGCCTAAGTGCAAGTTACATTATTTGGGAGTTGGTCTTTTGCTTTTTGAGTATTATTTTTCACAAATCATTATTCTATGTAATTTTTCTATTTCCATGAGGTAACTTTTTTTGAGACATAGAATTATGTCAGGAATTGCTTAGTTTTGATAAAAATTCTTTGTCCACTAAGTGCACTTGCCAGTTCAAATATACCTGTAAGTTTTGGGGGGGAAAAGTTTATGTAGATAACTTTTTATCAGTATATATATATAATTTTTTTTGAGAGATTTTCGCTATACAGTGTGTGCGCTCGCCAGACAGACAGAGACATAGAGACAGAAAGCGAGAAATCACCCCCTAGGGGCGATGGCCACGCCGCAATCCCTTCTCCTCCATTCTCCTCTCGGGATCTTGGGCACGCATGCACACGTGCCCGGTGTGAGTTTTAAGCCACCAGGTCTGGCACGCGAACCGCGGTCGACTACGTGGGAGTCCAGCGACATAGCCATTATGCTAACTGCTGGTTCCCCTATCAGTATATTTGACTGAATTTATGGTATCTTTTACTATTTCTGGAATGAATCTACAACTTTGCTCTTAAAGTACATGGTGCAATTTGTATATTCAGTTAAATGAAAGTTGCCATTTTCATCAATCAGAATCTTAATGCTAAGATGGCACTTTTGCTTTAAGAAATTTCTAAGCTCCAACAGAGGAATTGAATGAAAATACTTACCTTATTAAAAATGCATCATTAAAATAGTAAATATTTTCAACTTTTGAAAAACCAGAGAATGCTTTTGACAATTAAAAATTTGCGATGACCTAAATCTAGGTTGTAAATTCAAAAATAAGCTAGCATTTTATTAAAATGCCCTGTCTTTTGTTGCTTTTAATGATACCTTGATGAACTGTGTTCAAATATGTTGAAAAATAATTTACTGCATTGTGTTGAAAAATAATATCAAAAGTATATTTGTCCTTTGGATGAAACACTCAAAACAGATCTGCCCAGACATCAACAGGATATTATTACCCCAAAGAAATGACGACAGTTTGTCAGCTTGATGCGTAGAGGAAGGAAATTTACAAACATCTCCAAGAGAGGCATGTTGAACGGTTGAAGGAAATGAGGCACGTCCTGCTTTTATTGTGCTTATTGGAGTGGGATTCCCAGAAGACTGAACAAGGCAGTCCTGAGACCTCTGTTTGGCAAAGATCTTGTTGACTCATATTTTATTTTTGTTTCCGTAAAGGTCTGCTATTGTTCAGATTTCTAATGTAGCTCATAAACACACAGCCAATATCATTTCCCCTTCTACTGACCCATGTATACAAATAAATGAAAATCTACTGTCATCATTAACGGGTATTCTGTTTCCACACAGTCTAGAAGATAGGGAAGGCATTTCCTTAAAAGAAAGACCCTTTCAGTGGAGATCTCAGTTCACAAACTTTCCAAGTTTGTGAAGTTGTACTTTAGAATTTAATCACCAGATATATGGAGGGAATTTATTACTTCCTATTTGTATGGAAGGGGAAAGCAGAGGTAAATGTTTATGTGACTCGTATTTTACAAGCCGCATCTCTATTAAAAGGGTTGAGCGTATTGACTGCTGCATCCTCAGATGTTGAATCACTGGACATTTTTGACTGAGACTTTTTTGAAAGGCTTCCCAATTGAAATGTGTGGTTTAGAATTTTGGATTCATGTAAAACTTTGATATACTTAAACATTTTCTGTCAAGTTGTACACATCCATATGAAAAAGTAACAGGGGGACATTATAAACATTTCTGCCTTTCTAAGCTCTTCTTTGCTGTATCTATCAAAACGCCTAGGAATGTCATGCCTCTTTAGACAGAGAAATAGAATGGAAATCTTCCTTCGTCTTCTGCTGTGACTCAGTCAGTCCAAGGGGCAGACTGAGGGCTATATTTGGAGTTTTAGGTTATGAATGTGTGTACCCTTAACCTTGAGTCAGAGATGTGGTTACTGTCAGTTTTATTCATCGAGTGATGCTGCATAGACCATCAGGGGAGACTTGGCTTTGATTTCAACCAAATTTAAAGGAGACAAACATGGAAGAGAAAAACACTGAAATAGTGGAAGACCAGTGTAGGTGAAAAACCTCTGATTTTGCTCTCTTTTCTCTTAGTGATTCCTTACGGTTATTGCTTTAGAGAATATTTTTCTAGCCATCTTCATGTAGAAAGAATTCCAAAGAAAGTTATTATTTCAACCTTTCAGAGATAGACTTCAGGGTGAAGATAGGCACTGATTATCAAAGGAATTTCCCTGGCTGGAATCCTAAGTTTCAGTTCCTGTGATTTCCCCACCCCCTTTTCCTTTTATTTTTGGCTCAGGCCCCCAGTAATGTCTGGATTAATGGAATTCCTACAGGAGACAGGGTTGGAGGTCTAAAGGTGCCTCTGAAGCAAGGTTTGAGTGATGATGTTAACTTAGAGTAACCCTCTATTGTTCTACTATAAAGGGTCTGAGGTTGAGGGAGTCCTTTTGGAAGGCACCTTAAGCCATTAGAGATCTCACTCCTGGTGGCCTGAGCTGCCTTTGAATGCTATGTTTAGAGGGAGTCATGCCTTCTGCAATTCAGTTTTCAAAGGAAACTCTATTTGGTTTGCAGTTCTGGAAGATTCTTGTATGTGCTCTACTGACAGGAGAGACATTTGATATTTTCTGAGTATAGTTGTCTACACAGCGAAATAAGGCTAATAAAACAAGCCATGGTACCTACACTGGGTGTGTGGTGGTGGTGTGTACGTCTCTGCATGCTTTCTTGTTATGGCTCTTGTTTGCTTTTGGGTAGCTTTAGTTTCAACAAAGAAGAGAATAACTCAGATAATAGTGAATTTTTTATTGTCATTGTCCTCTAGCAATATAATTTTTAAAAACTGCCTTAGGGCTAGCTATCAATGCTTTAGGAAATCTATAATAGTTGTGGATAGTTGTAATATTCTTTGAGTACTTACATAAATAAGACACACGTAGATTATGTTTCAATTTCAGCAAATTTGACTTCTGGTGTGGATTATTCAATGGTAAGCAACTTAGCAAACTCAGAAATGCAGTATTTTTCCTATTTAAAATATTTTGAGATTTGATGTCATACAGGAGTCTTCCTAGGATTTTTTAGAGATGGTTTACACTAATGTTCACTTCAGACAATCTAACAAACAGTTCATCAAAATACAATTTAAAGTGTGCTTGGATTTTTTTTTTTTTTTAAGTCTGCTCTTCATTCCTTAAAAAGTAAGCAAATTCCTTGCAGGGATGCTGAAATGAAGACATAGCACCTAACCATGTGCTGTGGTTTTGTTATGTGCATTTTGTTAATAACTGTTCCCAGAAATAAGAGTTTATGCATAGCAACATTGTTTCCTTTACAGAGACCAGGTGGGCTTTCCCACATGGACTCTGGTTTTAAATTGTAACTCCGCCACTTACTACTTGTAATCCTGGGCAACGTGATTATTTAGTTTCTCTGTAAAATGAGGGTAATTTAAGTACCTACTTCATTGGGCTATGGAAATTAAATGAAGGAATATATTGAAAGCATTGAGAATAATGTTTGACTCATGGTCGCTGCTCAACAAGTTATTTTTAAGCTAATAGTGTGATCACATTTTGAGAGGAAAACTATAAAGGCACAATTTGTCAATTATCCTTAGAAATAATAACATTCAACAAGATAGTAACAATCAGATACTGTTCTGCAAGTGGTGGCAGTAAAACTGCCATAGGGCAGGAAGATTTAGGAATGGTGGTTGTGGCTAGGAGGGGTGCCTGGACCTCGGCTGTGTCATATGCACCTCCGTGTAAAGCAGCAGAGCTGCTGCAGATCCTCCTGGTTTCATCTGAAGAGAGTGAGTTTGCAGGCAAACCTCTCCAATAGCACGTCCGAGAGGAATGTTTGGGTTTATGGCATAGGATAATGTCCCAGCTACCTCTTGCCACTGCGTTCAGTCCTCAGATCAGCAAGGATCTCTGTCCTCATCTGGTTCTGTTACTTGCTCCAACTGAGCATCAGCTGGAGAATGAGACTTTCTGCACAAGTCTGCCTCGGCATCTCCTCTTAGTTGCCACTTCTGGGCCACAAGGGACAGGTCCTCCATTTTACTGGAGTGAGTGGCCAGAAAGGTTGATTCAGTCTAGATGTTTTTTAGAGAAATGAAGAAGTTGAGGGAAATGGATGACATTCACACTTGAGCCCAATCCATTCATTGATGGATTCCTGCCAGCATGTATGGTACACCCTGAAGTCTTCTCCACATCACCACCCACCAGTATTTCAGCCTAGGTTGGAATTTGGTGGCACCCTTGGTGGCTTCCATCATTGCGGAACAGGTATTCCTCTCTTCATCCATGTGCAGTAGCCTTTTATTATGCAGTGAGAGTAATCCCGCAGTAACCCGAATGGACCCACATGGGAAGAAGGGTCTTGGGTTCGCATCCTGAGACCTTCCTGAGCATCCTGGAGGCATGAATGTGTGCCTCTGATCCGGGCTGGCTCAGACTGGGAGTGGATCGCAGCCTGCTCTTGCATGCTTGGGAGTACCCACCCATCTGTTTGTCTCTCTTCTCGCTCAAGGAAAAGATAAATAAACTTTATAAAACTATGCAGCTAAACTGCATCGGTATATGTAACTCTTAAAGGGCAAGGAAAAAAGATCATTAGAATAATTGTGTTGAAATGAATGAGTGTGTGCTTGCCTGTGGAAATATCTTCTGTGTGTGTGTGGGGGGGGGGCATTTCAATGTGTACATTATCATAGCTTTTCCATCAGAAACTTTGGTGTCATTTCATAGAAAGAAAATGCACCTTTAGAATTAAGAAGTTGATCAGAAGAGTCCTGACGTTTGTTTGTTTGTTTGTTTTTTAAGTCAACAGTCTGATTCTACCCAGGAATTGGGAAGTAGCAGCCTTAGATCCCCCTGGGTTTGTTGAGTTAACACTTATTAGAAAGTAGCCTAATCCTCTCTGCAAAAATAGGAAGTGCAGTTCTATAACAGAATCATGTGGGTTGAGGATCACTGAACCGGGGAGAAACTGCTGCTGGTAGATTTCAACTGCCAGTGATTAGTATTTCTAGATCTAGAACTATAATAAAAAAGATCTGGTCTTTAAGCACAACTGAGATTTAAGAGTGTATTCTCAGAATCTGAAATCTTTAAACTGGAAGGACAAACTCTCCAGATTCTAGCTTGCTTGTTCATTCTGCAGATGAAGAAACCGTTGCTCAAAGACCTCTCTCCATGGGGGTTACGCAGAGCACAGCTGGGCCTAGAACACGGGCCAGTTGAATCCAGGTGTGCGGTTCTTTCTACGCATATGCATGCAACTTTTGAATTTTTACATTTTTGCAGTGATCATTAGACTAAACTCACTCCTAGTCAGTTGCAGTGGTTAAGCACAAGGACTGGAGCTGTACTTCCTGGATTTGAAAGATGGTACCTCTCCACGCCAGAAACAGGTGTTCTGGTCGCTGTTTTTTTAGTCTTCAATCTATCCAGAGGTGGTAGTTCTTCACAGACTTGTAATAAGGACTAAATAAGTTATTTCTTGCAGATTCCTTATACGAATGCCTTGCATAAGTATTAGCTGCAGTAATAGTAATTATTATGTTAATAATAATTATAATTATTGTTTCCTTGTTAAGAGTAGTATATTGGTTTTAGACAGCTTAGCTAGCTATCCAACATGTAACAGCAAAAGGGTGGCTCTCCTGAAGAGTAGGATTCCATAGTTGTCTAGTGAAATTGGGACCATAAATCACTGAGCATCCTGCTTTGTTTTGTCTGAATTATCTGGATTGACTAAGTGCTCTTGGTACTGGGCTGGGTTACCATCTGCTGTGTTTTGCCTCCATAGGTCAGGCTTGTTCTCCTAGGGAATGATGAGGTGGGAAAAAAAATGCCAATAACCTAACTCCAAAATGTATCCTAACTGTCTTGTTCACATTTATAGGACAGTTTTATTGCTGGAGGTAAGACGGATAACTGGGCATTATTCCAACATCTTGGCAGTTTTCCTTTTTCAAAGTACTAATATTAGGATTAGCATGTTGTTTTAAAGCCATTGCCTTTCTACACCTTATAATTGCTTGTTCTTGGGGGAGGCCTGGAATATTTGAGTTAGGGCTTTCCTGCCAAATGTGGGAGAGGAGGTCTATTTTGTTGCAGTGCTTTGATTGGGTTTTAAAGTTGGTGCTGCAGTCCATTTTGCCAGTAGACATAACAGATTGGAGGAAGTTGGGCATCCTCTGGGCGGGGCAAGTACATCCTGTCGCAACAAATACGCATGCTCTAGAATGTACTGGCTGTCAGCGCGGTGTTCCTGCGCTTCCGTCTGTTTTTGGTATTGAGACCACTGTTTGACTGCGCAGTGATTTACCTTCTCCATTGTATTTCTAGATCAAGTCTTGATGGCTTAACATTACAAGAAAAAGATGAAATTGTTTATGATATAGTCATATTTTCTGTAACACGTTGAGGAAGCAATTAGAACTTTAGCAATGAAATGCTTTTTGCCGTTTTTACTCAAATATTAGGATTTCTAATTTTCTTTTTTTAAAATAATTCTTTCATTTAACTTTATTTATTTATCTCTTTTAATTTGAGCAGGGAGGGACAGAGTGTGAGACAGAGACAGAGAGAGAGAAAGTGAGAAAGCAAGCCACCAGGTCTGGGACTGGAACTGTGGTCGGCCATGTGGGAGTCCAGCGCTCTTAACCACCACTCCACTTGCCGGCCCCCAGGATTTCTGATTTTCTAAAGAGAGCCTGGAACTATAAGAATTATTAGTGACAATTACGTTTTCCATGGAGAAGTAATCAGTCTTACTGGATGCATCTCTGAACGCCTCTTTATGGAACTGAATAAAGTAAATCCTACCTTATATTACTTCTTTAAGGAAGTCACTGCAATAACTGAAAAAAAGAGCATGTACTTTGTAGTTAGGGCTGACCACCCATCTTAGCTCTTAGGATCACTACTTTGTGGAATCTCAGGCAAGACGCTTTATTTCTTCCCAGGGCTCAGTTTAGGTTTTGATACAATGGTTGGGATTCAAGAGATAAGCTTGGAAATGGTTTGGTCCTCTTAGATGCTCAATAGATGTGAGCTCTCTTTCCTCCCATGTGTTTATTTCCTATCTTTTTAAAACAAGAATTATTTAATTTTACTTATTGCTATTATTATTATTTAATTTGACAAGAGAGACAGAGAGAGAAAGAGGAAAAGTGAGAAAGCAAGCTGCCAGATCTGGGTCTCAAATTGCGGTTGGCCATGGAGTATAGCACCTTAATCACCATGCCACCTTCTGGCCCCTATTTCCTGTCTTCTTAGAATAGTCTTCATGGAAGCAAGTTCTATGGTTCTAAACTTACATTCTTGACAATAGCCCTGATACATAATAGATAATTAGTGAATGTTGTGGAATAAGAGCAGAGGAGATAAAAGTGTGTGTGTGTGTGTGCACATGTGTGCACACATGCGTGCATTAGTGCAGTTAGAATAGAGTTCAAACAAAAATTGGCTGTGCCATTTATGCCCCTGCTATTTGTTAACTTTATAGGGCCATATTACTGTCATTGCCTAATGAAACTGAATTCCCCAGGAATGTGCTAGAAATAACAAGAAATCTGTAATTTGACCAGAAAATTGTTGTACTTAAACTAGCTATTTTCTAGGTCTTGGTAGAAGTTATAAATCAGAGTCAAGTTCTCATTCACGAAGTACCACAGGAACTTCAGCCAGAGATCTGGATATAGTCACTAACCTTTGTGGTCTCCATTGGGAAGGCCATTCTCTGTGGTCTCAGTTTCGTTATCTTCTCTCTCAGGAGGGCAGTGCTTGTTCTGCCTTCCTTGTAGGTTGTGAGTGAGTAACATCATCTGTGAAAATCTGTTCCCAAGTGTTGGAGAGGATTGGTGACGATGATGATGAGGTTGGTGGTGCCGCAACAGAGAATCCAGACTGAATCCATGCCCTGTGAGCTTGCAGCTTCCAGGAATGGAGAATGATTACCATTTTCTATTTCTGATGTCATCCATGGTGGTGTTTCTAGTGAGGAAATAGACCTTTGAAGTTTGACACAAGTACCTCAATTATTTTATGTTGTTCGGAAGGATCACTCTTATTCGAGACATATCCTGTTAAAAATCACCTTACATGAGGATTCTTAAAGTTATCCTGCGCTTCACTGGTAACTAAGGCAGTTAAAAGACATTCAGAATGAATAAGGATAATTCAAAGGTAATTAATAAAGAGGTGGCAGATACCATGTGTCAACAATAAACGTTTTCCAGAAATTGAAATGTTACCATGGAATCAAAGTATTTTTTTCCACTGGAAGGTTGACTATCTGAAGATACCTCCTTTCATGTCATCTGTGAAGATGAAGTTAATTTTATATATCCTGGTTGACACCTTGTATTGTAAAATTTTCCTGTGTATTAAGAATAGTTTTAGGAAAGAGAAGAGTTGATTCCATAACTAGCATTTAAGTTCCTTTCCCTAACTTCCATGCAAATCCATTTTCCTTTGGGAAGAATATGAGATGTCCTATGGATACGACGTATAATGCCATTTGGGCATAGTTTTCAAAGTCAGCGTGTAATGTTTACATTTCCCTATATTGTCTGACTTTGTAATCCCTGCTTTAAAAGGCATCCCCAAATAGCAACAGAAGTATAAATCATGACTTGGATGTATTAGGTTTGTGTGATATGTTTATTGAGCTGCTTCTTTATCTAGTTGCCAAAGATGGCCTAAACTTCAAATCCAAGTTTTCCTTTATCGTGCCGCATTGTCCTTTAAATGTCACGATCAACTTAATAAAAACATTTTCAAGGTAGCAGTGGGAAAAAACCTTTATGAGATGGCCAACTGATACTTTTAAGTAGTGAAAACTACAACTCAGTGATTTTTAGATGTAAAGGCATTAGGGGTTGTAACGTCTAACTCCTTTTCTCAATAATGAAAAAAAAAAGAGGGGGACAAGTATAGAGAGGAGAAAACCTGTCATAATTGGTACAGGTATCACTTTTGTTCTGAGGAGAATGCAGATTCATAGGAGAATTGCTCTGGGAAACAATTAAGTCATAACAAGTACTCTCCCTTCCTGGTTCAACCCTGTACCACACTATTTTTGAGTTGCTGCTTCTGGATTGCCACACCTCTTTTTCCACTTCATTGTTACTGTGTGTATGATTGGGGTGGGGCGGAGCCTTCAGGATGGGGTAGCTCAGTCCGCAAAGCCTGAACCCCCTTCTGTTGAAAGAAGGCACCATTGAAATCAGTCTCTTTGCCTTTTCATGATATGGGGATGCGGTGGAATCAAAGCAGGCAGGATGAAAGCAGAAAAGCTTCCTGTTTCCAGCTGTTTTCCTCAGCGAAGAATTTTTTTTTTTTTTTTTCTCCCAAAGATGATGCTTCCTTTCAAGGGGTTTTTAATCTGCAAACTGTTTCCTCAGTTTATTTCACTGCAGTAAAATGTGTTCCCTTTAGGTCATATCTGTCTCTTTTAAAAATCCAACCTGTCCTTTTCAGCGATGTTAGTTGCTACTCAAAAGAACAAACGTGATTTATAAAGTCTCTTTAATGAGGTACAAAGACCAAGAAGCCTTTGCCACTGGAGTTTCATCTTTGTGGTTGCTTTATTTTCATTGATGAAAAATTTGAGTTGTCAAAAAGCCATAAAGAACACTATCAATTTGACCATTTAATATTTGTAAACAAAGCAGTTAAGAGTAAAATATGTTGTTATGGCCTTAAGGTTTGTTGTGTGTGTGTGTGTGTGTTTTTTCTTTCTTTCCTTCCGAATGTGGTATAATGATATGTAATTTGTTTAATGTAAATGCTTAAAATTAAAATTAAGGCACTGGAAACTGCATAAATGCAAAAATGAATATTAAGAGTGGTTTGATTTATTAAGTGATGATGTGCATAAAAAGAAGGTTCTTTTTTTTTAGCTGATGGTTGTGGTTTCACGTTTAGCCCTGATGTTTCTGAACTTTCATTTATGAATTTTACTCCCTTTGAGGATAAATGAAATAAAGCAATGAATGCTCCTGATCCCTTGTTAAATGTAATCCAAAAAATACTAACTAGACCTTTTATCTGTTTCCTGCCCCTCTCAGGTTTCTCACTTAATGATAATGAGTATACATCGACTTGTACTTAATTAAAGAAGCAACGCTTACATGAATATCAGAATGTATCAAGAAGTTCTGCTTATCATTTCTCTCTCTAAATAGCCATACTGACCTCCTAAAAGTGGGGGAGCTTGCCAACCAGAGCCTTCCCAGTGCCCGTCGCCCTGTTATTTGAGCTAATTCTTTGTGATGTAATAAAACCAGTGGCATATGGGGGAGAACCACCTCATTTCATTTTCGCTTTAATGCTAACTCTAACATATGCTTTTGAATTGAAGTGGGGTCCCAAATGCCAATATATGTTAAAAGAATTAAACACGGAAAGAAAAAAAAAGTTCCCCCTTATTTACTCCTGTTGCCCACTCCCTTGAGGGTGAGAGGCTGACAGCGCTGAAAAACATGAGCTTGCCTGTTTTATCTGTGCAGTTTAATAGAGAGCTATGAAAAAAATGGCAATTAACATATTCAGACAGAAAATCATCCTGGCTGAATGACTCATTAAATAGTCGTATAAACAGGATGTGCTGAAATGAACTGGTACAAAATTTAGTTTCATTGGTCTTTTCAGCACACCACTGCTCATTATCAGCACTTTAAGAAGCAGACTTGTGGGTGCTTAGAGGACACTTAAATTTCTTTTCTCTTTATTTTTTTCTTAAATACTTCTCCCCCTCCTCCACTCGTTTCCCCTTGCCATTCTTAATTCTCTGGCAGGCTAACTTTACTTGTCTCTACATGAAGCGTTCTGTTGGAAATTGACCAAGTTAGAAGTAAGAGTTGCTGAGTTCCATCCAGGCCAGTAGTTCTCAACCCCAGTTGATAATCAAAATGCACTTGAAGATATTTTAAGAACATAGACATTCCTGACACTCATTTCTTGGGATTCTGACTCAGTAGGTCTGGAGGGGGGAGGTGGGGGCAAGGAGTCTGTATTTTAATAAAAGCTCCCAATGGGAGCCAGCCAGGCTTAGAAATGACTCACTGATTTGTGTCCCTCGCAGTAAAACTCTCTCCCCAGGTACATGATGTATGGCCATCTGGCCTCCAAATGAATGGTTTGCGTTGGGATCACTAGGGGAGAAAGGGGAGATAGTGATGCTTGACCCCACCCTAGTGACATGGGGGAATTTTAAAACTTCCCCAGGTGATTCTAATGCACAGTCTAGTTTGCGTATTTCTATCGTACACGAACAGATGGAGCTAGACCCAGCTAAAATAGAGAAAGCCTTTCTAGTTCTCTTTTACGGGATGCCTCGCCCTGGGCAAAGACTCCTCTTTGTTTCCGCTCTCTTTAACCACACACACCCAGCTTAAGCCCGTTGCTTCTGCTAAGGCTTTGGCATTTATTGGCACCCTGTTCTCCGGTGGGACTGCAGTGCCATGCTCTCACCTGGTGGCACGTTCCTATTTCTTCCTACCTGAGTGCCCATCTGTGCTGGGCAGATGTGTGGACATGGTGTCAGCTCCCTGTGAAGGCCGTGGAATGAGGATGAAGAGCAAGGTAGCCATTTAATACGTCAAAGAGTATCCGTCTTTTGAATCCCTGTTTGCTTCAAGAAAAAACCCAAATAAACAAGTTTTCTTCTTTAGCAAGTTGTGGCACTGAGCTGGAGTCTTTATTTTATTTTTTTTTTCCTCGTTGATGAGCATTTGTATTTCTTGGACCTGTCTTTTAAAAGGATCAGCGATCAGCCCATCCCTGAAGTTCAAAGAAAGAAACAAATAACTACGCAAACTTTTCCTGATTCAAGGGAAA
>NW_006159561.1:287410-322044 GCF_000334495.1 Tupaia belangeri chinensis
AAGAGGAAACGTGTTCACAGAAATAGTTTTGTTGGGAGGTCCAAGAGAACTATATTTCTCAGATGCCAAAAGGTATTTAAGCATTCCTTGACTTTCAAGGATATTTACAAATAGGAGGAAAGGGTTTGTCAATTCACGTTGCTCATTTCTGAGGAGCAACACAAGGATTCTCTTGTATCTCCCGTGCCACTGTCCATCTGTTAAAACGTGAAGTTCTTGAGGAAAGCCACCCTTTTGAACACCAAGCAGGTCTTATAGTTCGTGATCAACATGGAAAGCAATCTGGGCCCCTGAGGTTTAGGCCCCAGGTCCTTGCATTACTGATGGTGTGAAAAAGGCCGAGTCAGCCAGCAGCCACTGTTCACTATAAAAGGGGACAGCACAAGGGAAGAGTTACCAACCCTTCTCGATTTTTACATGTCTTGTGGTGGCAGAGTCCTGGGGTAGACTTCAGCATCTTGATGGCTGGCCTTATGTTCATAAGTGTATATAAGGATTTCTGAGGAGATTGTGGTCCTGAGAGGTTTCCTTAGAGGAGATGACAGTTGACCGGCTGTGAAACTAGCAGTCTACCCTTGAATGGGAGGAGCACTGGGCTCCCTATGAAGGGAGGTGGCTATGTTATGTGATCACGGGTGGTAGACTGAGTTGCGGCTGAGGGACTCACTGTCAGGGCCATGGAGGGTGAGGGTCAGCCCTTGCAGGACCCCGAAGTGTGCATGCCTCCTTAGGTCTTGCACCTAGGAGTGTATCACTGGCCTCACCCAGCCCTTGGTAGGAAGCAACAGCGATAGCAGAACTGTTGGTAAGATAGGTCTTCACATCTTATGCTTTATTTAATGTGGTTGTTAAAGAGCTCTGTGCAGAAATACTTTGGTGTAGGCTCCCAGGAAAGGAAACACTTGACTGACAAGCCAGCAGTGCCCATGGCCATGTGTGTCACCCTGGTGGAGGATAATCGTCCTATTATTTTTTGTCAGTAGGTATAACAAGTGGGTAGTGCTTTGTGTATTCCACTGTGATGAATTAATTTTGTGTTCATTGTAGTAGCACTGATCATAATGAATTAATTTGGTATTCATGTGGATGTCAGAGTTTTTTTTTTTTTTTCCTTCTCTTCTAGTTTCATGTAGCTTTAGTTAATGGATACTTTGGAAGTACACCACATCTGATCCTATTCTCACATTAACTTCTCATAATTTCCCCCTGAGATATTGTGAGGTATTCTGTTCTTTTAATATTTAACTTGATGTTAAAATGATGAATATTTTAATAGTGTTATGAACCTGAATATTCTCCCTGTTTGTATTTTACAAAATAATGAAAATAAGGCAGATAGTTAAAACAAATACAACTGCCAGGTTGAATGATATAGTTAATGACTTCTATATTTTATTTTGGTTTAAAAAGATCGAAACCAAATGTTTCTGATTTGTAGCTTCATGGAAGACAAATAATGCATTCCCTTATGCAAATAGGAAATAATGAAAACTGCATGCCATATATAATAGTTTGCTCTTCTTTTAATTTCTTCTCTCTTCTTTCCCTCACAGACAAGATTGATAAATGTATGTGCATATATTATTTATCTGTTCACGTAAGGACACATAATTGGCTATTAGATATGGTAATTGCATAAATATATCTTATTCAAACTCATTTCCTTTTCTGTTTATAAAATAAATGTTTTCGTTAAATTGGAATATATACTGAAATAGAAGTGCCTAATTTAGGCTTGAAAACCAGGTACTCAAAACAAAAATCAAACAAAATCCTAGGAAACTTTTGACAGACTTGAGCTTTAACAAACTAGACGCTTTTTCTTAATCCGTTCATCATGTTGGCTAATTGTTGAAGATATTTATGCTAGAACAAGGGTTTCCTTCATCACTGCTTGGCTAACCCACCTGCTTGGCTGATTTGCTCCCACTGGGAATGTGGTTGAACTTTTGGAGGAGAGCTTTCTCCTTATGCATATCAAGATGTCATTTTTTTTTCTTTAAATTTAAGCTTGGAAATGGTATCATCCTTCACATACTTCCCTGTGGCTTTAAACTTTTTGATTCATAATTTTCCATCTTTTTTGATTCTGAGCAGCAGCTGCATTCCATTCTAGACTGCTGTGTTTTAGCAGTTGATGGATCATATATATATATATATATATATATATATATATATATGTTTTTACATTTAGAGTTATAAAGAAGTTGAGACTCTCGCAAATGGCAAGGACTATAGAATTGGGTTACTATTGCTTTCATTATTTTTGTTATTATTGCAAGGGATTGTACAGTAATGTGCTAACAAAGATTTATGGCTTCATGCAGCACTAGGAAATGTTGAGATGGAGGAAAAACTCATGTTAAAACAAATGTCTATAATAATAAGAGAAAAACAAATCCGAGAAAAAACTCTAAGAGAATTGTTTTGAGTATAAATATTTTTATTAACATTTGCTATGGTTTGAAGATCTTGAAAGCAATTGTTTATGCATTTCCGGAATTTAGATATGTTGTCTGCCTATATGTGCATGGTTGTTCTTGGAAGGAGATTATTCTTTTTTGTTCTTTTTTTAGTTTTGTTTTGTTTTGGTTTTTCTTTAACTGGAACACATAGTTATTGAATATGCAATGAACAGAAAATTTATGGAGGGCAGAATTATGAGTATCTAAGGAAAGTTTAATTACTTTTATAATTTAGATAAGCTTCATAATTTATTGTAACACACTGTACTTTGGCACAATTTGTAACAATTATAAAGCACTTGAATTTAGGTTCTTTACTTGGCAGCTATAAACAGAGTAAGCTGTATGAAAACTTTAGGCATTTACTTTCCTTCCTCTGCCTTGCATTAAAGGCTTAGGCTGTCGTGGCTTTGTTGCTCTCCTTTTCATTTACCACATCTCTGGTTTTACTTCTCTGAAAAAAACATGTATTACAGTGTTGTAGGCTTGTGGTTTTAACTTAGGAAGCAGGCAGAGAGACAACACGAAGATGTACATCAATGCTCAAACCAAGGAAAGGGAAGAATAGGAAGAAGCTCAGATGCCACAACAGAAGAAACTGTTAGTAACGGGGGAGATGTTTATTGTCCTGATTTGATTACTACCCATGACATATTAAAAAAAAAAAAAAAGAAACCAAAAAGAATTAAATTGCTTTATGTATCATTATTATTAAATTTGACCAGAGAGAAAGACAGAGAGGGGGTCAGGTCTGAAACTCCAACCATGGTCAGCCATGTGGGAATCCAGCCTTAACCACCATACCACCTACCAGCCCACAGCACGTTTTAAAAAAACATACTGTGTCCTATTAACGTGCACAACTATTATATATAAATTCCAATTTACAATTAAAAAGTCAAAAACAAATTTATGATTGCTTAATAATATATGCAACAGGTTTTCGTCTGCCCAAACTGATAGCTTTGGCTCTAAAACGATGCACGGGTCGGAAATACAGTTGTACTTTATAAGACATTACTTCCAAAGGGCACCATTCACATCAAAGGCATCTCCAGTCACTTAATTTAATAGGATGGTTTTGCAAAGAATCGAAATAAAGTGTCTTAAGGAAGTAAAAAAAGAAAAATTAAAAAAAAAAACCCTTGTCATTTTTCTTCATGTATAGGACAGATTCTGAATTTCTAAACTATTCAGCAATTCAGTAATATTCTTTTTTGACAAATAAAAATTTTTCACTATTGAAATGCAGTGTAAAATATGTATATCTCTTAGGTTTGGATTACATTGCTGTTACAGAAATTACTACCCAGTATACAATATTACGATATTGCTGTTTTTTTTTTTTTCACAAAATTAATCCCATTTTGTCATGACTTCTAAACATGCATTTTCTTTGTCTATTGTGTTGATTTTGAAAATAATGAATGAAAGCATGACTCTCAAGCAACTGATTCTTTTAAAAACATTTTTCCTTCAAAAATATATTTGTTTTGGGAACCAGCAGTTAGCGTAATGGCTATGTTGCTGGACTCCCATGTAGTCGACCGCGGTTCATGTCCTGGACCCGGTGGCTTAAAACTCACGCCAGGCGCGTGTGCGTGTGTGCCCAAGATCCTGAGAGGAGAATGGAGGAGAAGGGATTGTGCTGTGACCATTCCCCCTGGGGGGTGATTTCTCGCTTTCTATCTTTATGTCTCGCCTGGGACTTTATACATTCACAGTTCCTTCTTAATAAACCATGGAACAGAATTAGCTCTTATAAAACTTGGTACTTACTAAATGTCTCTCATAATTAAATAAATGATCCTGGTACTTACTAAATGTCTCTCATAATTAAATGATGTCTAACACTTTTGTTTAACTCTTGGAGCTTTCTAAAATGCCTTGGCATCTATATAGTTAGGTGAAGATTAAAACATGAAACAAATTCTTCTACAGTTGGAAGTAGGTATATTAGTGGGCGGTGACCCAACTTAGAAGCTTTTGTACATCCAGTACACTCGTTTTTCCACCGTCTTTGTGGGCTCTGCCAATGTGACCCAGATGAGACCCTGGCTATGGTTTTAGATTCTGTTGTGTTACTGTAAGCTTTTCAAAAGTCACAAGTTTTTCAGTATTTTGCTGCAAAATACTGAAACATCTCATTTGTTGGCTTACATGAGTCTGAATCAATTAGGTTTTGATTTGTTAAAATAATAAAGCTAGTACCCTGTGGTTGAGCTCTTGATGATTAAAGAACCAGACTCAAGAATGCATGTATTTTCCTTTAAAAAGAAAGTCAAAACTCCCACTTCTTTGAGCTGTGTGTCTTTGCGTAGTTTTTTTTTTTTTTTTAAAGAAAGACTTCATTATCTTTTTCAGATCTTTATAGATGTTGCAATGAGGCACTCCTTTCTCTTAGTATAGAATTAAAGGATCAAAGTTAATAACTTTAACTGAGACACTTTAAAATTAAAAAAAAGTTTTTTAAAAATATCTTTTAATGATTTTTGTTCTTACAAAGGTACAGTGATTCTGATTGAATGTGGTTCTACTCGTAAGGACAACATGGAACAGAACAATAATTTGCCTGTCTGGCATGCCTTGGGTTGTGTGAATGTGGCAGGTGACTGTGTTCCACTGTACAAATAATGTAGTTCTTTTATTCACAGCCCAGATGACTTGCATCTTTAAACCCTTTTGTTCAGAGTATTAGTGTCCTTTATCCTGAAAAATGTCTGTGATGGCAGTGCCCTAATACTATAAATCAATAGGGACTGTTAAGTAGTGAGGCAACCCTTTAAATGCAAATGCATCAGGACTAGTTTTAATGTTATTTTAATAAGGCCCAAACCATTTTGAAGTAGACTTAAATCATAATACTAATCTCAAAAGACTCTCTCTTTAGCTGAGAAGTCCCTTCATTCTCACTGACCATTTTCCTCTAAGTGCATCCAAACCACCTTTCATCTGATTCATAATTTTTTTTTCTTTCTTCTCCCCCACCCCAGTAGAATGTTTGCACAGTTTGTGGTTACTTGATTAGTTGGAGAAGAGATTGGACTGTTTCACTTCTTTTGCTTTCTTGTTGTACATTCCTGTGTGTGTGCGTTTGTGTGTGTGTGTGTGTGTGTGTGACCATAAATATTTAAAATAAACTGCTGTATTTTGGCCAAAGAAGAAAAACGCAGCTGCTAATGCTGACTTAAAGAAGTTATTCAATAATATAATCTTTAGATATGGGAATGGATGCAAAGTCATAGGAAATATTTATAAAATGAAGTCCTATCTCAAGTGGTATTTCACCGACTTATCCTATTTCAAGGTATTTAAAATAGGTTTTGCTGTTTGTTGTTGGGTTGATGGGACAGGTGAAGGAGCACAGAGCTGGGAAGATAAAGTTGCATGAGGAGCTAGTTGAACAAAGGACCTCAGAAAGTCCATCTGTGGTGGCACAGGCAGGAGACTCACCACTCTAGGGTGATTTAGCTGAGTCGCCCTGCTGTGCATTGATGGCGGCCACATGGAAAGTCTGGGTTCCCCTTCTGGGTCTTCCTCAGTAAGCTGGGTGCACCCGAGGTCCTGCCTGGCTGCAGGGCTCACAGAGGAGGGAGGATTGAGCCCTGGTCCCGCATCTCATGATGAAATAAATGAAAAAAGTTCAACACACACACAGAGAAACTGAACACAGAAAGTTTATTTTCTTCTGACAGACAAAGGAATTTTGATTTTTGGCTATTTTAACCTCAGAATGCATATTAAATCATGATTATTTAAATAAATATAACATACATTAAATTATTTGTAGTCTAATTTTCCCACATATGTTTATGTCAATAATCATCAAGGATCAAATGCTTAAATACTGAAGTCTATAATATTGGATCATTTGGAAAGTAATGACTTTTTTTTTTTTTTTTTTTTTTTTGAGAGGTTTTCGCTATAGGGCGCATGCGCTCGCCAGAGAGACAGAAAGCGAGAAATCACCCCCCAGGGGGGGATGGTCATGCCACAATCCCTTCTCCTCCATTCTCCTCTCAGGATCTTGGGCATGCACGCACACACGCCTGGCGTGAGTTCTAAGCCACCGGGTCCGGGATGCGAACCGCGGTTGACTACGTGGGAGTCCAGCAACATAGCCATTACGCTAACTGCTGGTTCCCATGACATTTTTTCATAGAAAAATATATCATGACTTTTCCCGCTGACCTGATATATTTCACTTATTAGCTTTTAATATAGTTCCTGTAATACACCTACAGCAATTTATCATTTCAATGACTAACCTTTCCATATTGTACTTTCTGAAAAACTTGTTTTAAGATATGTTAATAGAAATTTTATTTTGACTACATTTTGCATTAAATAATGTAAACTACCCAAGGAGTAGTTACATACATCAGGATTCCCAAGTTGCTTTAACCTCTTTTGTCATAAAATACCTTCGTGTGAAGCATTCTGCAGAAAACCACTTTGAGAAATGCCTAACTTAGCCGCAAAGTTTTTTGTTTGTTGGCTTTCGTTTTTTGCTTTATGATTTTTTCACCCACCTGAGAGAGAGAGAGAGAGAGAGAAACTGAGCCAGTGAGAAATCTCCTCTCTCTTCGCCCCCACGGGTGCTGCCTATGCTGCGGTCCCTCCTCCATTCTCCTCTTGGGGTTTTAGGCATGCATGAACATGTATCCTACATGATTCTCAAGCCACTAGGTCTGAAACTCAGGCTGCTTAGTTTGCCATCTGGGATTCAACTGCCTTAACTTTCATGCCATCTCTGGCCCCACCAAAAATATTTTTGAAGGCCTTTCAAGTTGGTGGCAACATTTAGTATTTTTGTTTGTTTTCAATGTAGTTCACTACTTCTTCCACTTTGTCTAGGATAATTTCCCAGGATAGCCATGCTACTCATGTTGATGGTGTTTTCCTCTTGAAATACTTATTATTTGTAAAACATGAACCGATAGGCAAAGTCGACTACCTAAATATTTTAAGCCAATGATCTTAGCAGATATTGGCAGCTCTGTCAAGGATAAGTGAACTGGCCTCAGTCATGGGCTTTTGTCTGTTCTTTAAGAGAGGACATTTTCCTTTCTTGACTTTTACAATTTGTGTCTTTCCTCCTCTTACCCTCTTAACTGGTCACAGTTGGACTCACTATGTGTAGGGTAAGGCTTTGAAAAAGCACCCGACTTTGGGCTCCATGAAGCTAATGTAAATCAGTCAAGCAGACTGTAGGAAAAGGCGAGTATAGGCCTTTTGGGTACACGTACTTCTTCTGAGGACATTCAGTTAGTGTTTCCAAGGATCCTGAGTAAGATACTCAAAATAATGTTCTGTGGAAGCTGGATGGGGACACAGTGGTGGTGCGTGACGCTCTGTGTGATTGACCCACATGAGGTGTGGGAGATTTCTGGTTTCCATCCGGGGACTCCCCTGAGTGTGCAAGGCACTCAAGTGCCCATGATCTGGGATTGGCTGGGGCTGGGGGAGGACCATGGCTTGAGACACTATTGCTGGTGCTGTGTGTGTGCGTGTCTGTCTCTCTTTCTTCCAATTTCTTTTGCTCATGGAGGAAGTAAATAAACTTAAAAAAAGATGTTTTGTGATCAGCAGTGTCTTATCCTTGGAATGAAGATAAGAAATCAGAAGATGTGAGCTGCAGGCCCGATATTTCTCCTGCTCTTCCATCTTGTTTGCTAGTTTATTTTTAAATTTACAGCAAATAGAAAATGAACTAATTCTTATTTAGATCTAAATACTTTTTAAAGGCGGTGTATACTATTTATTTAAAAACAATATTTAATAACATGCTTTTAGAAGCTTCTATAGGAAGAAGAAATAGTGTATTTACTCTATAGGAAGAAGAAATAGAGTATGCACTCACCTGAGAGAAACAGAGAGAGAAAGTGAGTAACTCCACAGTTTTCCTTTCTTAGAACTGCAAACTTCTGCTGTGGTTTTTAATAACTTGTAGTTTGTTTCTTCGTTTAGACTGTATGTCTAGGGAAATCTAAGAAATCAGAGAAACGTTCATATAAATGATTGCATGGCAAAGCATGAACATTAACTTTAAACACTGAGGAAATTAAAGTTAGAAATACTGTAAAATAGATGAAGGTTCTAGAATAATCCTTTAAGCACATTCTGAGACACTGGCGATGTCTGCTCTTACTTGGACCTTGGTTTCTATTTCTGTGATGATTATTGGATTTAATGCCATCTGATGTCCTGTTTGGCTCTCAGATTCTGCGAAGCCAGGTCTGAGATTAACGTAGGTCTGAGATTGACATGAAGGGGAACTGGTCCCTAGATGCCCTCGGGGCTGAGATATTATTGATTTCTCAAGTGTAATACTACTGCACAGACATAACGGTTTGTACCAATCAGAAAAAAAAAAAAAAAGAAATGTTTAACAAGTTAAGCATTTTCAGCTTGTTATAGAAGTATAGACGACCACTTTGCAATTTGAATTTCCGTGATTCCCAAATTCAGAAACTCTTATTGGTTAAATACACTGCACTCAACCAGAAATGCTCCTTTTCACTGTCTGCTGCTTTGTCATTCTGTTTATTGAACTTTACTTGGCACACGAGAGCTTCAGCTCTGAGATTTTAAAATACAGATGCAAGAGTGGAATGTGTCAGAGAACCTGAGGAACGGATTCATCAAAGGACGTTCGAAGCACCTCGTACATCCCTTAACATCAAGGTGTGAACGGAGCCCATTATACCATTAGTACAGTGGCAATAGGGAGCAAGAGCCTGATTAGATTACAGAATGTTCTGTATGTGAACGCGGTATGTGAAAACATAACACTTGATCTTCACCGCAGTGCCTTGAAGATTCAATTAGAGGACTGGTATGTGCCCAGATTTGGGGACATAAAGGGCAACTGGATTTCGAAGGAAAGATGGTAAGGAAACACCTGCAAAAATCTGCTTTTCTGTGCAACAGACTGGGTAATTGCATATGCAGATGGATAGTTAGGGATATAATTACTTGATTTGTGAACACAAATGCCCTTTCGATTGTGTGAGTGTTGAATTTTGCAGTGACAGGTGCATGCGGATTGCTGTGTGTGTATCCTTTACACCCCTGTTTAAATATTTGGCCTGGAGTATGTCTCCCATTCATTCTGAATGGAACTGCTCTTCCCTGCTGATGGTCTGGGGGGATTGTTATAGCTCTTAATGTCTCTCCAACTTTTTCTCATAAATAATAACCTTAATTTGAAACCTTAACTACAAGAAGGACTGCATAGAGGCGTGTGGTGTAAGGGCTTACGAATTATGCACAGTAATTCATTTTTTAAAGCTGCTGGATGTAACTCATTAGTTTTCATTGTTTTCTCAAAATAAGGCAAACTATTAACCAACACTACAGACTAATAGCCTGGAATTTTTTTTACCCCCATAATCAAGTGAAGTTTAATGGAAAATCATCTTTTGAAAGAGTTCTTTTTTTTCCCCTCTCAGCTCTTTCTTAACCTTTCCATTAATACTGTTGAGATATCTTCTCTAATCTCGCTCCAGTAAATAGCATTCTCTTTTTTTCTCTTTATTCCCAAATCAACTTTTTCTGTACCACACCAAAGATGTCCCTACACATACTGGTGCTGTTCAAATGACTTCCCCCACCCGAAAGATTTAGTTAAGCAGTTACCTGGAAGAGGCAGGTCTTCTCGTTTCTTTCTGCATAAGAAGAATGTTGGAAGGGTTGCCTGTCTATACGGATGTGCTGGAACCACACAGCAGATTATTATCATACCTTATATGATTATTCAGCTCATTATTTTGCTTCATTCTGAATCGACTTCATCTAAATAGTTTTTGTCAAAAAGATTAATATCCACATTTATGAATATCAATAGTACTTACACAAATTTGCGTGTATTTTTCCACATAGGTGATACTCTCTTAGTACATCAGTAATCTCATTTAATCTCTCTCTCTCTCTCTATATATATATATATTAAATCCCCACTTTATTTTATTACATATAATTATAATATATATGTGTGTGTGTGTATATATATAAATAAAATCCCCACTTTACAGATGATATTTTATTATATATAATTATAAATATTATGTGTGTGTGTATATCTATATCTATATCTATATCTATATCTATATAATCCTCACTTTACAGATGAGTAAACTGCAATTCAAGGTTAAATTTATTATCCCTGCCACATAGTTAACAAGTGGAAAAGGGTTAGAGTTCAGAAATAAGTGCCTCTCTGCCCACATTTGTTGCTTTCTTGGAGTCAGATTAGTACAACACACACACACATACACACACACACTCACACACTTGGAAAATAAAGCAAAGTCTTGAATGCACCTTAAAGGAACTTTCTAAAGAGAGATAAAAGGACCGTAGAAATTCCCTTTTGACTGGCTTTGATATGAAGACTTAACACGGGTCTTCTAAAAATAAAATTTTAATTTCTTGGTATTTCCTTGTGCTTGGTGCTCTGCTAAGACATGTTTTTTTTTTTTAACTTTTTTTTTTTCCCCTGAAGGATGTTCTTTATGCATTTTGACTAAAAATATGGGGATGACATTTTACCCTCTAGAAGGTTTGAAACAGTCCTTGGAGTTCTTCCTGTGTCATTTCACAGCATCCGTGTCCGCATCTTGCCGCTGGCTATGAAGGGGCGGGCACCCTTTGCTCACTAGTGTTCAGAACCACCTGCTTTGAATGTGGTCTGATTGAATCGAGTGATGGCTGCTTTTCATCACTGCGTGGAGACTGGGATGTGGGGAAGTGTTTGTGTCGATGTTTCACATGTGTTGAGGTGCTGGTGGTTTCGGTTTGTTGGAGAATAGACACTCATCATTGAGTGCTGCTGAATCCTGTGCGGAAGGTTTGAAAGAAGTCCTGAGTATTTCTAGGTCTATTTAAAAATGATGTCATCTCGTATGGTGGATTTATTTGTGTTCAGGATGCAGATTGCCTTGTGACAAATGGCAAATCATTTTTCCTACAAAACGTTCTTTTATTTGTTGTGCTTAAGCTGTTTTTTTGGTAGTCTCTCCTTCTGAGCTCCGATGTCCACACGCTAATCATCGGTAGCATAGGTTCTGTGGAGGTCTTGGTGATTCGTGGGTCCGCCTTTTGTTTCTGAGGGTGATGATTAATCTCTGCCCAGATATCCACCTGGTACTTGAGGTTCAGAACATTATCATCTTCTGTTTGATAACAGTTCGTGGGCTCTTGTAGTCAAGGATTCTCCCAAAGAACTTGAAAGAGATCACAGCTTACTTCCTGTTGTCTAAAAAGTGTGTTGGGAAAGGTCAGAAAGTGGGCTGGGGAGGGACTTGGTAGAAATTCAGAATTTTTAGCCTCACCTGGAAGAGTCTTGACTCAGTACTGTTAGGAGATACCCATATGTATGTATATTTTATATATGTATAAACACACAGACACACACAGACACACACACACACACACACACACACAGATCGGAGACCCCATTGGAATTAGGTAAACTATGGCTGTAACTCACACTTCAGAGTAGGCACCCTTGCATCCAAACATGCTGGGTGTTTTTTTGTAACCGCCCATTCTTGAGTTCCACTGTACAGTAGTTCTCAGTGTCATAAAATTCTTATTTCTGTGGAATTCAAGAACTACTGCCCCAAGATTCTAAGTGACAGGAAATTGTAGAGCCGATTGGAGGATTAGAAATAATTTTTCCACTATCTCTACAGATACACAGAATTCTCAAAATAGAGGACAGGTGTGTTTGGAAAGCATGTTTTGTAAAGAGAGGCTTTTATTTTTTTTTTTTTCCTCTTGGACTTCTTTTATTTACACTGAACTGCATTTCTGAATTAAAAAGAAAAAATAAAGAGAACAACAATAAAAGATTCAACAAAAGACATGCCAAAGCTTGGGAGCCAAGAGTAGTTAGTCTTTGTTTTACCTTGTGACAACTGTTTGACCAGCCTGTAGCTTTGTTCTCCCAGTCCTCTGACCTGGGCATGCAGGGTGATACCCATTAGACGCCCAAGGGCGTCAGGCTCCTGCCCTGTTGTCTCTCATGGCAGAATGTGGCTTAGGTTGGGTGGGAATGTGCTTTTATCTTGAGAAGGAACATGCTTTTATCAAAGATAAATGCCAGTTATCCCCATTAGCATTTTTCTGGCAAATATTTCTCTTTGTCTTTCTTATCCCCTTAATTCTTAACCTCTTGCGAGATCAAACACTTGTAAGAAAAACTTTAAAACCTGTTTTACTCCTTTGGTCTGAACATTCTTATATGATAGAAGGCCATAGTATGTTTTAGTGCTCATATACATATTTCTTGGTATTCTCTCCTGTGATTGGATTTTTACGAAATGCTTGGGGTATGAACACAAAAAGAGACGCAGATGGGTATTACACACATAAACAGAAATCCATGTTTGTTTCGTATGATCGCTAATGAAAATTCAGAGTAAGGATTTTCACCAGCACAATTGGATATAGAACTTCATAGTGTTTTGTTCTGAGCATAAATATCGAGATAGTCTTGTTTTGCTGATGCCAGTGCAGTTTTATAACAAATCCTTTGAAATGGGGTGCAAAGCCATCCATGGATATTTATAAAAGCTTTGCAAAATCATACGTAAAATAAATTGCCCATTTAATTGGAACAAGTTTTACAGTTATATGTGGCTTTAACAGAGGCTTTTGAAGGACCCTGTAGATTATATATATTATATATATATATATATATATGATCATCAACTGGATTTTTTTTTCCCTAAAGAAAATGGAGAGCTTTGTGCACAATCCCTAGGGTAAGCCAGTAATAAACTATGTATCGGTGAAGTTATGCTTTTTCCTATCTGTTATTTTATTTTAAAGGGTAGTAATTTGTGAATTTCATCTCATGAATATATTTGTTTCACATTAGGTTGTTATCCTATCTTTGTATGTTTATTATTATTATTTTTACATAGATCCCTCGTTCATTGTTTTAGAGAAATAAAACATATAATGACCTAATTAAAAATGTATGAGCCCTTAATGGGTACAAATGCTATTTTCTTAATTATATTGTATTTTGTACTGATAGATTTCCGTCAACATTTACAAAATCCTGTATAGTTGTTGATGAGTATTTTGTCATATTCTATGATTTTTGTTCTGTGATGTTGGTTCTTTTTGTTCTCATGTCAGAGATTTTGCATTTGCCTGTATAATCAATCCACTTAGTTCGCTATCAAAAACACAAAAGCCACATTATATTTTAAGAATTACATTTCCAGACAGAACTCTAATATATATACATATATATATTATATATATATATATATATATTATTATCAACTGGATTTTTTTTTCCCTAAAGAAAATGGAGAGCTTTGTGCACAATCCCTAGGGTAAGCCAGTAATAAACTATGTATCGGTGAAGTTATGCTTTTTCCTATCTGTTATTTTATTTTAAAGGGTAGTAATTTGTGAATTTCATCTCATGAATATATTTGTTTCACATTAGGTTGTTATCCTATCTTTGTATGTTTATTATTATTATTTTTACATAGATCCCTCGTTCATTGTTTTAGAGAAATAAAACATATAATGACCTAATTAAAAATGTATGAGCCCTTAATGGGTACAAATGCTATTTTCTTAATTATATTGTATTTTGTACTGATAGATTTCCGTCAACATTTACAAAATCCTGTATAGTTGTTGATGAGTATTTTGTCATATTCTATGATTTTTGTTCTGTGATGTTGGTTCTTTTTGTTCTCATGTCAGAGATTTTGCATTTGCCTGTATAATCAATCCACTTAGTTCGCTAAACAAATGTTCACTGAGCGAGGCATTAGTCTAGGTTCCAGGTCATAGGAGCCCATTTGGAGTCCTGGTTCTTCTGTCCCAGTGGAGGTCCAGCAAACATGCATGTGTGTACATACACTCACAAATATATCCAGCTGACCTAGGACCAGTATGGTTTTGAGCTGCTCAGCACCACTTATATGAAGATTTTGTTTTCCCTAGTAAAAACTCTAAATGTGTTTTCTTTCTGATTTGTCCTAATAACACTTTATTTTCTGTGGCTTTGTTTATTCTAAGAGAAGAGTATATATAATACAGATAACATGTGTTAATGAAATGTTTGTGCTATAGGTATGGCTTTTGGTCAACTTTAGTTTACTAGTATTAAATTTTGGTGACCATTGGGGGCCAACAGTCCTAACTTCCACATTGTTTGAGGGTCAGTCTATGTATACAGTTCTAAATAATGGTAAATACTGTGGGAAAATGGAGGAGAGGGATGGATGAGGGAACATATTTATAGGATGAGTGGGACCCAATGAGGCTCTTTTACTTAGGGTAGTTACGGAGGGTCTCTAGAGAGGTGATGTTTTAAGTTGAGACTTTGAATGATTGACACTGGGAGTTGATTTTTATTACATTTGTAGAAACTTTTGAGGACAGAGCTCAAGTTCTTAAAAGTCTCTGTATATGAACACTATAAAACTTTATCAATTAGACTATAGATAAGACAATCAGTTTTCAAATGCACTAACATAAATGCATATTAGAAGTCGAAGATGTCGAGAATACCTACTCTACACTTGTGTTCTAATTTCTCATTCATGTAGTGATGGAACATGATGATAGAAAAAAATATACCGTGTTGCAGCAAGGGCCAAATTAAAGCTTCTATTTTCTGAGAGAAGACAATCCATCACTTAACCTTAAGTAGTACACAGATTATACTTGTCATATGTACCATTTACATATATAAAGGCTTAATGTTGAATGAAAGATTACATTATATGTAAGTACTTTGTGAAGACCTTACAGTGCACCTTTGTGAAGAACTGGATTTTCATCCTTTAGCTCCATTTGTACGTATCATACAGATATAGAGATATTTGTATTTGATTGATTGAAGACTGTGTGTGTTCCTCTCAATGGAATCATTTATTCGCTTATTCATTGTGCATGCCTGTATTGCATGAGAAGGGATGTTTTTCAGTTGAAAGGGAGACAGGAGGAGCAGAATGCGTATCCGTTAATGGTAAGGAGTCTGGTGTGATCAGAGCACAGAAGGGCATGCCGGGGCGGGGTGACAGGAGAAAGGAAAGCATAGACAGTCAGGAAGCACCTGAAGTGCTATCCTAGGGAACTCCAACTTTATACTGAAAACAGTAGGAAGCTGCAGGAGGTTTTGCATGAAGTGACAGTTGTCAGCGGCTTATGATAGTGGGTCATCGGAAAGTCACAGTGCATTTTAGCAAAGAAAAATGTCATGACTTTCCCGGCGACCTCCCAGGTTAAACGGGCAAATTTGAAGCCTGGGAATCTGGTTTCAGGTTCTTAGGATGTAATGTGACAGTTAAAGAGGAAAGGAGAGGGGAGACGTAGTAGTAAAATCGAATGAGATCAATGACAGGTTTTTAAGCATTTCTGATGTAAAAGACCCGCATCTCTTCTGACTTTTCACCGCTTTGCGTGACTTGCTCTGCTGTGAAATGACACTGGCTCTGATTTTCGAGTGTGTCTTCAGTGAAAGGCTTTTCTGCTGCTGCCTGGGCTCGATGTCTCTGTTCTCTGGCCACACCTGTTTGTGACATTCCCTGTTTGTGCTCTCCAACCTCTGCAGTCCTCCTCACCTTCTCTGGATCTTCCGTGTCCTTTCTCTCAATGTCTATTTGCCATTTGTAGGTTAACTTAAAACTTTTGCTAAAATAAACTATTTTTTGAGGGCCTGTTTTGTTTCTTCACCCAACGTGTGAGCTCATGATATATAGCTAATTTGAAGAGGAACATACAGAAAAATAGATTACTTTTTATATTTTTAAGTAATGCAAAACTTATTTTTCTCTCTGAAGTGGGATGTAAATGACCTTTGAAACCTCAATGAGTACATAGAATTTTATTCAGCCAAAACATCATAAAACTTTAGCGTTAGTAATACGTACTGATAGTTCGCCCTGAGCAAGAAATGAGACGATCTGGGGAATATTCTCTTTTCTCACATCCATCACAGTAACGGCTAGTCTGTGTGACACATGGTTTGCAAAATGCTGGCAGATCTAGAGTGAAGTTCTTTATTTTATTTTATTTTTTTTATTGAGAGAGAAAGAGCACACCCTCAACAAAGTCCTCATGCCGCAGTCAGCCCCAGTTCAGCCAGCCTCAGGTCATGCCAAATGTGTGAGGTGTGTTCAGGGAGGTCTCCAGATGTGAACCCAGAACCTTCGCATGTGGGCCCACCTCGCAGAGCATTGAGTTACTGCCATGCCACCTTCTGTTCCCTAGAATGAGGTTCTTGACCTTCATGGGTTAGGGACTACTTTAAACATCCCATGCAAGCTGTAGACTGTCTTTCCAGAAAAAATGCATATAGCTAAATAGATGAATAAAATTTTGCCATACTTAGGCCCTGTATGTAGTTTGTGTCTGGGGCTGACACTGTTAAATCAAAGAAAAATACTGTTTAGGTACCTTTTAATTGCTATGTATCATTCAGATTGCAAAGAGACTTGTAGCCATTAGGTTTACTTGTGCTAAGTGCTCATTAGGTATTGCTGACTGATTAGTATTTGTGATGGGGCCACAGAGTACAGGAGAGGTGAGAAAGAGGAGAAGCATGTGCAGGTTAAATGAGGGATCACAACTTGTACATATTCTGAAAATGATGACTCCGTGAGGGACTTGAGGCAAATCTGAGCGGTCAGGGGATGATGTCTTCTCAGTAGATAAAGCCCAAATTTATTTTAGAGTTGGTACTTATTGTTAAAGAATCTAAGTATTAAAGTTCTGAAGCCTACTTCTAGGGTGGTGGTGGGGGGGAATCTACTGTTTATTTTAAGATGTTTTTCAGCAGAAAAAGAAAATTCTGACTCAAATTGGCTTAAGCATAAGGAAATGTATTATGTTATGTAACGTATTCTGAAATCTCTGCTGTTTTCCCTCCTCTGTGTACTGGTTTCATCCTGGGAGTGATAAGAGGGTTCCTGCTTCAGTCTTAAGTATCACCTCCCAACAGGAAAATATCCAGAGAAGATGAAATCATCTGTTAGATTGTCTCTTTCCTTAGAATAGAGAGACCTTGCCCAAGAACCCAGGAGCAGCCATGACTTTGTGTCTTAGTGCCTGTTTTTAAACCTGTCCCTGACCCGAGCAAGGCAATGACTGTGATTGGCCATGAATTTACTTCTGGAACTGGGATGAGGTCGCCTGTTCCTTATCCGCTAAGAGGAGCTGTGGCTATGAGAAAACAAACAAGCAAACTACTGCTGCGGGTTCTATTAGAACGCAAGACAAGGGAGATGGAGAGTGGGGAGACAGAACTAATACTGTCATTGAAATTTATGATGATCTAATGTTATGAATAAAAAAGAATGATGTTTTTATTTTTATCACCCATCTAAGTCTGTGTTATTTTCTCTATCACAGCATGTGGGGAACACTCGCATGCTTAAGTCTATGTGAGTGAACTTTTGTAATTGATGTTTTAGCCGCATGGGGACTGGTTTCCACGGCTTCTCTTCAGTTTACTTCTGAGCCTGACTGTCATGCATCATTAAGAGAAAGATGAGATTTTAGAAACTTGCACCAAACTGTCCATTATTTACAAGAGCACTTTTCTTCATAGGTAGGTTAACTGTTAATAGGTTCAGCTATGTATTACATTCTTACCTTTAAAAAGTTTCAGATATTGGGACCGGCAGATGACGTAATGGCTGTGTTGCTGGACTCCCATGTAGTCGACTGTGGTTTGAGGCCCAGACCTGGTGGCTTAAATTCACACCAGGTGTGTGCGTGCATGCCCAAGATCTTGAGAGGAGAATGGAGGAGAAGGGATTGTGGCATGGCCATCCCCCCCTTGAGGAGGGGATGATTTCTCGCTTTCTGTCTCTCTGTCTCTCTCTGTCCTTCTGGCGAGCACACGTGCCCTATAGCAAAAAAAATCTCTCCCCCCCAAAAAAAGTTTGAGATATAGCAGATATAGTAGGCTCCCTCTTATCTGTGGTTTTGTTTTCTGTGATTTGAAACACTGTCAATTGCTGTCTACAGATAGTTGAGTTTTGTATAAGAGGATACTTTGAGGGTCAGCTCTGTGGCACTGTGGGAAGGCATAGCTCTGGTGAAGCTGGATCAACATAGAAGGTGATGGGTTCAGTTCCGGTGTCCACTGAGGGCCTTGGAACATGTACCCTCACAGATAAGAAGGGCCTATTATGTCACTTACAGGTTGATACATATATCATCATCTCTGATATAAACCTTTAGTTAAAAAATATTCTCTATGTTTCGATGTAGATGAAAGGAAAAAAAGTACACGAACTGAATTAAGAATGCTTCTCAGTGTCAATATTAATTTTAGCAGTATTTTCCTATGAGGCATATTTAACCAAAAAGTAAAGCCCTGATAATTAGCAAAGTGGGATTCTGAGTGATTGATTTGCAAGAAGAAAAGATAACTTTTTCTATAGCAACTATCCTTCCAAATTTGGGGTTTCAACTTCTGAAGATGTCACTTCTCTTTCATGGCATGAGAAGATGGGTGAGAGGCAGTTTGGAAAGAGGTTGAAAAGAGAAATTATGGGTTCTCCTCCCAGCTTTTGCAGTAGCTTGCCTTGAGGACTTGGCCCAACCCCTGAATTTCTCTGATGTATACAGTTGTAAAGGAAGATGAAATATTGTGCATGAAAGAGCTTTGAAAAATCGAATGCAGTAAACTGCTGTAGGGTGTTTATTGTTGTTCACGTGGAGGTTCTGGTTATTATAATTAAAGCAGAACTTTAAATATTAATGACATTCTTGTTAATCAATGGAGAAGTTGCAGTGGAGAGGTTTTCCAGAAAGTGCTGAGTTGTAACTACCATCTGTAACTGACAGAATGCCTACCGCACTCTCTGTTTTTTTGTCACCTGATCGCAGCAAGCCCTTTTATTGTAGAGGTAGCAGTTGTTTTCTGTTTTCTCTTCTGTCCTGAGGCCAGTAATTATATAATATGTATCAACTCACTAGGGTACATATAGAAGTGAGCCTAAAGAGGCAAATATTGCCCTTTACAATGACCATAGAAGAGATTATTTCTATCAAGGGATAAAGACATTCATGAAGTTGGACGTTTCACTCTGTTTATCGTAGAAATTATGGAGCTTGACATTTGTACCCTAACTCTGTCTCATCCTGTGACTGGGAACTGTTTGGATGTGCTGAGAGTACTGATCTGCATTTTTCTTGCTAAATCTTAATCCATATTTATATGTAGGCGAACAGAGTGGTTATTTAAATTATGGAGAAAGGTGTATTGTACCAAGCTAATCTTTGTGATATGCCAGTGGTTTAATTTTTTTAGTTAACAGCGGACAGGTAAGAAGAAAAACTTACCAGCCTCACAGGAGCATTGCAGAATATTCTATAACTTCCAGAATTCTGCTAGCCTATTTGATATTTTTCTCTACTCACAGCCCATTCAAAGGGCTGGAGACAAGCCCTTCTTTTGATTGAGACTAGACACATATTATCCTGGGGCCTGGGAAGAGGCTTCAAAGCACACCCTACACAACTCTTGTCTTCATAAAGCTTGTTTAGTGGGAAAGAGAGAAATTACCTAGGAATCATAAAACTATACATTCCATATGGTACAGGTCCAATGAAGGAGAAGGCTGAGACAAGTGATTGAGGAGGCTGGTTAGTATTTTTCGAGGAGGATCAGGTACGCTGTCCTGAGGCAACAATTCAGCTGAGAGTTGGAAAAAGGGGTGAGACAGGCAAAGCAGGGAAATGGAATGGTGGGAGTTGTAGGAAACGGTGAGGAAACACGTTTGAGTTCTGCAGCAGAAGAGCCACTGATGTACTCCAGCCTTGTCAGAGGAGTTAGGAACCTGGTGGAAAGAAAACGAGGGTGTGGGTACGTTGTGAAGATAGCTTGGATGAACCCAGCTATGAATATTGCTGTTATCCTGACACCAGGGGAAAGACTGGAATTATTTGAATTATTCACAAAGGCCTTTTTGGGGATACACTGTACACCATATATGAACATACCCATTGCTCTTGGGACCCTGTCCCCCTGAACATATACTGCAGTCCTTGCTTGTGTGTGCTGTTCGTGTTGTGTGAAATGACTACGTCCCTAGGGGACAACTGTGATGGGACTAAATCAATCAGGGTAATTTTGTCCGCCTCACCACAGTGATTCATTTGGGTCCTTCAGGCCTAAGCAAATGCATCCCTGGTATTCCCTGGGTTTAGGGATTGGTTTCTTAAAGATCCTAATTAGAACAAAGTTCAGGAGGAATTTTGCACTGTGTAGACTGAGTTTCTTGTTTAAAGTGAATGAGCAATCAAGTATTGGCTTGTCGCAAAATTCATGACAAACTTTTCTATGTTTTTCTATGCAAAAATGCATCGTAACTTTTCTGATGACCCAATAGATCCAGAAACTCTATGGCCATGAGACAAGCTGGCTTTTGGATGAAACTGAGGTGGCCAAGTAGGGATATGGAGAGAACCTGTGTCCTTGCCTAAGATGGTGGATCCGTTGCACCTCTTGACCTGAAAACCGGCCTTGCTTCTGGACTTTCTACTTCTCTGTAAATCAGCACATTTCTGTAGAAGGGGATTTTAAATTAGGCTGCAGCTGAAATTAACTTTATCCGTATGTCTCTCTTCCAAGTCCTGACCTACACGTTCTGTTGTTCTGCCGAATCTGTACTTGGATGTCCAGTGGATATGAGGACCACAGCGTGTCGCATATATGCCCTTTTGTTTTAACCTTCTACCCTTAAGTCTTCACCAACATCCATCAGACAAAATTCAGAGGATAAACTTTGACTACCCCGTTTCTCTTATTGTCCCACATTTCGTTGTTACAGGCCTGTCTGTTCTGTTTCTCTCATATAATCCTGCGTGATTGTTATTTTTAACAGCTTCTTGTCTCCTAGTTAGTCTTGTTACCTCCAAGTTCTCACCTTAATAACCCAGCACTCCCATGGCTACCATTTCCAAAATGCTAATATAAGCCTGTCGCTTTCATACTCCAGTACTTACCCAAAGGGTTCAGAATAAGCATGACTTCTTAGTCCTATGTGCAGATCTGTTCCCAGATTCAACGATTCTTCGTCTCCTACCACTGAGATGTATCTGCCTTGTTTTCTGTAGTTAGTCATTGTGCTCCTTGCCATTCCCTGCATGGGAAATGTTCTCTTGTGCTTTATTGCCTTTGTATATTTATTTCTCTGTCCTTGAAAGGTTCAGGGTCTTGTGAGAAGGCCAAGCTTTGGTCAAGCTGGAAAGGAAGTGATGTCACATTACTGAGAAGGCAAACATCTCCTGCTCTTTAAAGCCACCCTTATTTTAGGTGGGATCTCGGACTTCACCTGAAACCTGTTGAAGTTTTCTGGCTTTTGCCACCTCCCAGGCACATAGTTAAGCCTGATGCCAACAGTTGATGGCAGTCATTATTTAACTAATTTCAGAAACCGTATTTAAGCCAAGAGATATCTCAGCTCTTCCTCCATCCTGGCTTACTCACTGCCCAAGAGAAAATAGAATGCTTTGCTGAGGATAGGTGTGTGAGAGGCCATTGGTTTAAAGGTAACCTAACCATTAGGCACACATCTTGAGACACTCTAATGGATAATTCTTGAAAGGACATTTGTACAAAATATTGAGTTGGGTGTTAGAGGTAAGGGCAGTAAGAAGTAGTGTAAAAATTGACAATTGTGAGTCAAATAAGCAGAGGAGCAAAATGAACAGTGAAAGGATAAAGGTATGTGAGGAGAGATTCCTAAATTTAGGTGTGTTGCTAAAGAGTAACTTTCTGTGGTACTGGGAATATTGGCTTGATATGCTGAGAAAAAGAAATCTGGGTTTCCTTCACTTTTGTAATCAGTCTAGTTTACGGCGCAGGGAGCACAGGCCACAGGATTCTTTGCAAGTCACTTATGTGTGACCCAATTTTTTTCATTTGTAAAATGAAGGTAAAACAACCTACTTGAGTAGCAGCTAAGAGAATTATTAACAAATAAAGTAATTTGAGTAGGGATAGCTCACTATGAATAATTGTTTTCATTGGTATGGTGGTAAAGATTGTAAGCTTTATGAACATTATTTGTAATGTTTGCCAATTTCCATGGTGTAAATGCTCCTACCAGTTACCAGTGTGTTGCAGCATTGAACATGGACTTGGAAAGAGACAATGCTGGTAAGCTCACCAGTATCCACTGTTTTCCTTCTCCTTTCTATATTACATTCCAGAAAAGATTAGGTATTTTATTTTGACTGTGTGATTTTATTTTTTAAAGCAGAATCCACTATTACCCCTTGCCATTATTATACTAAGGTTTGTTTGAGTCTAGTGACATCTGTATCCTGTTTGGCACAAAATGGATTATTGAGTTCTTAGAGACTGGGATCAGGTACCCCCTTATGTAGTGCGAATTGAGAGTTGGTAAGATCTGACAATGTATTCCCTTAGACTAAATGTGAAACTTTCTGTTAGACTCCTTTGAAAGTTAACATCACTGGATCCTGGGGCCAACAGGTGGCATGGTGCCATATGGCACTGGACTCTCATGGCCAACCAGTTCGGATCCCAATCCTGGTGGCTCGAAAATCACGCCAGGAACATGTACACATGTGCATATGGCACTGGACTCTCATGGCCAACCAGTTCGGATCCCAGTCCTGGTGGCTCGAAAATCATGTCAGGAACATGTACACATGTGCCCAAAATACTGAGAGTAGACTGGAGGAGAAGGGATTGCAGGCCATTCACCCTGGTGGGGGTGGAATTTCTCACTTTCCTTTTCTCTGTCTCTCTCTGTCTCTCTCTAGCAAGCACATATGTTGTGGACTCTCATGGCCAACCAGTTCGGATCCCAGTCCTGGTGGCTCGAAAATCATGTCAGGAACATGTACACATGTGCCCAAAATACTGAGAGTAGACTGGAGGAGAAGGGATTGCAGGCCATTCACCCTGGTGGGGGTGGAATTTCTCACTTTCCTTTTCTCTGTCTCTCTCTGTCTCTCTCTAGCAAGCACATATGTTGTATGGCCCAAACAAACAAACATACAAATAACAAACCTTAAAAAAAAATCACTACATTCAAAATCACCAATACCTTGCAAGTATCAATCATAGCCCATATAACTCTCCTTTCTCTGAAATTCTGCAGCATTTATTGATGTATTTTAGTAATCAGGTACTGCCTTTTATTTTTATATCTCTCAATTATATCAGATTGCATATTTCAGAGAGAAAGGACCCACTCTTATTTTAATTTTGTATCACCTTTGAGGTTGAACACCCTGGATAGTAACAATAATCGAAATAAAAATAGAGTTATCTTGTATTTTTTTCTGAGTTCTTGGTAACATCTTCCCTAAATTACTGAAGAATAGTGGTGGGTTGATACAAACATTTCCATTTTATAGAAGAGTATGCATACAGTCAGAGATGTTAAAGGATTTCCTTCCCGTTGCACTGGTAGCACATATCTCACCGCGCCATCATGGGTGGTGTTCACAAGGTGATGGCTGAAAGAAAGAAAGAGTGGATAATGAGTGTATTGGTTTTATTTCATGAGACAGACGAGACTGAGCAGCCTGAGAACATTTGGTGCTCAGAGGGAGGAAATGCTAAGAGGGGAAAACAAGTCTGAAAGGGAAAGAAGGATAGTTCAAAGACCAATTTCCCCTGCTTCACAATTCTGACTGGTGCCAGCTCTAACTGCGTATGTTTGCTTTACTTGGAAGATAGAATTATAGCGCCAGAATTCACGGAAATCTGTTTTGGAGGATGCATTAGTCAGGGTATGCTAATTGCTGGAACAAACAACCCCCAAACTTCGGTAGCTAAACACTGCAAAGAGTGCTTTCCCTTGCATGTCACAGACCAGTGAGGGTGGGCTCTGCTCCCCCAGGTCTGGGTTCTTCCTTGCCTACATCTGCCGGGCCCTCAAGATTTACTCGATTACTGGTGTCAGTTTGATTAAAGTGGAAAGAGAGTGCATGGAAGGTTACATGATATGGTTCAGGGGGCCAGGCCTGGAAAAGGCAAACGTTCCTTCTGCTCACATTCATTGGCCAAATCTTAGTCACATGGGCCTACCTGACTGTCAGGGTAGTTGAATGTGGCATAGTTGTAAACAGCAGTGCTCTGCAAGGCTGATCCATGTGGGAAGATTCTGGGTTCGTATCTGGAGACCTCCTTGACGATGCCAGTCATGCATGCTTCGTGTTCTGGGGCTGGTTGGAAGTGGGAGCGGATCATCATGTGAAGGACCTGTTTTCTATCTGTTTTTCTTTCTCTCTCATGGAAGGAATAAATAAGTCAAGTTAAAAAGGAGAATGGGAGATACAGATTTCTTGGTGGGTAGGGGGCCGAAGAGGTGAGGACTGATGAAAGCATAGTGTCAGCCAAAGAGAATGACACCTGAGACCTGAGTTTGGTGGCCACGAATTTTTGGAGATACTGGGTTTTTGACAAGACAGACATTAGCGTGAAACATGTGCTCAGCTCCTAACACATTGTTTGAAGCCCGCTGATGGCCTGAAACTGGGACAGTTGTTTACTATCTCTGAAGAAAAGATAATAATGTACATTTCAGGAGCTGTTGGGGACACTAAAGGAAGTCATGAAGGTGGAACTCATTTGTTAATTAGAAATGGATATCCAAACAATAATTATTGCTTATAGGTTTAAATTGCAGCCTGCAGTGTTTCTGAAGAAGAAAGGAAAAAATGCTAATGTAAAAAGGGAAAGGGAAAGGGAAAGAAATAGTGGGAAGCGAATACTGGCACCTCTCTTTAGAAACCCATTGCGAGATTTCAGGCATTTAACCTTCGTTCCTTTTATTTATTTTTTTAAAATTTATTTTTATAAAGAATTATTTAACTTTATTTATTTTAATTTGATCAGAGAGTGACAGAGCGAGAGAGAGGGGAGAAGTGAGAGAACAAGCTGCCAGGTCTGGGACTTGAACCACAGTCGACCGTGCGGGTCGAACATGTTTCACCATGCCACGTGCTAGTCCCAACCTTCATTCCTTTTAATGAAGCAGTTTTTATAAGTATTACAGAGGTGTTCAACAAACGTAAAATTTTTTGGCAGTGTATTTATGTCTTCCATGAGAGAGAGAGAGACAGACAGACAGACAGAGATAGGGATCTCCAGCACAGGCTCCCCATTGTAATCTGCCTCCCATCTTAGCTGGCCCAGATCATCGGGATGTGTGTTCCCAGCTTGCGCAGGGGTTTCCTGGAACACAAACCCAGGACCTTCCTCCATCTGGGTCCAGCTGTGCCACTCCCATGCCCCCCAAAGGTAATATTTAACATGGATGATTTTAAAAGTGGTAACATTTTTTAATTGTAGAAGTGACCATGGTGGTTCAGATTGCCTTATGCCATGCACTTGTAGATTTTCTCTGTTTCCGAGTAATTGCTTTGCAGAGTCCTGGTCAGTGCCTTGATTTGAAGGGTGTTTGTTTGTTTGTTTGTTTTTAAAGCTGGAGGACTTAGGAGTTTTTCTGAATAACTTACAGTACACTCAGTACAATGAAGAGGATTCGTCTTACCAGGTCTTACATTGGCTATATATTGTTCCGATTTCGTTCCATAGTTCTGAAGCTCTTGCATTTCTTTCCTTGTTTGTAAGTACAGATTTAACAGTTTCTTTTGTGTACCACATGCCTTCCAGAATTTGGCCCCACGATTCGGACTAGCTGAACGAGTTATCGAGGACAGAGCAGCTAAAACGTGGCTCCACTTTAGTAAAGCAGAAGGAGTGCCGTAAGGTTAGGTGACTGATGTGTGCGTTTTTGAATTTGATTTGGTTTTACATGGAAAGGTTGAAGCAATGATCCATGTATTCTAATAAAAATCATCAGTACAAATCAAATAAAATCTGGCTTAGTGGCTATTTTCCCACTGTATCACTCATGGCTAGCCGGTGCTGTTACAGCCTGCGTTTGGCAGGCACTGTTTTTCCCTACCGCAAAATCTTAAAGTAACATCGCAGTCTTTGCTATGTTAAGAAAGCATCCTCTCTAATCAAACTTTCTGCTAATCTCATCAGATAAATCATTATGGTCTCCTGATGGCTCTGGCTTCCCCTGGACCCCTTCCCTGCTTCTCGCTTTCTCTCATGGTGCCTGGTTATTGTCATTGTTCAGGCCTTTGCTTCTATCTCCTTTCAAACTAACATTTCTTCCATTCCTGAGGAAGAGTTACAGCATTTTGCCCTTCCTTTTACTGAGTTGGTAAGACCAGGACATCGGTGACCAATGGTCAAAGCCAATGTTGAACATGGGTTACCAGAAGGGCAGAAGGCAGGGTACCTCTGAGGTGCAGAACTTCTGGAACCAAAAATGCTTAGTCCCCTGAAGTTGATGTGATTAGATTTAAGATAAAGTATTAGGTGATGCTTTCTAATGTGTTTCAGTTTCTCTCCCCGAAAGCCAGATTTGTAAATGCATGCAGATGTATTTTAACTACTTGAATCATGAACATGTTTCACTACTTGTGAAAGTGGAAGTGAAGCAGCAGCACGGTTGGGGGAATGTCCGGTTCCATTTCTGTCGTTATAGACCTGAGCCACTATCACAGTCTGGGCCTCTCTCAACCAGATGCCGAATCGGTACCATGTTGGTGAGACAGTGTTGTATGCAGTACAGAGCTGTGCAGACGGGAGATGAGGAATTTGTGTTCCGTCCCGATATGATTTGAAAATGCTATTGTGAGCTATGGAAACTCACTCATGATAATATATCCAATTTTCCTGTTTTAAAAATTTTTTTTGAAGAGTTTTTTTGTTATAGGACGCATGTGCTTGCCGGAGAGACAGAGAGAGAGAGTGGAAATCACCCCCTCTCCCCCCAGGGTGGGATGAACAGGAATTTGTGTTCCGTCCCGATATGATTTGAAAATGCTATTGTGAGCTATGAAAACTCACTCATGATAATATATCCAATTTTCCTGTTTTAAAAATTTTTTTTGAAGAGTTTTTTTGTTATAGGACGCATGTGCTTGCCGGAGAGACAGAGAGAGAGAGTGGGATGAACATGCTTCAGTTCCTTCCCCTCCATTTTTCCTCTCAGGATTTTGAGCATACACGCCCACACGCCCAGTGTGAGTTTGAAGCCGCCCGGTACAGACCTTGAACCATGGTCAGCCATGTAGGAGTCCAGCTTCTTAACCACCATGCCACCTGCTGGCCCCTCCACCTTTCCTACTTTAGCAAGTATTACGATGAACTTTAGTAAATTTTCTAATACCTGTTAGAATTAGAGAATTAATTGTAATACTACAAAAGGCAGAAGTCTTATAGAGAATAGCCTCTTAAATAGGATATATCTACCAATTCCTTTTTCTTCTGATTTTTTTTTCCACTTTTGAGAAATAATTTTAGTTTGCTCGTATGTAAGTATGTAATGTCTGTTGATCTCAATTTCGTACTTCAAATGACTCCACATATGTTATGTTAAATGAGATAAATGTAAAAAAGTTTGGAAAGTAGAAAGCATAATACAAAAATGTGGTTAAATTATTGTGAGACAAAATGTAAAATCCTGTCATTCTCTGATATGTGACAGTCTGATCAAAATCAAGGAGGTATCAGTTGAATACATTGCAACATTTGGAAACTGTTCTAAGCACGGCCATTAGTATCAAGAAAACTTAGAGGGTCAAGCCCACGGCATAAGGTTAAACACTGCACAGAATGAGCTGGGATTCCACCTGACTGACCCTGGTTCAAATCGTGTCCCCAGTAACCAGAAAAACATGCTGAGTCCTGCTAGGATGGATAAATGGAAGCAAAGTGATTATGGTGTAGTGTGCCCCATGGGGGGTGCTTTCTCTCTCCCTCTCTCTCTCTCATGCATGTACACATCCTCTGGCACTGAAAAATAAAAAAAGAGACACTATTAGAAAATTCAAGTGTGTGTATCACATGTGTGATTTTTATACACACACACACACACACACACACACACACACACATAGTTATAAACTCAAGTAAGAAAATTCTTTGCCAATGTCTGCCAGGCATTTGGCTGGGATGAAGTTGTGAGGAAAATTTTCTAAGCCTTTATAAGTCAGAGTTGAAATCCATCAGCACTGTTCAGTTTATGAAATGACAAATGCTTTACCCAAAGGTCAAAGGGACCATTTCTACCTCCATTGATTACAAAAAGGTAACTCAATGTTGTATGGGATGCACGTGCTCCTTGTCATACGATAGGCTTCACACCGTCTTTTTTCTCCTCGGGCTGGGGCTGTTTCATTTGTGTAAGTTATCTCTAAATGTGAGAATGTATTCTTTTTAAAGTATCTGTTTACCCTCCCCCCATTTTAAACATGTTACATCAGTTTTCTTTTTTTTTTCCTTGCCAGTGTATGAAAACTACACTTGACTGTTCTCTCTGTCCTCAGTGTGCTTCTCTTTTTATTTGAATGTCACTGGAAAGGGTTCCTGTAGTGGTGGGTCATCTTTTACACAGTAGTTTAGAGACGGCGGTGGGAGGAGGCACCAAACAGCCCGCTAGGATAACACGTCTCCGGATGGATTATTTAAACTTGGCTTTGTGCATTGCGTTAATTTACTAGCAGGGTTTTCAACCTTGTCTTCATCTTGGCTGAATTCCTTCATAGTCCATAGTATATTGTCTCAATACATGCTTTCCCTGTCTCCCCACCCCCACCCAGGTCACAAAGCTACTGCGAACAATCGTATGCATTGAAATGTGGCTAGATTATAAATAAACGATTCAGCAATGTTTCTGACCAATTCAGATACAGCAGAAACTCCAGTCATGTTTTGTACTTACTGACCTGTGTGCTGGCTGTCATAAAGACCAGTTGATCATAGACCAGAGCATTTTTTTTATTTGAAGATTAGCTAGGAGAATGTTTTGTCATGGGCTATCCCATAAAAAGAAAGTGTGCGGGTTGAGGGGATTTTCACTTTTCATACTTTTGTATTTAAAAATTTTTTTTTGAATGATCACATAATTAAAAAGAATTTTTAATGGTTTTAAAGCCTCTCCCCATAGACTGCTGATCAGTTGAACAGGGAAAAATTGTCATTATACAGTGGAGAATTTGCACACCACCGTGACCAGGTGATTAAAAGTGGCATAACAAATGAAGGGCACACCGACATGCCCTCGTGGCTCTGGGGAAGACACCTAGCCACTTTTTGCAGTATTTTATTTACCTGGATATAATTACAAGGAACTATTATATCAACTCAAATTGAGGAACTTTTTAAAACTGTCCTGTGGTCTTTAAAAGTGCCAAAATCATTAGAAGTAAAGAAAGACCTAGGGACCAGCAGATGGCATAATGGTTACGTTGCTGGACTCCCATGTAGTCGACTGCGTCTCGAATATTGGACCCGGCAACTTAACCCTTATGCCAGGTGTGTTTGCGTGCGTGTTCATAAATCCCGAGAGGAGAATGGAGAAGGCATTGTGGCGTAGCCATCCCCCCTGGGGGATAATTCCTTGCTTTCTGTCTCTCTCTTTCTGTCTCTCTAGTGAGTGCACATGCCCTATAGCAAAAATCTCTCTCTTAGAAAAGAAAGACTTAGAAACTATTTCTGAATAAAATAGATGAAAGAAATGTAATAAATAAATTCAGAGCATAATTCTAGATCAAGTCTTCTCTCAAGCGAGGAGATGCCAAATTGGAATATTGATTATGAACTGGATTTAAATATCAGCGGCAAGCCCGCCCACAGTGGCATAGGTGGTGAGGCTTTGGTCCCCAGTGCCAGAGCCACGTGGGAAACTGTGGCTGATCCTGATTGAGCATGAGATCTGCAGGTGCACATACACACATCCATGATCCTGGATGGCTGGACGGCTGGGGCGAGATTGCGATTTGACCATACCCTGTTGAGAATACCTGCTTCTCTTGTGATCTTTTTCTCTCTTGTGAAAGAAAAAAAATAAACTTAAAAAAGAATATCAACAGTAATATTGAATATAATAATATTTCTGATTTTGATAGCTATATCAATTTTGTTTTGATTTTAGAAAAGGACACAGATGTAGAAGGGTTTCGTAGGATACAATTGATGGAACACACAAATGTTCAGAAACAACCAGTTACATAGTTTTAACTTAATCATAATCAAAAACTTTTTAAAACAAAAACAGAGAGAAACATAGGAAGAATTTAAAATAGATTATTTTCATTGACTTCAACCTCACCCTTTTCTTGATTAGTTCTCAGGTGGAGTTGCTTATCTGTGCCTTTTTTTTTTTTTTAACACAGTTTCTTGGGGGCATCTTGATGCTCAGTCATTACTTGGAAATTACTGTGCAGTGCTTAGATTATATTAGTAAATTATCCTTTTGGCCCAACAGGTGGCATGGAGGTTGGGGCGGCTGGATCCTACTTGGCTAACTCCATGGTTTGAGACCTAGACCCCAAGGATTGGGAGAATTGTGGGTGCGTGTGCATATGTGCCCAGAGTCCCAAGAGGAAAGTGGAGAGGGAATGGTGTTGTAGCCATCCCCCCAGAGGTGATTTCTCTCTGTCTGTTTCTCTCCAGCAAGCGCAAGCACCCTCTGGCAAAACTAAACACAAATAAAATAATATACTGCTCTTTCAGAAAGAGTTGCTAGAATCACTTGAGATTGGTCAGGCACTAATAGATAAAAATAGAAACTTCTTCGAAAGTGGAGTGAAAGGGCGAACATTAATTTTGTTTAGTTTGGGTATTTGAACGTGGTAGTAATTTGCTGCAGTCTTTCTGAGCATTAGTCTAGTCAGACTAGCCTATAGTTGACCAAATGACTTCCTGCTTTTTATACACCACAAAACTGTTGTACTTCAACTCCTATTCTGTTGCAATTGTGATAAACACAGTTGTACCACGTAGTAGGGATCAGACTGCAAATTTACACAAAATACCTCCTCTTGAGCTCATGGAGTAAAAGAGATTGTCCCCTTATCCATGCTATTGTAATTTCACATTTGTAAAGTATTGCAAATTCATTTTTAATGGGATACTTCCCTTCAAATACATGTGGAGGTAGATTTATAAAACTATAAACAGTTTATGCATTTTTCCAGATTTCCATTGTATGTGTTTGATACTGATTTACCTCTTTTAATTGTAACAGAGATAAAGAATTAGTAGTTTAAAACAGTAGGAACTACATGTTCTACTGTGATCAAGGAATTAGATAATCTGGCTTGTTTGCTTAAGGGGTCTGTATCTTGAGACTTTTATAGGGCGGTATTAAAGCTCTGAGCCTTCTTATTATGCCAATACCCAGAAGATTGCTTTAATGAGAAGTAAAGGGCCTTTTTCCAATTACAAGGGAATAACTGTATTAAGTTCCTGTGTTATGTCAACCTGCTTTGATTTGATTACTGCGAAAGAAATGGATTTATCTGTCAGTGTTACTTAATTAAGCCTTCTCATTGATGTTTTGCAGAGTAATATAGTGTGGTTTGCACATTTGAGCCTAAATACAGAGAAAATTGGCCTAAAAGTAAGACATGACCCCTGAAGATAACATGTAAGATTGATTGGTTGTCATTGTCAGGTCGTAAGCTGCAGTGCTAAACACAGGTGGAAGGGTTGCCGTGTGAAAGGATAAAATGAAAATCAGTTCATAGGAGTGATTAAGCAAAAAAGAATTGTGCTAGAAAATTGGATTTTAGGGAAGATTCTTGGACATTTAAAATGGTTGGCTTCACTAGTATTAGTCAAGCATCTGGAATGGGGAGGGGTAGGAGGAGATGAGAATAGAAAAAATAGGAGAAGTAGATTTTTATGAAAGTATAAAAAGAAGTAAAAAAAGAAGTTAAGAAAAGCAAGAGGAAAGAATGCCATTTGGGAGAAGCGGACCATTGTGGTTATACAGAGCAATTATAGCCTACAAATATTCCAATTAAGCAAGCCTCTCCTTCTCAGAACCTCACAAATGGCACCCCAGGGAGGGAAGAAGTATAAGAAGAAAAGAAGAAGTATGGTATGGTTCATCATGGAGTCCCACCCCCAGCCCTCTGGGAATACATTTAGCAAATTATTTACCAAATAGACATTTTGAATAGCAGTTTGCATATCTTAAACCATTATAGTATTACTGATTTTGCAACATAACAATTACATGTTTAGTTTGAAAAGTACATATAATTCAAGTTATCAGAGTTATATATTCTGTTCTACTAGGCAGTGAAGCAGATGTGCTTAAATTTATTCCTCTTGAGGCCAGCAGGTGGTGTGGTGGTTAAGGTGCTGGACTACCATATGGTCAACTTGCAGTTTGAGCCCCAGGCTTGGCAGGTTACTTACTCTCTCCCCACCACCCAACCCTTTGCTCTCTGTCTCTTTTTCTGGTGAGCACATATCCTATACCAGATTAAAAATAATGATAATAAATAAAATTAAGTAAATAATTCTTTAAAAATGTATTCATCTATCTAATGTTTTGTTTTCTAAAGTATCTACCTTTTATTTCTTCTGCTTTATGATGTATATTTGTAAGCATCTAGCTTCCTCACAGTATTTTCACATTTAATTTAGGTACTTTGACGCTCATCTGTATAGTGTTGGAGTTAGATGGTGCTTAGGGGTTTGTGTTCCTCAAGGTCTTCAGATACGGCAGCATACTTTCAATTTTTATTCTCACCTGACTTAAAATATGCTTACTCTTTATCAACATTATCTTAGTGAGACTGATTTTTTTTTCCTTAATTTTTTTTATTTTTGGAGAGGTTTTTTGCTATAGGGTGCGTGCACTTGCCAGACAGACAGAGAGACAGAAAGCGAGAAATCACCCCCCAGGAGGGATGGCTATGCCGCAATCCCTTCCCCTCCATTCTCCTCTCGGGATCTTGGCCACGCCCGCACACGTGCCAGGCGTGAGTTTTAAGCTACCAGGTCCGGGACTTGGACTGCAGTCAACTACGTGGGAGTCCAGCGACATAGCCATTATGCTAACTGCTGATATATATATATACACACACACATATATATATATACACACACACACATACACACACACACACACACACACACTTTAATTCCACTTCCATTTCCATGGAGAAATGGAATTAAAGTAAGAGTTTATTTTAGTGCAAAAAATGAAATACATGCATAATTATTTATAATGTTTGTTTTCCAGGAACCCTTTGGAAACTCCTCTTACAAATCATATTATTGTACTTTTGCCTCAGGTATTCATGGCTCTTACTGTTTCTGGGCTCCTGCTTAGCCAAGGGAGACTTAAAAAGGACTGGCTTCTCTTTCAGAGTAAGACCCTGGCTAGCTACTTCCAAACATTTGGAAGGGAAGATTGTTAAAAAGTACCTGTTTCTCCATAGTTCACGTAATTATTCACGCTGGAGTGTCATTCGAGTTATATTGTCATTGGCACATCTAAATTACAAGGAATGATATAAAGATTTCATAATTGACTTGTCTGCGACTTTGAGTTTTCAGTAAGATTTTTGAGTTTCTGAATGAGGAACACCACTGACATTTACAATGTAACAGTGCTTCATATTCTCTGAATTTCATGTTATTTGCAAAAGCTTCTCCTGTTTTATAATACCACACAATGGAATTAATTCTGTATTTTAAGTATCTGAAATTACTTGGTGTTCATTTTTGAAAAATAATTTGTTTTAAATCTTAAGAAAAATAATATTGTTTAAAATAGTATATAAAGGCCCTAATAATGGAAGTTTAAGTTGCAGTTAGTAATGGCCACACTATTGCAATATTTCCAGTCTGAACAATTTTCCCTGCTGTACTTTCTTCCTAGTAACTCCACATTTTATCTGTCTGTACATGGATATATAATATATATTTCCCTAAATAAATACAATTTTACACATTTCATGTGGCTTGATTACCTTTCACACACACATATATAAAAGTTATTCTTTCATTCTTAAACTTATTTAATACTGAAATTCATTTTAGCTCATGAACACCCAAGTTGACAACAGTGACCTGAGAATGGGAAGCCCGGGTCTGCATTCTTTCTATTTGACGTGTCTTAGAATTTATGTGGGAAATGTTGCCACGACCCTCATCCTTTGCTCAGTCTGATTTGGGAAGTGCTGGAAGTTTCTCATCACTGCTCAGATCAGTCATTATGAGGCATCATCTCTTGTTTCTAATAAAAAACAGAATGAAGCGATCATCATTGTGTGGACATTGTCGATCAATATTTGACG
>NW_006159561.1:322062-337587 GCF_000334495.1 Tupaia belangeri chinensis
CGCTCTTCAACTCTTCCTGTGTCTTCCTAGTACTCAAATTTGACTTCCAATTACTCTCCTTGGAGCTCTTATTATACTGGGTGCTAATGAAAATGTGCACATCCTTAACACGCTCTTTGCTGATGAAATATTTTGAACTCTAGATTCATCTGGCACTGACGGAGAGCATATGCCATCTCAGTTTGTGTGGAGAACTCCGCCAAGGGTTCTTCCTGGACTAGGAAATTAGTAGGAGCCACAGATGTACGCAGTCTGTGAGTCTCCATAACGGCGTGGAGGGTATTTAATAGAGTCTGTTTTTGCAGGGAGAAAGATTTGAGACAGTGAAGATTTCAACATGTTGCAGAATGATTAGCGTTCCTGGAACCACTTAACATCCTCAGCCTCTGAATGGATTCTGAGTGTGTAGAAGTTTTCCTCAGGAAGTCGATGATTCTACAAGAGCAGGGATTTTTAGATTTAGAGGAATGTACAATAACAGAGGCCTTCAGAAAGTTCATGGGAATTGTGTATTATGAAAAAGTTAGGGCCAACAGGTAGTGTGGAGATTAGGGCAGCTGGATCCCACATGGCCGACTGACGTTGAGTCCCAGATCTGGCGGCTTGAAGATCACATTGGCTCTGGACCAGCAGTTAGCGTAATGGCTATGTCGCTGTACTCCCACGTAGTCGACCGCGGGTCACGTCCTGGACTCAGTGGCTTAAAACTCACGCCGGGCGCGTGTGCATGCATGTCCAAGATCCCGAGAGGAGAATGGAGGAGAAGGGATTGCGGCATGACCATCCCCTCTGGGGGGTGATTTCTTGCTTTCTGTCTCTCTGTCTCTCTCTTTCTGTCTGGCGAACACACACGCCCTATAGCAAAAATCTCTGAAAAAAAAAAAAAAAGATCACATTGGCTCATGTATGGGCGTGTCCAAAATCCCTAGGGGCTAACAGAAAAGGGATTGCAGTGTGGCTTATGCCCCCTAGGGGTGATTTCTCATCCCCCACCCCCTTCCTCCTTTGTCTCTCTCTGGTGAGTGCATGAGCCCTGTAGCCAAAAAAAATTAAAGAAAAAAAGAAAATGTAAGCATGAATTTCATTGGAGGGGGGCAGGAAGGGGACACTGAAATAGATTTGTACGTTCATTCCATTTTTTCATTTTTTTTTCAATTATTTATTAATACAATTCTGTATATTACCAGAAAGGACTGAGGTAGAACTCTGATTAGACTGAGCCAACACAATCAGATAACTGTCATACTTGTTTATTTCAAATGAAGGTTAAGCCTACATGATATTTATTCTACGTTCTTGGCTTGGGGCTCTGGTTATCATACAAAATTTTTGATAACATGTCACTTATGTAGCATACTTAGAAATTTGCTATATTTGTGAGATATAAAGGGAATACACTAAAGGTAAACTATTTACTAAGTCTCACTATGATCATGCTGTAAAAGTATATGGGAAAAGTGGAATTTGTGTAAATTTAATGTTTTGGGTGTTTCTGAGATCCAGGGGAGTATTTTGAAATCTCTGACCTGTTTAGTAGAACTAGAAGTCATAAAAATGTGAGATACAGAGACCAGCAGATGGCACAATGGCTACGATGTTGCTGGAGTCCCATGTAGTTGACCATGGTTCGAATCCTGGAACCAGTAGTTTAAAATGTGTGTGTGTGTGTGTGTGTGTGTGTGTGTGTGTGTGTGTGTGCCCAAAATCCCGAGAGGAGAATGGAGGAGAAAGGATTGCGGCATGGCCATCCTCCCTGGGGAGTGATTTCTCAATTTCTGTCTATGTTTCTCTCTGTCTCTCCAGTGTGCCTACAGGTCCTATAGCAAAAACATCTCAATAAAAAGGTGAGATACAGATTTCCTTGAGTCAATAGTTTGATGTTATTTCATGTGGTTTGAATATTTTAGATATTGAAGGGTATTATTAAATTAGGACTCATGGCAGATATTGGTGAGCCTTATTCACCATGGGCCAGCTACTTCCCTAAGTTTTTTTATAAATGTTAATGAACTTATTTACTTTAACAATAACCCCTTAAGGTTGGAATACTAGTATCCTATCTTCTTTTACAATAGATACTGTCTGAGAGGGAGTCTTGGGTTTTCATTTCTGTTCTCCTTGACCCTAGAGGCCATCAAAATGTCTAGGTTGGGACATGTACTCAGGGCAAAGATGTCTTTTCTTCCTCCCTGGGTTCTAGCTTTCACTTTGATTTAGACTTGATTCCTTACGTTCTTGTCAGCTCATTAGTATTTCAAAGAAGATTTTTTTAAAAAAAGTTAACTATCATTTTTAGGTTTCTGTGGGAGAGTTGTCCAAATATACTAGCCTGCCCTATTTCCAAGAATGGAAATCAAACTCGCTTATTTTACATTTCAAAAAAAAAAAAAATGTGAGCTTAGAGAGGCCAGTGACTTCCAGAGACCATGGAGCTGGTTAGTGTAGAGTCCTTGCTGAAATCTGGGTCTCCGTTCAGATTCCCAGTGCAGTGTTTTCTGAGGTTTGTCCTAGCTGATGGTTCGATCTCTCTGTTCACATAAGGAAAGTAGAGATTTGAGTAATCAAATCACAAGTTTAATGACTGTGGATGGGAAATCGTAGAAATCAAGAACTGTCCCTGTATGTCTTCTCAGTGCAGTGCTGGGTCTTAGTTCTGTCCACAGTTGCTGTTGTCAGATGTTTTATGGGGGCTCATGCAGAACTGCCCAAATAAAACACAGATCTGTGAACTGTCCATTGTTAAACTCATGCAAATGACCAAGTGTGCCCTCGTTTAGAGTAAAATAGGAAATTATAAGAATCTTGCGCAATTGGGACCTTTCAGTCTCCTTGAAGCGTAATTTTTACCATCCTTCTTGCATAGAGAGTGGCAACAGAACAAGTGAGAGGTGACAACTAAATACCCAGACAGCGTCATCCCAGGCAGTTTGCATTTGTGACAATGTCGCCTTAATGAATTTCACACATCGTTTCTCATTGTTTTCTCACCATCTAGATGTAAACACCTCTCATAGTAAAATATTGTCTTATTTTTCACTTTGTGCTGTTTTAATTCATTTCAATTAAGGAACTAAGGAGCCCACCCACTGTACTGTATCCCAAGAGGTATTGCGTGTATTTCCATGAATACACAGTTTCTTTCCCGTAAGGGATGCATACCACAGTTCGGTATGAGAGGACTGTGTAGCTCTGTAGCTGTATGTCCTCGTGGTTATTTGTATAATTCTGTGTATAAATCCTATTCATTTAATGAACTGTCACATGGAGCCAGCCACACAAACCTCACCATTGTCCCTGTTGGTGCTATGGACAGCTACATCATTTTCTATCTTCTGTGCTGGGTGCTCCGCAGACATTTTTTGTCAGGCTAAATACCAGGATTAGATACTTTTCTACTGAACAGTGTGTGTGTGTGTGATTTTTTTTTTAATTGACGGAAGTCACTTGTGTTTATCTGAGACAGACTGGGGACGGGAAGAGAAAGCATCCTCAATACAGTGTTGTCATGCCTCAATCCCTTTCCATTTCTCTGTCCTGTCAGGGTTCTAGGCACACATGTATCCATGTCTAGCTTGTTTTTCAAGCCACGAGGGCCAGGTTTCAAACCACGGTTAGACATGTGGGCTCAAGTTCTCTTAACCACTAGGCTAGGGGCCCAGCCCAAATTTGTGTGTTTGTATCAGATGGCCAAATTTGTTTCACTCTTTGCTTTACAGCTTCAGAAACTGGCAAATATGTAGTCTCAGTAAGCATCTCATTATACCTATGGCTTTCTTGTTCTTGTTTTATTTTCTGGTCTCATGATTTATTCAAATATTTATTTGATATATTTTGTGTTGTAGAAGCTTCTGTAATTTTTTTGTGGACACAACAGTGGGTCTGAGCTTTCAAGTAAATACAGCATTCTGCCTGGGAGAAGTGACTGGAGGGCACAATCCAGATGCTTGTAGAGGAAGATGAAGCTCTTACCGTGGAGGTGTTTAGTTTGGTGGGGAAACTCACTGGCCACAGCATCCTAGGCTTCTTGTGTTTGTGTCGAACCTCTGCCATTTCCCGACACCTTGGGCAAGTTTTTGTCCTCCATTAAGCTGCAGTTTTCTTCTGTACAATATTGGGGTCGTATTAGGACATTTCAGTGTTTGGCACTTTGACCCACGTTTAAGCTCAGAAATGTGAGCTGCTGTTGTTCTCAAGAGGCGAGGAACAGCTTAGGCAGAGGGACTAGCAGGTCCAAAGTCGTGGTGATGTGAGTGTGCAGAGTTGGTATACACCAGCAGGAAGTACTCGCAGGAATAAGCAAGTGTAGGCCAGGTGCGATATTTATATAAAAGTCGAGTCTGGGAGGGAACCGCCGGGGTGTCCATGTGAGGAGAGCATGTACTGAATGCTGCTAAAATGGGAAACCCAGACAGGAATGTTTCGATGTGGAGTGAGACCAGCAGCTGTTGGTGGTGTGGTACACGTGAGTGTTTGTATTTCATATAGAGTAGTCTTGTGGCTGTCAAATCCCTGTGCACAGGACAGTTACCTGGAGCCTTCGTCAAAAAAGCCTTTTCTTGGCCTCACCCTGAGTTCTAGACTCAGTAAGTCTGAGTCGGGCCTTAAGAAGCATGAAAGGGGCATACCATGTAATTCAGACATAGACGGGTGCCCTTGCTGGACTGAGTATCAAAGGAATGGTTACTAACTAACTGGTCAGTCTGATGAAGCTTGGGGTGGAAGGATGCAGACAAGTGGCAGGAAAGGGACACGTTCACCTTCATTATGAACTATCATGAGCCATGCTATCGCTTGGTCTCTTCTTGCTGTGCAGGAATGAGCAATAGTGGTGTAGGTGTTTTTGAAGATAAAACATAATTAGAATTGTTGTATTTATTAGGTTTGGGAGAGCTAGTGATTTTTTTCCCCCTCATTTTCTCCATCTCATAAGAGGCCAAGGGAAGGAAAATCCTCTTCAAAAGAGACCAATAAAAGAGAGGAAGCAGGAAAAAAGGAGTAACCACATGAGGTCAGGAAACAAGAAAGATGGCAGTGGGAAAGGATGGGAAAAGAGCAGTCAGGTCTGATTGGTTGGGATTCTCTTTGTGCAGGAACCCAGCCAGTATTTAACCTGCTTTGAAAAACTAGACTTCCAGCATTTTTAATTAGTGGATTGCTCGCTTTTGAAATTGCCCAGTTGGGAATACTCAAATTTTGATGTGTTTTCTCTGCTTACTAATTAGCAGACCGCTTGGTTGACCATCATTTTCTCTTCATTCTATGGATAGAAGATGTATATGAAGGTGCCTTGTAACCTTCTGGCTCAAGTCTGGGTTAAAAGCCAAAAGACACTGCATATTTAGAAACTGTTCTTACTGAGTTATGAATTAAATTTTAGGACATTTTTTCTCCAACTTGATTCATTCTTTTTGCTTTAGCACAGGGCTTTTTAATTTTGCCATGACTGACATCCAGGGCCAGGTCATGCTTCGTTAGGCAGGGCGGTTCTGTGCAGTTGTGAGAAGTTTAGCAACATCCCTAACCTATGCCCACTAGATGCCAGTAGCAACCCCCAGCCCTCCAAGTTGGACAGCCCACATTGTCTCCAGACATCACCAAATATCCTCTGTGGGGGAAAATTGCTCTCAGGGAGAGCTGTTGTCCTGCGTCTCATTGTCCATGCTCCCTTTTCCTCCACGTCTCTGTCTACTTTTAAGAGTGACAAGACAGTGCCTGCTCTGTGGTGAGGCAGTAATGCACTGTTTAGAGAAGCTGGGTCCTACAAGGCGACCACAGTTCCTACCACTGACTTGGTCATCTTAAAGCATGCTGGGCACATGAACCAGTGCTCAAGATCCTATGGGCTGGAGGACTGGAGGGATGCAGATGGGCCGGAGGAATCCTGCTTGACCAGACTTGGTGGAGGGTGCTCATTTCTTCCTTTTTCTCTCACTCACGTGTGTGCGTGTGTGTGTGTGTGTGTGTGTGTGTGTGCGTATGTGTATGCACGTGCTTTATCACGAATGAATAAAGAAAAAAAATTAAATTGGGAGGATAAAATGAGTTCCAACAGGGTGGAGTCTTATGGGAGATGTAAGAATTAAAAGCTCGTCATAAATTTTTGGACACATTTATGAGGAGAATGTTCTCAGATGAATTCATGCTGGCTGTTACAGGTGATGAAGAAGTCAAGATGTGCTAGGCTTTTGAAAAACGTGCAGTGGTTGTGAGGTTTTGTTATGTATACACAGTGTTTTTATTGAGATTATTTGTGTGTGTGTGTGTGTGTGTGTGTGTGTGTGTGTAAGAATTGGGAGACTTGTAAGCTACAAAACTAACTCATGTGACACTCACGGAGGGTTGTAAGTAACTTCTATGTGTACTTCAGCTCAGCTCTACAGGATCGGCCGGTGTGCTGGGTTGTTAAACAGCAGATTTTGGGAAAGTTTTACATCTTTTCTCTAGGCTTGATGCTGTCCCCAGAGCCTTCTTGACATGCCTTCAAGCTCACAGTGCACTGATTTTAACTGTCCACAGGGGACATTTCTGTTTGCAATTGCAGTATCTTCTGAAGCACCAACTAAAAGGAACCAACATAATATTTCTTAGAAAAAAGAAAGACACAGAGAAAGAGTATTCAAGTTTAGCAATAATAAGTTAATTGTTGCTAGTCCATCTCTTAAGATATTCTGAAACACCATGTACTCTACTGTACCCCAAAATAAATCAGTTAATTATACTATGATTATTTCTGCTGATAATAGAATAGCAGTAATAAAATTAATGACAGTAGAGCATTAAGAGAATAAACAGTATCAATGAAATGTTAGGAAACACAATAATTAGGATGATGTCTCCTGAACCAGCATTTCACACTTCCTCCTCCAGTTCTGTCAGAGGATGTTTTGATGGCCGTCTGTTATTAACCACCATCAAAATAATACTCTCCTGAAACTGTTCATACTTGTAAAGGGCCTTTCATCCAAAAAAAAAAAAAAAGTCTCAAAGCCATTCCTAAATATAATGTGAATAATCTTTAAAGCACTTTTGTGTTTTAAGCAATTAATATGGTGACCTAGCTGTTAACGCCATCCTGAGGCTTTGCCGCTCGAAGTGCTGATAGAACATATCTTAATCTGGTCAACATTAAAACTTTGCAGAAAAAAGTTTAGAAGAATTCTTCCTTTTAGATAGTGGATGAAGGGCTCTTCATCATCATTTATTAAAATAAAACTTCGCTTTGTAATTTAATGACAAGTGTAATTTGTATAGCTTTAATAACAATTTTAATTTCCATATCCAGAGTAAGGATGGTAGGCCATGTGGTCTGTCTAGCATTTTTTTTTTTTTTTGAGAATAGAAAGGCAGAGATAATGTTGTCTTAACATAAATGAATACTTTTTAGTCTTATACTTTATTTATGTTTCTTGTCCGGTGTAATAAACTTGGAGTAGAAAATATAAAGTTTCCAGAGCATTATGGTAAGAATGCTAGAAGTATAAGTAGAGGTATTTACTATCATTTAACTCTGTTTTGTATTAAGGTTGTATCAGTATATTTTTTTAAACTTAATTTGTCCAGAAGATTTTATTTTTGGTGTAGTTTCATGTCTATAAAAATCGAGGCTATCAAACACTGTGAAGGATGGAAGTAATTTTATGTTCATACCTCTGGTTCCTGAGGGTCCAGTTCATTTCTGCTGTGAATTTAAATGAGTTCATTTAAGTAGATGGGTCAGAAGCCACTATCATCATGGTAGCCCTGTGCCTGGTTCTTAATTAAAGGCAACAGGAGATTAATTTGAAACATTAATTTAAAAGTGCATATACAAAAAGAAAGAATTATTGCAAGAAAGCCTAAAGAACTTTTCTCTTGTCCCTAGATGTAGAAGACAGAAGTAGCTCAGGGTCCTGGGGGAATGGAGGACATCCAAGCCCATCCAGGGTAAGTATATCTAATCTTTTTTCCCACAGCCAGACTTCTCACATATGTAAATTGACAAACTGAAGGTGAGTTCCTCTCACACACACAACTGCACAGATACGTACGCATACTGAGTTTAATAAGGATCATCTTGTCTTTGGGATTTTTTTTTTTTTTTATACTCTTATTAGATGGATGCCATTACTGAATTTGACACCTTTCCTGCTTTTTCCAACCGAGAAGAAAAACCTTTTATTCAATATTTGGCCTTACTTTGGCAGTTATTGATCCAGAAAACAGAAATTTATTTGTTGTAGGTGGAACGACTTCTAAAAATATCCTGATATCCCTGTAATGTATTGGTGTGAATAAACTACTGAATAACATTAAAACACAGTATGAAGTTCTGTCCTACCCATCTTATGGGTAAATCTGAAATGATGGCACTTTATACACATGCTACCATTCCAGCAGTAAGGCAAGTGGGATTCGTTAATTTATCTGGCCTCGAAATTCTGCCCCATTTTCACACGTTTTCATGGTGGTTCTCTAGGCATTGTTTGTTCATTTGGGTGTAATGGGAGGACTGTGGAAGAGGGCAAGACAGGTGGTTAGGCATCATTTGCCTATGTGTGTGTATGACCTTGGCATGTCATTTTTTCCTCTTTGGTCCTTGTTTTCCTAATTTGTGAAAAGAAAAAAATACAACTAGAGACTCTTCTGTTTCTTCCAATGTAACTATTTATGATGTTACATATAATGTCTTTAACTATATTATTTCTAAACCACTTCAAACCCATGGCAACTTTTATAATGTATTTGGTTGTCAGAAGACATGATGCATCTTTGCATAGTAAAACATGAAAAAATGAGTTTGGACTCTTCTCCCAGCCCAATACATGTAATGCCCTAAATTAAAAGTAGACTTAGTGCACATAGTAAAACAAATATCTCCCCCTCCCCAAACCAGTTATATGAGTATGTATAAAGATCCTACAGAGAGGGGAACATTTTACTGTTGTGTTCTCATAAAGTTAGAGTAGAGGGAGGTCTGTATTTTGCTCTAAAGAGGCAGAGAAGGTAAGAATCAAGCTGGCTAAATGAGAGCCTTTCAGTGAACCATAGTTGCATATTTCCACCTGTCCGTGGAATTGTGATCCTCACTGTAATCTTTAGGGTTAGGCAGGATCTCTGAGCTTACCAGTAACTTTACTGAGCCCTAGTGCCAGCTATTGAGTTTGACATTCTAATGTATTATATGGGTGGGTTGAGGAAATCTTTCCTCCCGCTCATGTTACAGTGTGCACTTGAAGAAATAAATCCACTCCTCTTGACAGCAAATGGAGATGATGACAGGACTTCCTTTTATCATTCAGTGCATTTAATTTCGTATGATGTCTCAGTTTAATATGTATAGTGTCTTTCAGAGTTTTTGCCAAAGACACAGATGACAGAGACAGAGACAGAGACAGAGAAAGCAAGAGAGAGAGCGAGAGCGAGAGAGAGAGAGAGAGAGAGAGAAGGGATGGGCATGCCACAGTCCCCAGTCCCTTCTCCTCCACTCTCTTGGGATATTAGGCATACACTCACATATGCTCAGTGTGATTTTCAAGCTGCCAGGCCCAGGACTCCAACCATGTTTGGCCATGTGGGAGTCCAGCACCTTAACCACCATGCCACCTGTTGGCTTCCATATAGAACTTTTAATTGTGCTTTAGAGGATAAAGTCCATTTAGAATCATCACAACTCTCATTTTCATTAGCCATCCTGCCATTTTTCTCGAAGAATATATTGGTGAATAATTTTGAATCAATGTATTATTTATATTTTCTAAATCCAGACAGCTTATATGAGGCAGATTGTTTGTGAAAGACTCATATCCAGACAACCTTGCCAATTCTCTCTTCTCTTATCTGAAAGTGGTGATATTATCTCCTAACTTGTGACTCAGTGGTGAGGATTAGATTAGATAATGTATTTTAAGCTTTTAGTGTACATCTAGGGTAAGGGCACTTAATAATAATATGTATTATGCAATGCTTGGTAGAGAATCAGAGCCTAAAACCAATGATAAGTATTTGAAATGCTACTTTTTTTTTTGGAGAGATTTTTCACTGTAGGGCGTGTGCGCTCGCCAGACAGACAGAGAGAGACATAGAGACAGAAAGCGAGAAATCACCCCCCAGCGGGGATGGTCACGCCGCAATCCCTTCTCCTCCATTCTCCTCTCGGGATCTTGGGCACGCACGCACATGCGCCCGGCGTGAGTTTTAAGCCACTGGGTCCGGGACACGAACCGCGGTCGACCACATGGGAGTCCAGCGACATAGCCATTATGCTAACTGCTGGTTCCCAATGCTACATCTTTTTATATATGAGGGGACTTTTAAAAAGTGTGTAAAAGAGAAGAATTAAAAGTTTACGGGACCAGCAGATGGCTAATGGTTACATCACTGGACTTCCACATGGCCGACTGTGGTTCACGTCCCCGACCCAGTACTTGAGACTCATGCCTGGCATATATACGTGGTTGTCCAAAATCCAGAGAGGAGAATGGAGGCGGAGAGATTGCAGCTTGGCCATCCCCTTGAGGGATCTTGCTTTTTATCTGTCTTTCAGTCTCTGTCTCTTCAGTCAGCACACACACCCTCGAGCAAAAATCTCTCTTAAAAAAAAAAAAGAAAAAAAGAAAAAAACAAAGTTAGGGCCAGCTTTGTAGCCTAGCAGGTAAGGGATCTGCATCCCACATGGCTGACTGAATGGCTTGAATCCCAGCCTGGTGGCTTGAAAAACTTGCTGGGGGAACTAGCAGATGGTTATATTGCTGGACTCCCACATAGTTGACTGTGCTTCAAGTCCCAGACCTAGTGGTTTAAAGCTTACACTGGGTGTTTGTGTATGTGCATGCCCAAAATGCCAAGAGGAGAATGGAAGAGAAGGGATTGCATCGTGGCCAATCCCCCAGGAGGTGATTTCTCACTCTCTTTCTCTCTAGTGAGCGTATGTGCCCTACAGCAAAAAATCTCTCTTAAAAAACAAAAAAACAAACAAAAAAGAACCTTGCTGGATATGTGTGTATGCATGCCCCAAATCCCAACCGGATGGAGAAATGGGGGAGAATAAGTTGTGGCAAGGCTGTGACCCATGGGGGATGCTTTCTCCCTTCTTTCTTTCTCTCTCTGAAGCATGTGCACTCTCAGCCAATTTAAAAATCAATAAATAAGAATTTATTTATTTATTTACTTTTAGAGATTTTTGCTATAGGACCCCCCGCCCCCCACCCCCACTGCAGGGATGGTGGCTATGCTGCAGTCTCCTCTTTTTTATCTTCTCTTGGGATTTTTTTCAAACTGCTGTGTCTGGGACATGAACTGTAGTTGATCACGTGGAAGTTTAGTGCCACAACCACCAATGCCAACTGCTGGCCTCCCTTCCCCCCCAAAAAAAAAATAAAAAATAAAAAAAACACCCAAAAAGCAAAAACAATTTATTTTGGTGCATAAAGTTTTATAAATCCATGCCTAGTTTTTTTCATAATATGTACTTTTCATGAACTTTTGAAGACCCTTTGTATTGATATTAGCAACATTAGATTATAGTGCCATTCAGGTTCATTTTAAGCAATGAGGAAAGGCAATTGAAAACCAAGTTGTTTGTCCTTAACTTTCCAGTTAGTTTTTAGTGAGGTGATGATGGGCCTTTTCATTGTTGATATAGCCACTACCTTTTCTTATGTGGTTAGATCCTGCCCTTTGGTTAAAATGCCAATGATACCTCTGGCTAAATTTGACTTAGATTTTGTGGGCAGTTCAAGCAGTGAGCAGAATGACTTTTCTCTCCCTTTTTTGGTCACAGTATGTACTTCAATAGAATGAAATTTAAACCTATGAGAGTGATGATTTTAGATCTTTCCAGTCTGTTATCAAATTCCCCCATGAAAATTAAGTGAGTGAGTAGTTTAACAACATTGTTTGAATTTTAAATTCCCATTAAGTCATTGAGATAATTATAATAATGAAAAGGTTTTTTTTGCCAAATCTCTTTTAAAAACTATTCTTATGGTATACTTTGTCCAACTCCAAAAATACTGATTTATGTTAAAATTTAGATGTTCATTTATAGTTATATTCTAATTTTAAAGCACTTTTATGTGTTAATAACTCAGGCAATAACCTCTTTTTGTAGATGTAAACAACGGTAACTGATAAAACATTGAAACTTCAGTATTGTGAAACCAAATGTTGTCATGGCTCTGTTTTGATCTACCAAAAGCAATTCATTAGAAGCTGTGGATAATTTTTTTTTTTATAACATAACTTTGCTTTAATGCAAGCTTTTCTAAATAATAACATTTAATATTTGTAGTATACTTTATGTCATCTTGTGTTTTATATGTATTATTTTATTTAATCGTGTCAACAACTCCATCCAGTTGATATTATTATTATTATCCCTAAGATTTCACAGCTATTATAAGGGATATTTGAACTAGTCTAACCCACAAGACTGTGAATGTACAGTTTCCTTGTAGTGAGGAATCCCTCAAGTGACATTAAGTTCTTTAGGTGGGAGAGGTTTCAGTAGTAGGGATGTACCCATGTGCTTATTTCTTAGTGTAAACTTAAAACTTACATTGTTGTTTCATTTACAGAACTATGGAGATGGGACTCCCTATGACCACATGACCAGCAGGGACCTTGGGTCACATGACAATCTCTCTCCACCTTTTGTCAATTCCAGAATACAAAGTAAGACTAATTTTAAATTAACATGCACTTTTCCAATGCTGATATTTTATCATGGAAGGTAAAACCATGTCTCAGACAGAGGTTCAGTGTTTAGGAACTTGGATGTTTGGCCAGTTCATGGTTGTAATCTAAAATTGCAGTAAAACATGGTCGTCTGCAATTGGTAACAAGACAGACTATGTATTACAACTCTGCAGAATTAAACGATGATGCTGAGCCTGTGTGGAAATTTTCTCTTCCTTGGGCATAAAGGTCTCATTCCTATTTCAGTGTTGCAATAATACTTTTTAAAGTTAAGGTTGATGAAGTTAAAGTAGTGAATAATTACAAATATTACTGGGCTTGTTCATTGGCAATGATATTTTGTCAGTGTTAGCTGTGTTTCTTTTTGGTTTATTCAAGGGGTATAGAAATACATAGTGTTAATAAGTTTAGTGTGCTTAAATCAGCACATTCAAGTTGAAGAGTGAAATCTGGTTGTGTATTTATCCAAGAGTGAACTTTAGTGCTTATGGTCTAGGCAGACTCCATCCTGCCTCATTGAAAGCAAGCTGAATGCCAAGTAGTCTGAGGCATCTGCAAATTTCCAGCCTGTCCTTTACAGTGGTGTCTGTAGTCCTTTTTTGTGCTTTTGACTGCCCTGTGAGGGTGTTTGTTTAACAGTAGTACCTGGAGCAATGAAAATATTATCCATAATGATTTAAAAGGTCCCAATACATGGTACTTCAGTTTTGATTGAAAAACTGAATTTTTGTTTTAGTAAATGCGAGTTCTTAAAGTATTAGTATGTCTCTCAACCTGGCAAAATTCTCTAGTGAATCTGTCAATGAATGCATTTAAATTTCTTGACACAAGGCGTTGGACCATACTTGAAAGAAAATGATAATACAACAGCAATAAGTATATGATTCTGAAACTGTAATTACAATGCTTCTCAAGACTGTCCCGATTATTAAGCCTTAGAAGTTATGTCAGTTACTTATAGTGTAGTTCGTCCTTGAATCTCAGGTTTTTTTTCCTTCAAAAATCATCAGATTCATCTAATGGATTTTTGTGTATTTAATGAACAGTCAAAGTAGAGAAATACTAGCAATCTGTTTTTAATGGGTATATATATGTCTCTACCTTTGGTGTCATCCCAACTTTGAGAAACACCAAATCCTGTTTGGTCACAGGTTGTTTTTATTTCTGTGTTCTTTCTTCTTAAAAATGGTAAATTGTGTATTTATATTTTAACTTTGCAACTAAAACAAGAATCCCAGGTTCTTTAACAGTTGTTTACAGGGAGGTATATCAAGTCTTCTATTTTCAGGATATAAAGATGCAGATGACTAGACATACTGGTCAACTTAGATTTTAAATCATAACTTTAGTGTCTTTAAGGCAAATAGGAATCATTTTAATTCTAATTAATTTGCTTTTTTATACATCTTCAGCCAACTTCGTAAAATAATAGTAAGCTACTTGAAAAGTAATAGTCTTGGATGTACATTGGAAACATGGAATTAAATTAAATTATGTGTTTAATTTGGTGCAAAAATTTTTTTACCTTAAAAAATCAACTTGATAAAGTAATATTACAGAATATTCCAAGCAGTGCAGACATATTAAATAATATTCTTGTTCACTTTTTCCACAAGGACAACTATTTTACAAACCCAATTCATTTTTCAATTCAAGTTGTATTTAAAATCTAAGTGGGCTTACAGTCTAAAACGGAGGGAGCTGATTCTTTTCACTTTAGTTGTTGTTTAAGCTGAAAATCCATGTCAGCCTTGCTCTTTTATCCTGTCTGCCCTCCTTCCCATTAAACCCTTAAATATGGAGGCCAAGCCAGTCTCTTGCATTGTGATAGGAAATGCTACTATGTCCACGAGGCTCCCACCCACTGTTCCCAATGAAAGGACTTCTCTGTTAGATAAGCCGTCTGGTCTGAAACATGGCTCTTTATTGTTTACAAACTGCTACATTTTCCACCTCAAGCAGATTTTTGCACAGAAAAGAATTGTGCTTGGGCTAAATGGTTTATCTGACATTAACGGCGCAGTGTCAGACGTGGGTCAGGGAAGTCGCCCTCAGAGCCAGAGGGTACTGTGCAGTATGCAAAAAAAAAAAAAAAAAAAAAAAAAAGAAAAAAAAAAAGGGAAAATAAGACATTGAAATAAGTATGAAATACCCTACATTTTTAGTTTGGAGAAGAATTAAAAATATATTTTTAGGTTACTGACTATAATGCAGCTTTAAAAACTTCCCACCACTATAATTTCTCACATCCCAAACCGCCTTCTTGATGGGCTTGATTATTTCAGGGCCAGATTCGGGGAACAAAGATTCTCATTGATTTGCCCAAGATGCTGTTGATTTAAAATGAAACCACTTTAAGATGAGCCATGATTGGTATTATATTGCAAGTTAACAAAGAAAAGATAGGCTGTTTTCATGAAAGGAAGAGCAACAAGTTTACAGGTGGAGATAAAACAAAGGAAAATCTATCAGTGTAGCAGACAATTTGTAGTTCTAGAATATATGCTGTAATCTAAACTGTGCTTTGTGTCCAAACCCATATTTGGTATTATGACCCTTGTGGATATTTTCTTTCTGCTAGAAGAAGGTATTAGACTTTACTGTAAGTTTTTGAAAACAATCCATTATCCACTCTGAGACCCTTTTACTGGTTTTTATTAAAACTACAAAGGATTTCTTTACATTTCAAAGACTTAATTCTGCCGTGATGTCACATTAGGGTAGAAGCTATAGCATCAGAAATAAATCAGCCACTTTATTGGAGCAGATTCTCTATTGTCAAATCAATCAAGCCTGTGACTGAATTAGGCGTCTGCTACAGAAATAAGTGACACTAATTTTACGGGAAAG
>NW_006159561.1:337789-353106 GCF_000334495.1 Tupaia belangeri chinensis
AGTTGTTAATGCAAATGACCTGTTTTTTTTTTTTTTTTTCCCCCTTAAACTGTTCACTTAGTAAGTTTATTTTATTGGAAGAAAAGGAAAATGTATTGTACAGGTCTTTCCTTTTGGAATTGTGTTATTATGCAGTATTTCGTTTTTTATGTGGTACACTATTTTAGGGAAATGATATAGGCATTGCTAACATATTTACTCATAAACTCTTTTATGGTAACAAAACCCTTTATTACAACTCTGACTTTTTTATTTCACATGAATGATTTTGCAAAAATGTTACAGTTTTTGTAATGTAATACTTCCATTTGGCAACAAAAGAAGTCGGTGTGTCTCTATTTCAGTTACACACTAAATGAGATATAATTTATAAGAGGCTAATATCTCTGCAAATTTTTTCTTTTAGAAATAAGATTTTGTGGAGGAAAATAATACCCTATTTGATAGTTTCTGAATACTTAAAGTTAAAATAACCAAATGATCACACATGCTTTCTTGCGCACGCATGTGCACCCATGCATGCACACAAACTTGTCTATTGTGCTAAGAATCACACTGGTGTTCTAATCTTTACATTGCTGTCTGTAGTGATAGTTGTCATACAATTTTTTTAATGAGTGTGTCAGTCTTGTATAGAAAAATATAACTAACATAAACAAAAAGTAAACTTCTAAATTAGGCAAAAAATAGATGTGAATAGCTTTTTGTTTTTGTTTTCATGTGGGAGGGGTTCTGGAGGAGTTGAGAAATTTCAGAGCTGACTGGCTGCCATCATTCACCATTTCATACACACTCTTAACCTGGTGTTTGCTAAGTACTCACTTACTGCTTTCATTTGGTAGATGCAAGCCAGTTTGCATTTTGCATTAGTTGAAATTCCATGTACTATTTCATAGCTGGAGAAAACAAATCACTTCTTCTTTGTGACTACCTATGATTATTAATGATAATAATGTACACTTGATCTGTTGGAAAACATGTTCTTTGCAGTTTTTAAACAGTTTGATTAAACCTTCACAGGTGGTCAGTTGGGTAGCTTTCAGAATATGCTAATAGGACAGCAGGGCCAAGAAGCTGAGTCCTGTGTGTTTAAGAGGATTATTTGTATACTATAGAATAGTTGGAAAATCCTGGCAGGAAGTATTTGCAAAGAGTATGGATTTTTTTTCCCTAACTTTCCTGTTTTTTATTTTATTTTTCTGTCAAGTATTCAACTTTAGCAGGTGATTGTCAAGCATTTTTATAATGGCAGATGATGTATTTTCTAGCTAAGATTCTTTGATCCAAGGAAGGCTCTAAGCAGGTATTTTCCTTGTATTGTTCCAGAACCTTAATCGAAAACCAGATTGTCTGAGGATAAGTCTACTAGTTGCCCACTAAGATTATATACATGGATTGGTGACCGAAGGATGTGAAAAGTGATACTTTTATACAGTTGGGTGCAGTTCGCTCAGCATCAGCTGTGGTATTTTCACATGTCCTCTTGTGAGGGTTCGGTTTCCTTCTTGTGGTATTCGGTTCTAGTTCTCCTGATGGTGCTCTACCAGGCACTAAGTAATTTACTACCATGGACTGACTGGTTTCTAAACTAGCTCAGTGGAACATTTTACTGCAGGATTAGACTGAGGTTTCAGGCAGAACTGAAGAAAGCTGCTGGCTTATAGGATGACCTTTGAATCTCATCTGGGTTAGTGGTTGATATTTTGATTTGGTTACTGTGGTCATATTGTGACAGCTGCTAGCTCATTATAATTCGGTTCCACTGCTCCGTTTGCCTAGCAGGAATATTTAGGTTTGTATTACTTCAGAGTGTTTATGGCTACCCTGAGTTTAGCCCAGCGTAAAGGTGAAGTGTTGTGAGTGTTTTCAAATCCCAATGGCAGAGGCGAGTGCCACAGTCTACTTGTAAAACAGCAAATGTGAGTAGATGCTAATGCAGGGAGTTTTTCATTTCATTTTAAAACTGAAAATACCGAATGAATTGGCTCTTATTAGGAAAACTGTTTTTGGAAACCCAATGTACAAAGGAAAAGCCTGATGACAAGCATCTTTTTTTCAAAGCATGGGTAAGATGTTACTTGACCTCTTGGTCGGATTTTTTTTTCCATGCACGAATGTATTAGTACATATTAAAAAATAGCAAAATCTGTACAGTACCAGCAATCATCTGATGTCTGAAAGTTCCAGAGGTCAAGGAATATTTTTAGAGACTTCATGGAAATGGAATTGTAAATATAGACATTAGCCGTAGAAATTTTAGTTCACTTTTTAAAAAATAATTATTTTATTATTTAATTTTATTCATCATCATCATTATTATTAGTTTTAATTTGATGAGAGAGAGAGAGAGAGAGAGAGCAAAAGGTGAAGTGTTGTGAGTGTTTTCAAATCCCAATGGCAGAGGCGAGTGCCACAGTCTACTTGTAAAACAGCAAATGTGAGTAGATGCTAATGCAGGGAGTTTTTCATTTCATTTTAAAACTGAAAATACCGAATGAATTGGCTCTTATTAGGAAAACTGTTTTTGGAAACCCAATGTACAAAGGAAAAGCCTGATGACAAGCATCTTTTTTTCAAAGCATGGGTAAGATGTTACTTGACCTCTTGGTCGGATTTTTTTTTCCATGCACGAATGTATTAGTACATATTAAAAAATAGCAAAATCTGTACAGTACCAGCAATCATCTGATGTCTGAAAGTTCCAGAGGTCAAGGAATATTTTTAGAGACTTCATGGAAATGGAATTGTAAATATAGACATTAGCCGTAGAAATTTTAGTTCACTTTTTAAAAAATAATTATTTTATTATTTAATTTTATTCATCATCATCATTATTATTAGTTTTAATTTGATGAGAGAGAGAGAGAGAGAGAGAGCAAGCAAGCCACCAGATCTGGGACTTGAATGGTCAGCCCTGTGGAAGTCCAGCATATTAACCACCGTCCCACCTGCCAGCCCCTAGTTTACTTTTTAAAAGTGTTCTGAAGTTAGAGTGATATGCACAGGCTGCTTACAGACTCATTAATCAAGGACCGCTCTTTGTGTTTAATGGCACTTTTCAGCTTGAGGTTATCTCGATATCATTTGTTATCTGTTGGGCTGATAAAGGGGTACAAGTAATTTCCTGGAGAAGAAATGCTTAATAGTAATCTTTTTAGATTTCACTTTCTTTGTTTTGACTTTTTTTGGAATATATTAAAATGTCTTCCCAAGATCTTAACACTATGACTGTTTTGAGTGCCTTCACAAGTGATCTTTGTAATCTCGATTATTGGACTAAGGCTGGGAGTCAAAAATACAGTTTTCTACTCTGTTTTGCTACAACTGCCTGAGGGTCCTTAGGTCAGCTATTTTGGCATCTTTAAATTGAGAAAGGAGCAGCCCTTCAGATGATGTCTGGTGATTTTCTCGGCTAATGGCCCATTCATCTTTTTAGGTATGCCATTTTTTTCCGTATACCATATTTTATGTTTAAAGATGTCTTATTGTTCTTTCTCATTCATTCATCTCTATTTTATGAATACCTTCAAGTAACTTTGCTAGTGATATGTTTTCCAAATTTAATTCTTTAAAGCCTGATTCGAAAAGATGTTCCTTTTGTACCTCAGCTCCCTTCGGCTCTGTAGCTAAGGGATTGGTTTGTTGAGGGAGACAACAATAACTCATTAAATCGAATCACCAGACGGAAAAGTGTTATTCATAGACCAATGCTTGATGCAGAGTTGTAGGACCATAGTACATGGCCATCGAATGGATTGGTACCCCAGTGAATCAGAATTAGATATATAGGGTTTACACTTTTAATGAAAAGCCCATTAATTAAGGTCTCTGTAGAATATTCTTGTAATGTTAGGAAACAGGCCATGTTACAATATGTTAGATTTCAGTTTTCAAGACATAAATCACTTTATTTTATTTTAAAGAGAGAAGTAAGATCAGTAATATTCTGAAAGGCCATTGAGAGAAGTTGTATGTTTACAGTATTTAGATAATGCATTTCCTTTTGTCTAGTCTGTCAGTATTTCCCTCCTTCTTCCATTTATGTTACTTCCTCTCTGTTCTGCTGCTCTTCTGTGATACACGCTATTAACACATTGATAGTCACACCAGGTTTACTAAACCAGGTTTCATAAAGATCTGATAACCAGAAAAATGTTAGTTGAGAACTGTGTTAAAACAGAGATGTATATAGGTGTTCTGAATTACTAAAGGAGGATTTTTCACATAGTAAGTTATTGCTCTAAGAGAAAATAAATAACTTAAGATTCACATAGAAGTAAAAAGCAGTAGAAGTCAGTAGGAATGCTTTTGCTTAGAGGTAATGGAAAACATGACTAGTGGTGCCTTAAATTTTTTTTTTTTTTTTTTCCCACTGTAGATGTCTGGTGGTGGCCCAGTGCTAGAATAGGCTTGCTACTTGGGGCTGTCAGGGTTGGTGGCTCTGACTCTTTCTTCTTTTACCTCATCGTCTCAAGATGACTGTCACAGTTCAGGTGTCAAGTCTGGGTGTGATGCAGAAGGGAGGGAAAGGGTGGTTTAGCTATGTCTTTCCATCCTCTCTGCCTCTGCTCCCCCTGCCCCGTCTCCAGCTGCAGCGGTTGTGGGTGGGTTTGAGAATGCATAAGTAGCTTCTGCAACTTCAGTGGAAATAGAGGAGAGAGAAAGGAGTCAGGAATTCATAGTGGGATTACTGACTTACAGTGCTTGATTCACAGTTTAGTTTTTTAAGAGAAAAATATACATATTTCTGTGTAACAGTTTTGAAAATTAAAGAACAAGGCTCAAACTTTCACGTACTATACAAAATACAAAAATGCCTTTCAATTCTCAGCAAATTAAAGAGAAAGGCAGAGACATGAAGTTGAGAAAAAGCTACTGAAAAGAGGAAGGTGGAAAAACCGCAGGCTTCAGAGGCTTGCATAGGAAAAAGGAGCCTGAGGCACGTTATTCACTTTCCACTTTTGAGGCCTGTGTCTTCCTTGTCTTGATACATTGGGCAAGGCAGCAACCAGCCATAGTCAACCCTCTTCACATCAGCATTCTCTAGAAGCTTCTCTTTGAAGTCTTAGGCTTGAGTTTCTGCCGGTTTGTCCAGAGCACCCTGGTCATGCAACAAACCAGTAGCTCCAGCCACCAACCATATCCCCCAGTCCATGTGGTGGTTGTTAACAGAGCCAACACCAGTTCCCTTTCTCGAGTCTTCTCCTCATCCAAGGTTCTGGAATGTGTACTACAAGTGACAGATAGATCTACTTCCCCCTGCATTGCTTCCAAAACAGTCTCCAGGGAACTTGCCATTTACTGCAAAGCACACAGATAAGAGTGTCCACTGTCTGGGGAGAGTCACTATATATTTTTTTTTTTTCAATGCATACACAATGGCATTTGTTGATTTTCTTTTTTTTTAAATGTGGAGTATTAGTCATAGCTGAAAGACATTTAAATTTAGAAGACATGCCAAAATTGGATGAAATTATGAAAGCTGGATCCCACTTTTGGCCAGAAGTTTCCTGCCCCTATTAAACAGAATCATGGCATGAAACAGGTAGATGAGAACATAGGCATGGAAGACGACCAACTATCATTAAAGGTAAGCAGGATGTGAAAAAAAGGGTGCTATTTTTATTTAGTAGTATAGATTTTCCTTAAGATTTTCACTGGAAAGCTGGCTTTTTCAAATTTTGTGTGAGCTTGATACTTAAAATATGCTCATGACAGTATTAACCAGTGTTCTATTTCTTTTTTTTTGGTGGGGGAGAGAGGTTTTTGCTATAGGGCGCATGCGCTCGCCAGACAGAGACAGAAAGCGAGAAATCACCCCCCAGGGGGGATGGTCACGCCGCAATCCCTTCTCCTCCATTCTCCTCTCGGGATCTTGGGCACACATGCACAAGCACCCGGCGTGAGTTTTAAGCCACTAGGTCCGAGACGCGAACCGTGGGAGTCCAGCGACATAACCATTATGCTAACTGCTGGTCCCAGCCGGTATTCTACTTCTTGATTGGATCCTGGGGAAGGAAATAAATCACTTTGCCTTTTTTCTCTTAGAATAAAAAGCTTATTTATGTATTTTGAGAGAGAGAGAAAGAAAACAAACCACCTTAAGAAGGTCTTTTACTTACTTACTTACTTACTTTATTTATTTATTTATTTATTTATTTGGAGAGGTTTTCCGCTATAGGGGTGTGCGCTAGCCGGACAGACAGAGAGAGACAGAGAGACAGAAAGCGAGAAATCACCCCCCAGGGGGGATGGTCACACCGCAATCCCTTCTCCTCCATTCTCCTCTCGGAATCTTGGGCATGCACGCACACGTGCCCAGCATGAGTTTTAAGCCACTGGGTCTGGGACGCGAACTGCGGTCGACAACGTGGGAGTCCAGTGACATAGCCATTATGCTAAGTGCCGGTCCCAACCACCTTAAGAAGGTCTTTAGGCTGCGATCCACCCTCAGTCTTAGCTGACCTGGATGGCTGGCAGGTATATACTTGTCCACTGTCAGGGAGGTCTCCAGACATGTTCCCAGAAACTTCCCTCTGTGGGCCCAGTGGAATCACAGTTTGCTACTGCTCAGCCTTTATTGGCCTTTTAACACTTTGCATTTCTTAAACCTCTCGTTGTCCCTCAGCTCCAGAATAACATCAGTATAGGTAAGGGATCTATGAAACGATGTCCGTGAAATAAGTTTGTCTACTTTAAGTGATATATTGACCCTCAATAAAAATAAAACTATTTTATTCGTTCATATTAAACCGTTCATTAGGACCAGAGGAGCAAAGGGGCTCAGATGTAAGCACTGCTAGTTGGAAGAGGTAGCATGGCACAGTAGACTCTAGGACCCTAGAGCAGTCAGCCCAGGGCTTGGCATTTCTACTTCCTAGTGATGGGACATTGAGCAAATTTTTTACGAACTGCAGCGTTAGTGTTCCTCAGGTGGTGGCAGTAATGCTGGCCCCTCTTACATCTCCCAGTCTTCAGTGAGTGTTGTCATGGCAGAAGCACTTTGTAGCAACTGCTCTGCTCTGTGACTGGCATGTTTTTCCAAGCTAGGAGGACCAAGATTTGATCTGTAGTCAACATTATGGCATCCTGCTGCCAGTGGATACCATTTACTCACTGTGTTATGGGCCTGACCTGGTAGCACTTTTTTTGTTTTTAAGAATTATTTTATTTAACTATTTATTTACTTGTTTATTTAGAATTTGACCAGAGAGGGACAGTGTGAGGGAGACAGAGAGGGAACACGAGAAAGGAAGCTTCCAGGTCCAAGACTCGAATTACGGTTGGCCATATGGGAATTTAGCACCCTTACCCACCATGCCACCTGCCGGCCCCTGACCTGGTAGCACTTTTAAATTAACTTTACCTTCTAATGAAATTGAAACAGAAGGCAGCAGCAAGCAGATGTGTAGTATAGAATGTTCAGTTCTTTAGACATTAAGACCAAAATGGAAAAGTTAAAAAAAAAAAGAAATTTATTTTTAGCTATTTCACAAAAGCAATAATTCTCAAGAGAGAGAGAGAGAGAGACAGTGAGAGGGAAATTTAGAAATCACCCCTGAGGGGGGATGACTACACTATAATCCCTTCTCCTCCTTTCTCCTCGTGAATCTTGGGCATGCATGCAAATGTGCCAGGCATGATTTTCAAGCCACTGGACCCAGTTGACCATGTGGGAGTCCACTGATGTAACCAATAAAACATTTGGGTTGGCCCCATGACCTGGTGATTAAGGAAGCCAGATCTCACATGGCTGACTGCAGTTTGAATCCTGTTCCCAGTGACTATCACCTGCTGGCCCACAATATGTATCATTTTGGGGAACAACTTTGTTGAATTCAGATGTGCCCTTTTATGAACTATTTGCCTACTGCCAGTTTCCTGTCTCCATTTTCAATGTCTCCGAGTTTCATCATTATACATGGCTTAAGAATGCTTTCATAGGGTGTTTGGGTGATGAATCTAGAAAAGCTCCTGACACGTTGATTTCTTCCCCAGTATTGTAGGTCATCTGAATAATGAAGTCATTACTAGCGAGGGTGTTTTTAATCACAGAAATACTTTCATGAATACCTTCCATGTCTGGGGAATGTTTTGGAGACAGTCTTATTCCACTTCTTTCTTCTCCAAAGAATTTCAGCATAAACTGTGCCCTTTGTGTGGGATTGTTTTCTCATTCCCTTCACTCCCCAAAGATTCTGGATCCAAAAGAACCAAGTATTTTTGAGCTAAAAGAAGTATTCAGTGGAACTCATTTTATTTACTTATGCAGACTATCAGGCATAGGAACAAGCAATTGCAAAACACGTGGAGCCATAGACTGATAAATTCAACCCAAACACTTTTCATCTTCGTCATGATGCCTTCTTAATCATTCCTAAATTCTTCAACACGTTTATTAACAGGAGAAATTGTAAAGTAGTTTCACTTTAAATTGGGGTAAAATACTGTTTGATATTGTTTATGTTTAAAATAAAACATTTGGGCGGGTCCCATGACCTGGTGGTTAAGGAAGCCAGACCTCACATGGCTGACGGCAGTTTGAATCCTGTCCCCGGTGGCTTAAGAAAACACCTCTGGAAGCATGTGCATGCTGGTACAAAACCCTGACAGGATGGAGAAATGGAGAAGGAATTGTAGCATGACCTAGCCCCACTAGGGGGTAATATAGCGCTTTCCCTCTTCCTCTCTGTTTCTTTGTTTTTGGCGAGTGCATGTGCTCTCTGGCTAATTAGAAAAAAGAACAGTAAATAAAATAAAATATTTAAGTTTTTATATATGTTCAAAATACTGCCCCCCCCCAAAAAAAAAAGGAAAAAGAAAAGAATACGTGGAAAGTGGTGGATGGCATCATCCAGGCATTGGCTGGACCACGGGCTCAGCACTCTCCAGCGATGTGTTCCTAGGGCACGTTACGTCAGTGTCATGATGGAATTTCTTGTCTCAGTAGTTGCTCTGTGATAAAAAACCACCTGGCGCTTAAAGTCAGTTAATGCACGTTATTATTACACCTCCGATTACTTTATCTAGGCTGTTTTTCTGTACTGGGGTTGACCAGCTTGGCAAAAGCGATACACATACTTGGGCATCGTGCAGTGAATTTTGGTAGAATGCAGAAGTTATTAATTAATTTCGCTCTCTTATGGGCATGTTGTAGCTGAATGAAAATAGAAAGTGTGTAATATCTGATAACATTTGGTGGAAAGAAGGGAGACAAAAGAAGTGAAGGATGAGAGAGAAAGAGACACGTGAAAAGCTAATTTTAGAGTGTTCTGATCACAAAGTACGATTTTCTAGCCTTGTATTATCAGCACTGGCGTGGCTGTCTGAGTCTCTGAAATTACTAGGTTACTAATTGCTCATGCCTTTTCCTCACCTTGGCTATTCAGACCAAGCTGTACTCTTAACAGTTCAGTAGCCAAATCTGAATGCTTCGGGTGCAAGCATAAACTCTTTATGTGTAACTGATTGTACTTAATTGGGCAAGACCAAATCATGGAGGAAAATTTATTAGTGACCCTGTCTCCTTCAGAACTAACAGAGTAACTAAATTTGGGACTCATACCATATTTTTGGAAGGTTTAACAACTGGCCATCTGATAGGATTAAATTCACACTTTGTATTGAGTATGTGGGTTTTCATTGCATGAGTTTCTCTTTTCCTTATTTATTGTCTCATGAATATTATTTAGAAATTGAGATGCTGTGAGCATAAATATGAGCATTTTAAATATCTTGGCAGTTTACCTCAGTTGCCGTGAACAGCCTCTGGTAGGGGTTGTTTGGTTGTTTGAATTTAATTTATTTATTTCCTCCATGAGTGAGAGAGAGCGAGCCCACTGCACAAGGTCCTGATGCCACAGTCCATCCTCAGCCTTCTGCCAGCCCCAGGTATGAAAAGTGTGTCAAGGAGATCTACAGACGTGAACCTGGAACCTAACCATGTGGAATTGCCTCACGGAACACCAGGGTTTTACCATGGTGCCATTGTCGGTCTCTCAGGCATTCTAACAATGGATTGCAGGGAGAAACTACCTGGTAGACGATAGTTTACCAAATAATCTTTTTGTGATCTTGAACAAGCCATTTTTTTCATTTTAATCCCAGTTTCCTTATTTCTGTTACTGACCTAACTTACCTAGATGTGGTGGGGGTGAGGAAGGAGCTCTGAGATATTTTGTTTCCTCAGAAATAAAATGGTTCTAAATATAGCTTACTTTTGTGTGATCATGCTTTCCATGTATAGTTTAAACACCAACTGGAAATAAAACAAAAGAAAGCAGCTTTCTTTGAAGAGCATTTTAATAGGAAATGAGATTTTGCCCCTTACCCTCATGAGTTTCATTTGGTTCTGAAATAAAAATTTATGACTGTTCTCTCAACTGAGCTGATACTAGTTAAAGAGTGGAATTGAGTTCACACCTGCTCTAGCATAAAAAAAAGCCTCTGTGTGACTTCTTTCAAATATTCGCAGAGCAGAAAAGGAGAGAGTACTCACTATCCCCACAATTGTAACGATACACTCATGTTCCTTGAGACTCTTTAGAGAAGCAGCTTTACAAATCGGCTCTCATTTGCGGTTATTGTCCGCAGCTAGATGTCCTCCCTGAGTTACCTGTGCTGCTCAAGGTAGAATGTGGTTGTGAAAACGCCATCGGTTTGCCTAGGCGGGGTCTGCATTAACTCTGTAAAGTGTACGTGTGGGAGAATCTTTGCATTTGCTAGATCATTGAACTATTCCAGACATGGTCTGTTAGTCAGGCAATGTACAATGGCTTTTCTGAGTGCTCTAGCTAAGGGGCAGGATGTGTAAAGTAGTGTACACTTAGGCAGATAATTAATAATTAGTGTAGGCTTGTAAGGCTGTAATAGAACATATATATTTCAGCATCTGTTAAAGTTTTTATCAGAGCACATCACCTGTCCTTCCTTTTTATTTATTTATTTGTTTGAGAGGTTTTTGCTATAGGGCGTGTGCGCTTGCCGGAAAGACAGAGATGGAGAGACAGAAAGTGAGAAATCACCCCTCAGGGTGGATGGCCATGTCGCAATCTCTTCTCCTCCATGCTCCTCTCAGGATCTTGGGCACACACGCACATGTGCCCTCACCTGTCCTTTCTGTAAGGTAGAAAAGGAAAGTACTCATGCTACATATGCAAAATATTTAGGACTAAGGAAGGACTGGTTTTTGTTATCAAACACTGTTTTCCGTGGTCATTTTGATTAGATGACGTTTGGTCAAATTTAAAGGGCATTCCTAGACAATACAATTTCATGTGGCTTTGAGTGTTGATGGCAAAATATTCCTTAGAAAACGTATTTTAGTGCATTCTAATATTTGGAGACTGGTAACTTGTCAAGTAAACCATCTCCAAACCTCACCCCTACTTTTACCCATGAAACATTTTTTTCCCCCTAAACATAAAGGTTTTTGCTATAGGGCACACGCTCTCATTAGAGAGACAGAGAGTCAGAAGGTGAGAAATCACTCCCCAGGGAGTATGGCCATGCCACAGTCCCTTCCTCTCCATTTTTCTCTTTGGATTTTGGGCATGCGTGAACATGCACCTGGCATGAGTCTCAAGCTGATGGGTCCAGGACTCGAACCGCAGTTAGCCACATGGGAGTTTAGTGCCCCGACCATTATGCCAGCTGTTGGCCCTGGGGATTGTCCATTTTTTATTTTTCTAGTATTTTTTGAGAGGTTTTTGCTATAGGGCGCGTGCACTTGCTAGAAAGACAGAGAGACAGAAAGCGAGAAATTACCCTCCAGGGGGATGGCCACGCTGCAATCCCTTCTCCATTCTCCTCTCAGATTTTTGGGCATGCACACACATGCACCTGGCATGAGTTTAAGTCACCCGGTTCGGGACTCAAACCACGGTCGAATACAAGGGATTCCAGTGACATAGCCATTAGGCTAACTGCTGGTCCCCCTCCATTTTTATAACTTCATCACAAGTCAATATTCAGGGAGAGAGGATTTTCAAGTGGCTAAGTTGGAAAGGGTAGAGAAGATGAAATGTAGATCCCAAGTTCAATACTTCACTTGGCTGTTATCATAAGTGGTTTTTACAACTCATTTAGTATCTTTCTTGATTTTTAGATAAAGAGAAAATGCTCCCTTACAGCAGGGAGACAAAGCGCAAATGACATATTTGTGAAAGAACAGCAGAAAATCTTACTGCTTAAAAGTTTCATTGGCTTCTTTGTAAGTAAATTTACCATGTTATCAGTAACATGTGATCAGTCTGCTATCATATATATCTCTCTATATTATATATATATATATACACACACATACACACATATATACATTATACATATATAACATCTGTATAAATTCCACTTATACTAGAAGTTGACCAAAATTATAAATGCTCAAATTAGTCTTTGGTTCATTCATTAATTTATCCACAGGATACTTACTGAAAGCTTGTGACATGCAGGCTCTAGTTAGCTAGTAGACAGTGGCTTACCACTTTTCTTTTTATCTTTAGCTTGCCCACAGTTTAAAAGGAATCAGAAGATTACAGATAATTATAATTCAGAGAATTAGGGAGATTGTCATGTGTTCCCTGGGTGCTATGGATTTCATATTGGGGTACTCAACCATCAACTTCATAATAATGGCTAAAATTGATGAGAAATCGCTGTACACCGACAGTGTGCTAAGTTTCTTGACACATACTGTATTATTTTTCCTTATAATAAACATCTTTCTTAGGCATTTTCAGTCCCATTTCACAGTGGAGGCAATTGAGGATCAGAGAGTAGGTTGCCTGCCCAATATTCTGTACCCACTAAAGAGTTGCTCAACTTCAAAGCCTTGTCCTTAGTCATCCCTACGCTGCCTCAGTTGTACAGAATATGGAAGAATTCTCAGACATGCAGTAGCAATTAAACACGTGTTCAGCTGCAACTAATAAAATCCCAGATAATAATAGGTTAGTAAAATAAAGGTGTGGTTTTTTTTTCCTTCCTACCTTCCTCACTTAAAGAGATGTCTGGAAGCAGAAATTTGCTTACATGAATTCAGCATATCGATGTTGCTGTCTTCTCTTTCAGCCCTTTTTAAAGTACTGATTTTGATTCCTTAGCTTTTTCTCTCATTTTGCATTTTTTGAAAGATGGCTGTTGAGCTTCAGACATCACATCAGAGTTTACAACAGGAGGAATCAGAGATTAGGGGAGCATCTTTATCTACATAGATCCCTTTTCATCAAGGAGAAATAAAAGCGACCAAGCGTCTTCAGAAGGATTTTGCTGACAACCTATTGGCCAAAACTCTAACTGATATCTCCCCACAGCTGAAAGGGAAGCTGAGGGAGTGAACTCTTATAACTAGTTGGATCTGTCCATTAAAAGGTAGACAAGGGCAAAGCAAGATGGAAATGGGCATGCATTCTGTTGTAGTGTAAGTGATAATCCCTGAGCTGACTCTTTAGGGGTGAGTTAGAATTATCCAGGTAAAAAGAAAATTGCCAGTGGGTAGAAAGACTTGGATAGAGGTGTGGGAGCTAGAGGATAAAACTGGAATCTTGGCACTGACGTAGTTCTTGAAGAATGAGACTTAGTTCCACAGAGGAAGGAATGACAGGTAAAGCTGGAATAGAATCCTGACCCCAGAAAAATGAAGGACAGTCTCTTTTGTGTGGAGGCAAAAGGAGTTGGATTTTCAATAAAACGTGATGAATTACTCAAGGACTGATTTTAAATAGTTGGATAACATGATCTGATTTATGGTTTAGGATAATCACTCAAGTAACCATGAATAGGAGGCAACTTGAGAAGTAAGGAGATTACTCAGGAGGTGATTAAAGCGTTTCCAAGAGGAAATGATGAGAAATTCAACCACATCAGGAAAAGTGGGGATGAAAAAGAGAACCATATGGATTTGTGTTATATTAAGTTAATGGAATTGGTTATACTCGGTAACTGATGGATAACAGAGAGGAATCATCCTTGACTTCTTGGTGTCTGGCTTGAACTACCTGGTCAATGGCAGTGCTGTTCATTGGAATGTGAAATATGGGAGGAGAAATAGGTTTTGGGGAATGTAAATTCTGTTTGGGACATCATGAATTTTTAGATTCTGTGGGTGGACAGATTGGTGCTGGGATTGCAAATTTGGTGTGCAATATTCCATTTTTTGGTAGTTAAAATATTTTTAGCACGAATTGCTTTACAACCAGGGTTCACCTTCGAGGAGAGTGAGACTTGTATGTGTCTGTATCTGCCTTCTTCATGCTGTCTGCAAGGGTGCCATGGCCCCATCCTTTCGCTCCTTGTGCGAGTGTCAGGGTGGTGTGATGCACAGGAAGGGGTTAAATCCTGGCTCTGCTCTTTACTGCCTGGATGATCATGTCTATGTTACGTTCTCTGAGCCATAGTTTTTCATCTGTACAAAATCCACCAATTGGAATTTTCTTTATTTTGGCAAAATAAAATAGGAAATGCATCTATAATACATAGAAGAATACCTGTAATATTATTAACCCTCAGATGACATTCACTGTTGCTTTTGCAGGGGGTGAAGGGAGTTAGTGGAGTCTATTTCTATATAAATGTGGATTATTTTTTTTCTACTGACATTGTTCTCTCTGGACACAAAGTTTAAGACAGTTGGTTCTTCTGTGACAAACAGAAGCAACAAATATGGTTTTTGATTTTGAGTTTTGTGATTAATCAAATTTACCAGGCAACAGAAAGGATATAGTGATTAATAAAGTTGCCCATGACTGATAATTACTAACTAGCTACCCTCGACCTTATGAGAAAATAACAGAACCCCCAAAATAATAACAAAAAACATAATATTACCCGGACAAAAGTCCTAAGGGTTCCTCATCATCCCTAATTTTAAAAGGCAAACAATTATAAGGTGAGTCTTATGTTCAGTTATAATTGCTGAAAGTTCTATGAAGATTGGGTTCACACCAACAATACATTTTCCTTTACAAAGCCACACCAGGTGATGCTTTTAAATATCAGACTATGAAAATTAGGCTTACAGCAAATTTTCAAGAATGTAATCCTTATGATAGACATGATTACTGGGGAGTGATGTGTGAGCTCACAGGGGAATTTTAAGAAAGGGTCTAAAGCAGGATATTAACCTGACAGCTAGGCATAGCTGTCAGAGGGATGGAAAGGATTAGTATCCACCAGGCTGTTTTAAAACTGAGCAATGAGGGACCAGCAGTTGGCATAATGGCTACATCGCTGGACTCCGATGTAGTTGACCGTGGTTCGAGTACTGGACTCGGTGGCTTAAGACTAACACCGGGCGTGTGTGTGTGTGTGTGTGTGTGGGT
>NW_006159561.1:353187-425250 GCF_000334495.1 Tupaia belangeri chinensis
TCTGGCTTTCTGTCTCTCTCTCTCTGTCTTTCTGGGGAGCGCACGTGTCCTATAGCAAAAACCTCTCTAAAAAAAAAACCCCAAAAAACCAAAACCAAAACCAAAACCAAAACAAAACAAAAAACCTGAGCAATGGAATCCCATGTAAGGTCTAGGTTAACCCCAGCCAAGGTTAGGTCAACCTGACTTACTTTTATAATAAATGTCACAGTGATGACAAGTCAGCAGCCTGTTTGTAGTTACAGACTTCCCCTGCGGACCAACTACTCTTTAGCTTCCTTTATATAATTATGTCCACAGAAGCATAAATGGTACATTTAGGAGCTAACTCATGTTGGTTCATCCTACATGTGTGTAGAACTTCTGTTGATTCTTGGCTGGTTACAGCCTAGAGTTCCAAAAGTTGCAAAACTTCAGGTGTCCATTCCGTGCTGTGGTGGAGTTCTTCGCACACTGTTGGCAATGCAGGTGTCCTTCCATGTACGTGTTTTGTGCTCTGCTCATTTCCTTGTATGTGGGCGTTAATTTGATACCATTGCAAGGGAGAAGCTAACTATTCTGAGACTTCAGATTTCATTGTGTCCAATAATTCACAAGCTCTAAAAGGTATTTTGTTCATTTGGAGGTATTTTGAGTTTTCTCTGTAGCTTTTAACAATCATTTTGACTTACTGTGTGTTATTATTATTATTATTTTTTATATTGGCTCCGACTACCAATGCTATATCTTAGAAGAACTGTAATTTGTAGCTAATAATCCTGAGAAACTGATGGGAGTAGAGAATTTGTTCATCTGTTACCCTTTACCAAACCAAAAAAGGTGATATTTTTACCCTCATAGATGGACAAATTAAAATCCCTTTCCTTCTTGTTCTGTTAATCTGTAGCAGAATCCTTATTGACTTTCTGTAGAACTGCCTTGTTTTAAAAATCAAATTGAAGACCAACTTGATTCTGCCTGCAGAGCAAAGCTATCTGCCTTTTTAGAAAATCTGGATGGTTAAATTGGAAGCACGTTCTGCACATGGTTTAGCAGTTAGTAGCCTGGAAAATGACCCAATAGCCAAGATAGTTTTTTTTTTAATCTTCATTGTAAGTGCTTGTTTAAAGTTTAAGCCTGTAATTGACTATTTTGCACATTGTTCATTGTTAATTCTTTTCAGGCTATTATAGTTTTGTAAATACATTGCCTGCTAAGTTGTGTCAGTGGAGGAACATTAGTGCTATAAGAAAATCCAGTTAAATGTGGTGTTTAAAAGCATTACCAATTAGCGCGTGGGACTGGATCGCCATGATTTTGTAGTGATCCTAGAAGAGTCACTTTCTATTGGTGTCAATTTCCACTTATTTAAAACAAGTAATAGTGTTGTTCTTTTTGGGTAAAAGGGCAGCACATAAATGAACACTATGCTGTGGCCTGCTGAATAGTTTACTGATTGGGAACTGTAATACTCACTACCATTATTCCACTCTGTTGGTCTGTTCTACTTTGGAGGGACAAAATCTTTCATTTTACACTTAAAAAAAGAATTATTTAATTTATTATTATTATTTAATTTGCTATAGTCACTGGAGAGCGACAGGGAGAGGGAGAGAGGAAAAGTGAGAAAGCGAGCCTCCAGGTCTGGGACTAAAATAGTCATATGGGAGTCCAGTACCTTAATCACCATGCCACCTGCTGGCCCCGTATTTTACACTTTTATTAGATGTGATTTCTCAGATAGTTCAACTTACTCTATTTTTTATTATTTAGATCAGAGAAATCATTTTGTAATATATATGCCACATATAATTTACCTAATTTCAAAGAGTGTGATAAACCGTGATCAGAAAATAGAAATACTTCTCAGAATATAACTGCTAAAATTTCATTCTTTAATATTTTGGTTTAGAAGAGAGACATCATTTGACATTACAAGGTATAAGCTGAACTGGCTAATAATTAAAGGTTCGAAAAATCGCAGTGGGAAAGGAGTTAAATTCTGCCTGTCAGGTAATAAGGACTGCTGGAATATGGACACAATCATGGGAAATAATGGAGGAGATAAAATGTGATTTATCTGTGTATGGTAAAGAAAGAAAAATAATGATCATGAATGTACTGAATGTAGCTTAAGCAATTTATCATTATGTACAAGTGGAAACTTACATAAAACCCCTCTTGATTAAGTTTTATCTGAAACAAAGGATATGATTAGAAGTGTAGAATGGGAGAGTATTTTAAAAGCATGATGATAATCCAGCTAGAGGCGTTAGCAAGTCTGTGGTCAAACTAGTGAAGGGAAAAAGATAGAGCAAGGAAGCTTGATTTGGTTATGCAAATTTGGGGTACATGTGAGAGTTTGGACCTAATGGATTGCTTTAGAGTTGGTCATCACATGGTGCTTTTCATAGCAAATAATATCTGAGCCACTGATTTGAACACTGAAACATGCAGGTCTGTGTAGGCAGAATGGCAGCCTTTCTGTCTCCTGAAACAAAGCGTGACAGTCTTGATGGTTAGACCTTATAAAATAGAACAACAACAAAAAACAGTGAAGGAAGAACACCCAGGGTGAAAATAGATGTGCGTATGCAGACCTAAATTTAATAACCAGATATCCAAAAGTTACACTTTATACGAATAAACACACTATAAGAAAATTACAACTATCAGGACTGGAAACTGGAGCACACAGAGTAATTATTTTTTAAGAAAGAGGCACAGTTGACATCAGTTTATATAGAGAAAGAGACTGTCATGATTACAGGAAGATGTTAAGAATATTTTTAAAAACACCAAAATTAAGAGTGGAGAAAAAGAAAAATCATCTATGAGATCATGATAAATAGTAATGAGTTATTTCTCAAAGTACCTAAAGAACGAGGAGTCTTAAAAGTGGTTTGTCAAGTGTGGAAGAGATAGGGTAATTTATTGACAAACGATGGAGACATTGCTAAAAAATAAATGAATTTTTCACCTCAGTGTTCACAAAGGGGGAGGTGGACAGATGCCTGAACCAGACATAAATTTCCCAGGGGAGAATAAAAAAATACAAAAGAAATTAGAACCATGCAGTAACCAGTGTTCAAGGGCTAAGAAGAAGAAAACCAATAAAACTCAAAAGCTTAGCTGTGGTCACCCAAATATCAAGAAGTTAAAAGGATGAAGCTAGGATTGAGAGGAAAAACAATTACCTGGGTTTATTAGAATTGTTAGAAATTTTTTTTGGGGGGGGGAGTTTTATTTTTATCTAGTTTGTTCATTAGACTAGCCTTTTGAAATGTATCCTTAAAGGGAATAAACTAGCATACTTAAAAATCATCATAAGTGAACTTTGAATATCCGAGACATCCTTCCCCTTACACTGAAGTTCTCAGCGTTTTAGAGTTACCCCAGAATGTCCAATGTTGCATGTTTATTAAGTGTTTATTTTACTAAATCTTATTATTATTACCAGAGTTTTCATTGAGTCACTTATTTAGCCAGTGTTTATTGAATGGATACTTCTTAGCTTCAGAATTTGGAACATTACCACTGAACAAAACAGACATGACCTTAGAGTCATTGAAGTTACTTCTTTTTCACTCATTGCCTTAGTCTATTTGATGCTGCTGCAAAAGAGTACCATTGACTGGGTAATTTATAAAGAACAGAAATTCATTTCTCACAATTCTGGAGGCTGAGAAATCCAAGATAAGGTGTCTACATCTGCTGAGGACCTTCTTGCTGTGTCCTCACATGGTGGAAAGTGGAAGGGCTTTCCTTCAACCCTCTTTATAAAGGCCACCTAATCCCATTCTGAGAAAACTTTCTGACCTATCTCTGCTCTAAAGCCTCACCTCTTCATACTGCTTTGACAGCATGAACATATGTGGGTGGAGAGCACATGCAAACCTGTAGCATTGATATAGCAACCTACTTCATGCCAGGTAAAGAAAGTCCATTTATTTAATTGGGTGGGCTTATTTTTGACTGGCTTCTTAAAGGAAAATATCTTCAGAAAGTAGTCTCTTTTTCTGGGACTGCTGTGCCATCCTCAGCATGGTGTGTGATGCCAGCGTTCTTTTCCTCATCCTCAGATGTTGATTATTCTGTTTCCAAGCTCACCTCTCTCTCTAGTGCTTCAAGCAAAACTCCTTGAGTGTTGTACCCTACCAGCTGTCCAGGAGGGAATTGAGGAACTCCTGGCCTCTTACTGCTGTTAAGGAATTCACATAGTTTTTTTCCTCGGGCAAGTAAGAGGCCATCTTTTCAAATGTTCTTTTTTCTTCTTTAGTTTTCCTCACCTCTTACATTTCAGCCTTGTGGTGCACACACCTCTCATCATGGGTTGAAAACTGTTGTATCCATGCAGACTATCCTGATGACCCCTTCTGTTTGCCTCTCTAAGTTTACAGGGATCAGCAAACCACACTTAAGAAAAAAGCCATTTTGTTTTTTCCCCCAGAATTAATCTTTTTTTCACTTAATGTCCAAAGATTACTTTAAGACACTCATGAATGCAAATACTATTATGAGAGGGTCACTTCTTCCCACCCTCACATATTACTGTAGCAGCTGCCTCCGAACGGAATATGAGAGCTGTTTCAGAGATGCTGTTTCTGGGTATTTAAGAACCTGTTATTTTGTCTTATAGCCATTGTTCCCATAGCCAAAAATCTTCCGAGTTAAATTACTCTCTGGTGCTCTTTCCTACCAGGATTGTTAGGTGGTCAGTTTTTGTTGGAATAAACTCCTGTGAACTCTTTGAATTTCATTTGCCAGCAGGTGGCATGGTAGTTAAGGGTGCTGGACTCCCACATTTCCAACCATGGTTCAAGTCTCATATGTAACTGTTCTGTGTTTAAGTGTCTCCACAAACTGGTATACGTGAGCTCATCCATGGAAGGGTCAGCTAAGTTACCTCACTCTTTCTTTTTTGTCTTTCCATCTTTTATGTAGTGTTAGTTGCACTTTGGTTGGCTACTTCCCTAGGAATAGGTCACTCTTTGGGAGATTGTCAATCTCGGTCCCTGCCCTGGGGACCAGTTTGCCATCTTATTAGTGTGTGAGCCAGCTATGAACATAAATACACCAAACTTGCAAGCAGTATAGAACTAATGAAAAAGAGAAGCAAGAGCTGAACAGAGAATGCTAGAAAGAAGCTTTAATAGATCTAGACCACTATTTACTTTGTGTGTGTGTGTGTGTGTGTGTGTGTGTGTGTGTGTGTGTTTTGTTTTGTTTGTTTTGAGAGTTTTTTGCTATAGGGCACATGCGCTCACCAGAAAGACAGAGGGAAACAGACAGAAAGCAAGAAATCACCCCCCAGGGAGGATGGCCACACCGCAATCCCTTTTCGTCCTTTTTCCTCTCGGGATCTTGGGCATGCAAGCACACACACCTGGCGTGAGTTTAAGCCACCAGGTCTGGGACTCAAACCGTGGTCGAGTACATGGGAGTCCAGCGAACAGCCATTACACTAACTGCTGGTCCCATAGACCACTATTTACTTTATTAGTAATATTACTTTATTCAACTATTTCCTGATGCCCTCATATACCTGGAACAGAAGTATATCTGATGAATGACATTCTTCAGCTATCAGTCCATGACCTCACTATTCCATATGGAGTTGATATGACTGCATCTTGCAGTTCTTCCATCTTGCTGTAGCCTGAGTTATCTGTGGACTGTTCTCGTAATACAGATGCCTGGGCTCCACCCACAGAGAAGTCTGTGTTTGGTGTTCTGGGTTGGGATCTAGAAATCTCTGATTTAAATGTGAATCTCTGACCTACACATCACTTCAAAGAATTGTCATTTTAGTTTTCTGAACTGTTAACATTTCCTGAACTAAGTTCTTATTTTTAAATTATTCTATTTCTTTTACACTTAGTAAAAGTGAGTCATCACCTACTTAGCACCTCATTATTTACCATCAAGACATTTTTATACTATAAACTAACAAGTTTTTCAGGTCAAAAAAAAGGATACATTTTTAAAAATTTGTTAGAGGATGTATGTGTTCACCAGAGAGAGAGAGAAAAAGCACCCGATCCCTGCTCCAGGGGGTAGTCACACCACAATCCTTTTTCCTGATTCTCCTTTCAGGTACTTGGGCATGCACAAGCATATGCCCTGTGTGTTTTCCAGGAAGCCAGATCCAGGTCCTGAACCGTACAGTTAGCCAACGGGATCTAGCTGCCCCAGCTCCAGTCACCATGCCACCAGCTGGCCCTGGCTAATTTTTAATATTTCAACATTGTGTCTGCTTCCACCAAGAGAAAGAAGGAGATGAAATGCTCCCTACTTTTAATTCGAATTGTCCATTCAATCAGTAGATTGAATCTAATGATTCTAAAGGTTTGCTTCTATAATGCTGATGTGAGTGATGTCTTGCCTTGTTATAGATTCACAGATAGACATCGTATATTTGTGGTGGTAATGATTTTTTTTTTGTTTTGAAGGAAAAATGTTAATAGTTTTACTAATTTAGAGGAAAAGCAAGACAATTTAGAGGAAAGTCAGCACAATAAATATTTCAAAAAGAACATTTGTGTATGTGTGTGGTAATAGACAGCTAAGACCAAATGGCACTGAATAGGGAAGTTTTGCCTTGTACAGAATGGTTAGGGAAATAGCCAGGCTTGCTATAAAATTAACCTCAGAACTGATTGAAAGCAATTATTTTTTCTCAAGTACATGAGTGATTTTGTTATAATTTCTAATATTATCTCTCCTCTCTTATGACTGATTTTACACACAGATTTTTTTTTAAGGTTTCCTGTTTTGTAAAATGAATACAGTTTGAGTATTCCTTATCCAAAATACATGGGAACATGGGACCAGCAGGCGGCATGGTGGTCAAAGTGCTGGACTCCCACATGGTTGATGAGGGTTTTAGTCCCGGACCTCACTGCTCAGTTTCTTACTTTCTCTCTCTTTCTCTCGTGAGCACTTGTATCCTTTATTATATTACTATAATAATAATAATAATAATAATAATAATAATGATAAATAAAGTTAAGTAAACTGATTCTTTGTAAAAATACAAAATTCTTGGGATCTGAAGTATCTTGGATTTGGGAATTTTTCAGATTTTGTAATAGCCGTATATCTGGAGGATGGGACCCTAGTCTAAATAAAAAATTCCTTTTTAAAAATAAATATCTTACATACATAGCCTGAGGGTAATTTTATACAGTATTGTTGTATTACAGCTTCTTTTTGTGAGTGTGTGTATTGTATTTTAAATTTGCTGTAGGCTACATGTATTTGCTCGAGAGAGATATAGAGACAAAGAGAACGGGAAAGGGAGAAATCAGTCTCTGTGATGGATGACTATGCTGCAGTCCCTTCTCCTCCATTTCCCTCTCCAGATATTGGGCATGCACATACATGTACCTGGTGTGTTTTTCAAGCTGCTGGGTCTGGGACTTGAGCCACGTGCTCAGCCATGTGGCATCCAGCTGCCTTAACTAGCATGCCACAACTGTCTTCTTTTCTTTCTTTATTTTTCTATTTTATTTTATTTTATTTTATTTTATTTTTGATAGAGCATCTGTGTACGCACGTGGGGGAGAGAAAGAGAAGTAGTGGCTGGCTGCAGTGGGGTCGGGGAATTCCGCCAGGGTCCGGTCACACTGTGATCCCCTTTCCCTAGCTCATCAGGATGTCTGGCATGTGCTTAGAGTGTTTCAGATCAACCTGGCTGAGGATCTCAACCCGTCATCTGCCGTGTAGCTTCCAGCACTGCATTTTGGTAGCCGCTGTCCACACCATAGAGGCAGGGTCTAGTGCAGTGTTTTGAATATGACCTTGTCACATGAGATCAGGTGTGGAATTTTCCACTTGTGGCATCATGTCAGGACTCAAAGATGTCAGATTTAGAGCATTTCAGTTTTCAAAGTTTTGGATTAGGGATTTTCAACCTGTACGAATCGCAAGTTGTTATGGTTTGATTTTTTTTTTTTTTTGAGAGTTTCTTTTGCTATAGGGCGCGTGCGCTCGCTAGACAGACAGAGAGACAGAGAGACAGAAAGCGAGAAATCACCCCCCAGGGGGGATGGTCTCGCTGCAATCCCTTCTCCTCCATTGTCCTCTCGGGATCCTGGGCATGCACACACACGCACCCGGCGTGAGTTTTAAGCCACTGGGTCTGGGACGCGAACTGCGGTTGACTACGTGGGAGTCCAGCGACATAGCCGTTACGCCAACTGCTGGTTCCCTTATGGTTTGATTTTAAGAGTTTTGTTGGCATTGTCGTTTAATCTGTAAAGTGGATAATGAGAACACTTTGTTCTGTGCTTTGTCACCTCTGGAATGGTACGGTTGTTTTGCATGATGTGACTCCTTCACATACATGCCAGCTTTCAGTCACATTATGGATGCAAAGCTAACCTGAGGCCGCTCAGAGCTGAGTTCCATATCCCCCTCCTGTGCGGTTCTGGGCGAATGGTATGGCCAGGGCCATAGACCTTCTCTCTGAGAATTCACGTATTCTGTGTTTCACTTCTTTGGCACTTCTGTTGTGTTCTATATATTTAATTTATAAAATGTGGGTGTTGTACATTTTTGTAATATGGGACCCAAGGGAAAGAAAATCCATGGAATTTTGGCCCAGCCACAGTGGCACAGATGGTAGGATGCCACTGTTATTCTGGAGCCACATGGAAATGCCTGGGGTTTGGATCCTGGATCGACCCGAGCAAGCCAGTGTATGCATGGGCGCATCTGTGATTCTGACTGGCTGGAAGGCTGCGAGGAGAATCATGGCGTGGCAAGACTCTGTCAGGGCGTGTGTCTGTCTGTAAATAAATAAATGAACTCTTTAAAAAATATTTGGTATTTGAATATTTTATTTGCCTTTTATTTTTGCACATTGTAGTGTATTTCATTTTAACACTGGTATCATGAAAGCCTGCATTTACTTAGTATTTGGGGGAAATTTAAAATGTAACCTTTAGGGAGAATTAAAGCTCTTTTATATATTTTTAAATTTTTAATTAACAGTTTTTTTTCTTTAGTTTTTTGCTTTAAGGTATGTATACTTGGTGGAGAGAGAGAGAGAGAGAGAGTGAGAAGTCATGGGATGACTTGGCCATAATCCCTTCTTCTCCGTTCTCCTCTTGAGATTTTGGGCACAAATGCTCTGCATGATTTTCAAGCTGCCAGGTCCTGGACACGAACTGCATAGTCAGCCATATGGGATTCAGTTGCCTTAACTACTATGCAACCTTCTGACTCCAAACTCTTTTATTTTAATGAATAAAATAGTTAAATAATTGATTATGTGAAATTATTACATAAGATATTGGTAGCCTTTTAAAATTTATTGTGTGTGTATGTATATAGATGTGTGTACATGTATGTGTATATATAGACACACACATTGAGTATCTGTGTATCATTACAGTATGTTCAATAAATTTTCCAGCATGAATATACTGCATATTAGTCCAGCTAAAGATATTATCATATTATCATATGCGTTATTCCTCATGAACTTCTTGTCCCCCGTCACAGAATCTTGATTAGTTTTAATTTTTTAAAGAATTATTTATTAATTTTATTTAGTCATTCATTTATTTTCATTTGGAGAGAGAGAGAGAGAGAGAAAGTGAGAAAGCAAGCCACCAGTTCGAGACTCAAACCGTGTTTGGCCGTGTGGGAGTGTCCAGCGTCTTTACCACCATGCCACCTGCTGGTCCCCAGACTGGTTAAATTTTATTTGAAGGCATTTCCCATTGGTAATGGTGCAGGATTACCCATAACTTATGGAAAGGTTCAACGATGTATTGTTTGGCTACATTTTAAGTGATGTTGCAGGTAAGCTTATTAAATTTGTATGATACATTGATTGTCATAGTTCCTGTGTATGCAAGGGGGTTCTGTTCTGAGGACCCCCACAGTGGATGCCGGAAACCATGGGTAGTGCTGAACCCTCTTATATACTGTGTTTTTCAGTCTGATAACTGAGATGGCCCTACGTGACTAACCAGCAGGTAGTACACACAGCATACATGTGTTGGACAAAGGGATGGTTCATATCCAAAGTGGGGTGAAGCCTGATGGCATGAGATTTCATCTTGTTACTGAGAATACCATAGAATTTAAAATGTATGAATCTTTTAATTTCTGGTGTTTTCCATTTAATATTCTTGGACCATGGTTGATTGAAGAGGGTCATTGAAACCATGGAAAGCAACACGATGGGCAAGGGGGAACCATTGCAGTGTCAGTTTCTCTGGATGTAGGTATGCGGTACCTATAGTTCTTTCATATATTAGTAATCAGTCTTTAAGTCTTTTATTGATGCCATATTTGCTAAGGATCATCTTTGTGTGAAATATTTTCAGTTTGATGCTGGGAATACACTCTTTATTTTGACATACTTGTCTGGTGAAAGACACAGAAGTGAACAGGCCAAGAAAAATCAGGATCCCAAGGGAGTTCCTAGCAGAGGGGACATAGCACAGGGGAAGTCAGTTACGTTGACACAGAACTTCAGATCTGCATGATCAGAAGGAGGAGACAGACAGGCGGAAGGAGCTGACATGGCAGCAGAGTGGAGGAGTGCACAAGGCATGGGGAACAATGTTTGCAGAAGACAAGAAAGAAGAGAAAGGATTGCATATCTCCTTGCAAGCACAGGAAGAGGGAGGGTATGAGGAATAAGGTCGACCTGTATATCTACATGAGACTCCATTCACAAAAGGTATTTCAAGCCGTGTTCCACGTTTGTCATTCACTCAGCAGATACGTATTCAGTGCTGGCTGTGTCAGGTGCTTGGGATACATCAGGAAACAAAGCCGAGCATAAGGCTTGCCCTTATGGAGCTTTTATTCAAGTGGAGAAACCTGGGTGCTAGTGGTTTTGCAAATAGAGAAGAAGCATGAGGGGTCCAAATAGTTATGGACTTAGTATTTTCTTTATCATTGAGCCAAATCAAAGACTATTTAATAAAAATAACTTTGCAATGATTTCTGGTCTTGAGCTGATAACTGCAGATAACATCGATAATTCACTCTATCTACAGGGAAACTTGGAGACTATTTATAATTTGTGCTTATGATCACTCACACTGTATCAGGCACTGGAATCAGCAGTAAGCACACCACATTTAAGGGCAAGTGCTGAAGCTCGGTGCAGTCAGAATTTTAAATTCACCAGACAAGACACCCCACAAGAGTAGAGAGAGCTTATGTGTCTTATTAGATGAGAATACTTGAGATGTGATCAGTTTAGAGGGTGGTTCTGTATTCCTTCTTTAAAAAAAAAATGGCCAGAACTGGAATTCTTCCTTCGAGTATTTGAACAATATCACTAAACAGAAAAAAATCTTAAAAATTCACCCTGCAAATAAACCAAAGTAAATAAATATGCTACATAGTGATTCCAACTAGAATTTATAAAGAGCAATGAGGGTACTAGAAGTCAGTGTATAGAAACACAAGGAGACATATTGTTACACATAGAGAGTGCAGAAAGATTTGTTTGAATTTGTCCTGTAATTGGAAGAGCAATGAATGCAAGTATTCCATGCATGAGGAATACTTGAGAAAAAATGATGGTACTCCGGTAATCTTAGCCTGATTTGTTTTATTTCTTTTAGAATAAAAGTTGCAAGTGGGTAGGAATTATGCCTTTAAGTGCTCACCTATAAAGGACTGGGAAACTACTCAAGGGTAACAGCTGAAGAGGAAATGGCTCTGTCAGCGTCGTGCACATGGATGATTGGGCACATAACGGACACAAGCGGAGAGAAAGGTGCAGAGGGAAGAGGTCATAAAACCAAGGAGGCTTGCTTGGAACTGAAATATAATAGCAAAAGTGTGAGTCCTTGGGAACCACCGAGTGATGTATTTTTTCTTCTTAACATAATACAAGAATGTGCAGTTGAAACGTGCGGTGCTTCTTGTGTAGACGGCGCTGTCTTCAGTTCACACACAGTGGAACCACTTAGAGAGAGGTTTAGTCTCATGGCTCTCTCGTGTCTCCGTCCATATCACCAAAGACATGCATTTTCCAAACAGTTTAGATCCAGGTCTGGTCTTTATATCTGTGATACAAGCGTAACACTTAACTCATTCATGTAAGAGCAAATTAAATCCATGCTCTTGCAAGCCTAAATTCTAAATAGTGACAGTGACCTTTGTCCAACAGTATCCATAATGTTTATTGCCAGTGGCCATAAATTATCCTAATCTGGTAACAGTAGCCACTAGTTGTCTTGTTTTTACTATGTGCCAAACATTAGACTATTATTTGCATCTTTTATAGCTACATGAGAAGTATTTATTATTATTGTTATTATTTTAGTTTATTCATTTATCCCACACCACTATCCACTCCCAGCCTAAACCAGCTGGGTTCATGAGCGCATGCATGCATCTGGTGTATACAGAGAGACCTCAGGATGCAAACCTGGGATCTTATCTTGTGGCTTTAGAAAGCAGAGTACTGTCTTACAGCCGAGTCTTTGTGACTGGCCTGTGCGAAGCATTTATTTTCCTAGTTTTACCTGTAAGGAAAGTCAGGAGAGGAGGGTTAAAATATTCTGGAGAAGGGACACACTCCTGGTTACGAATATGTTTAGGATTTGCACATAATTCTGCCAAACTCTGAAGCACGTGTCCTTAACCAGCTGACTTCATTTCTTTGGACAATGTAGGTAGAAGTGACAGGTAAATAAGGATTCTCTCTATACAAACAAAAGCACGGTTTAAGAGACTGTATTAATGAGTACTGTATTTTTTGACTTTTCCTTTTATTTTTCAAAAAAAAATTTAGTATACCGTTAAATCATAGTAATAGTAGTAATAAAAAAGTACCTTTGGGCTGGCAGGTGGCGTGGTGGTTAAGGTGCTGGACTCTCGTAGGGCTGACTGTGATTCAAGTTCCAGAACCAGAGACTTGAAAATTATGTCTGGCATATGTGAGTACATGCCCCAAATCCTGAGAAGAATGGAGGAGGAAGGATTTTGATGTGTTTTTGAACAGCTCTATTTGTGTCACAGTATTATTATATTTTTAAAATCAGAGTAATGTTGGGTGATTTCTCACCTTTCCTCTCTCTGTCTCTGGTGAGTGCATGTGCCCTATGGCAAACAAACAGACAAACCAAACCAAACCAAAACAAAAAAACAACCTTACAAGAAAAATGATAAGGCTCATAATGTCAAAGGGAAATTGTATAATTTGAATATAGTTTTTTAAATAAGAGGTAAGTGAAACTGATGAGCATAGAACCTGTTGCTTTATTAACAAAATACACATCTGGTCAAGACTTGTATTTGCCAAGTTCACTGTTGGCCTGGAATTAGACTCCTCTGTGGAATTCAGGTCAGTATTTACACTCAAGTGGTTTACAGTCTTTGACAAATATAAGCAAAATAGTATAAAAGCACTTGAGGACAATTTAGAGAATCAGAATTAAAGTAGAATCAGAGTAGCATATGTTCCCACTGCAGAGGGGTGAGGGAAATAGTGGTTTCTCTGAAAATTTGTTCCTTCGATTTGATTATTTTGGGGAGAATCTGATTCCATACACCCTCAGATAAGGATTTGCATCTTGGCTCAACCACTCAAGCTCCCCGATCTCCCTTTTTGGATGAAGGGGATGGAGCTAACATGATATATAATCTTTTCTATATGTTGTTGGATATGATTTGCTTAGTATGTTGTTGAGAATTTTTGTCTCTACATTCATCAGAGATATTGGTCTGTAGTTTTCCTTTTTTGTCATATTCTTACCGGTTTTGGGGATGAAGGTGATGGAGGCTTTATAGAATGAGTTTGGGAGGGTTCCTTCCTTTTGGATCTGTACACATAATTTGAGTAGAAGGGATGGGGCTAAAAAGCCACCTTCACAAGATGTGTGTGACAATGTGCCTAGCCCAAGATTTGACACATAGTATATCTTCAGTGGATCTTAGTTTTCTTCTTCCTCTCCGACAATTATCTGTCCCGAGGAAGAGGATAAATAAATACAAATATCTGTTAAGCATTACAAAGAAGGATCATCATTTTAAAATGCTGGAAACCTAAATTTCCAGTGCACTTTTCCATTGAATTTCAAAATACTGCTTTTTAGAGACATTCTGAACCCTTTTTGTAAATCAGTGTGCTCTCTCATCCCTCTGGTTGCTGTATCTTTAGTTGTTGCATTGTTTGAGTGATTTTGAATAGCTCTATTTGTGTTATAGTATTATGATATTTTTAAAATCAGAGTAATGCTGGATCTTGTGAAGCCACGCCAGTACCTCCAGTGTAACATTGGCTCTCAGATTTTTGGTGGAGATGACCTGGATCCAACTCATTTTTCTTCCTTATCACTGTCTGCTGCAATCTTCTTTGCTCCAGGTCCACACTGTTTCCTCAGAATCTAACATCCTAAATGCATCAAGTAGTCCTCAAGGAAGAAAAGAAGCAGGAAAGAAAGTGGTATTTCCTCAGTGGGTGGAGTGAAGCACCTCAAGCTTCGGACTCCAGGGCGCTCTTTCTCTTAGTAAACTTTTCTTGTTCTCTTGGGTTGGGGAATGGGAGGAAGAATGTGGCAACAAAGTGAAGTAAAGGTTCCAGAGTTTTAGGAGATGTCTGGCTTCTCAAGTGTGCTGCTGCTTTGAGGTAGTTGACCTTAGATTAATTACAGCTAAACTCCTGCTACTGAGCGCTTCTTCCAATATCTTAGAAGAAGCAATGGTGCTTCTTAATTTTCTTGTCAACATCCAGCATTTTCATCTTTTGGTTTATTTGAACTTGCCTGTCCTGAGACCTTGATCCATAACTTATTATCTGTTTTCTGTCTTTCTCTCACCTGCCTACTTTTCTCTTTGCTTAAAAAATGTCATGTATAGGGACCAGCAGTTAGCGTAATGGCTATGTCGCTGGATTCCCACGTAGTTGACCGCGGTTCGAGTCCCGGACCCGGTGGCTTAAACCCAAGCCAGGCGCGTGTGCGTGCGTGCCCAAGATCCCGAGAGGAGAATGGAGGAGAAGGGATTGCGGCATGGCCATCACCCCTGGGAGGTGATCTCTCGCTTTCTGTCTGTCTGTCTGTCTCTCTCTGTCTGTCTGGCGAGTGCACGCACCCTGTAGCAAAAACCTCTCCAAAAAAAAGTCATGTATAATTGGGTCTTCTATCTCTGGTAGTGACTGTCAAAGCATGGCCCATAGATTACTTACTTCAGCTCTCTTGGGGTGATATGAAAGTCGGGATCCACTCAGGCCTATGAATGAACCCTTCAGCAGGGGACAGGCTAGCAGTTTTCCTAAAACAATTAAGTCTTGAAGATAGTTTGACATCTTCTAACTCCAAATTCCATGATATTTTTAGACTTATTCATTTTCTTTTTTAAAATCTACCTTCCTCAACATCCACCATTTTTTTTTTTTTGGAGAGATTTTCACTGTAGAGCGCATGCGCTCGCCAGACAGACAGAGAGAGACAGAGAGACAGAAAGCGAGAAATCACCCCCCGGGGGGATGGTCACGCCCCAATCCCTTCTCCTCCATTCACCTCTCGGGATCTTGGGCACGCACGCACACGCGCCCGGCGTGAGTTTTAAGCCACCGGGTCCGGGACACGAACTGCGGTCGACTACGTGGGAGTCCAGCAACATAGCCATTACGCTAACTGCTGGTTCCCAACATCCACCATTTTTAAAATATATAACTTTGCTTCTGTTTTTTTCTCACTACTCTTCTGCTGCATTTGTCTTATCTTTTTAAAGGTATGTACAGATAGAAAAGCTTGGAGTTTGATGTTAGAGTGGAGTTTGATCCCCAGATCCATCGCTTAGTCATGTGGTCTCAACCCACTCGTTCATCTTCAGTTGAACATATGCCTTGGAAGTTTGTAGGCTAACATGTAGCATTTTTTAATTGGGAGCCCAAACATAGTTATTTATGCTCTAAGAATCTGCCTCTCCTAGTTTGATGGTACCCTTTGCCATGGTTATGCAGGTCTCTGGTTGAACTGCTTTTTATGTATAACACCTCGCCTACATATTCAATGATCTTCCTACCCAAATTATGACCACTTTGGCATGGCAGGCACTGGGAGAGGGAAGCTCTCTAGTGAGCCAGAAAATGAAACAGGATGTGATTGGTAGAAACAAGAACATCTAATTTACTATTCTCTCTGCCAGGAAAATGTTTTTCTCAGATACCTGGAGACACCCAAGCTCTAAAACTGTGACTACAGGAAGAATAGTGCTCTAATATTAATATTATACAAAAAAACATACCATATAACATTTAAGGTCGACAAGTCTATCTTCCTCTCAAGAGGAATTCCAGTCATTAAGGTCTTCATTCAAGAAGACAAGGCAGCCATTCCCTGCCAGTGAATGGACTAAATAAGCTAAGTTTAAGAGTCTATGAGCGATAATATATATATTTTTTTATCTAAGGAATGGAATCTGCAGCTTTTGGAGGTAGGAGGCATGTCACCTTGAATAAGACTTACTCCTGCACTGGCCAAATGCATGGCATTTTCCAAGAGTGATCTTAGAGGAGATGGAAGTCCCTTCTTGAGTGGAGAGCTATCTGAGGGTTTACTATGTCATCTGTTGAGGGAAGGGTACAGGATTTTATCCTAAGTGACATATGAAGTATAGTCATTCATGTACAAAAATGTGACAAGACTTGTAACTTCTGCAGGAGCCTCTAAAGGATGAATGAAGGAGAAGACTCTGAAATTTGTGGTCCTCTATTATATATGGCCATAGGCTCTGATTAGAGAGATTCAGCCACTATATGAGGCTATTTACTCTTGAACAACCCTGTTAAGGGTTCATTTCATTCATATGCCTTCTGTGGGCCTCTTATGATTCTTGTTTTTTAATTTTATTATGGAATATATTTATTCATTTGAAATTTGCATTAGTAGCTTCTCTTTGACAAAAATATATTTAATATGTTTAACTTTTACAGTTTCAATTTAAATTTTTCTATTTTTTCCTATTTATATTTATTTTCTGTAACTTTTCTCCCTTATTGTCTGTTTTTATCTATTAAGATGTTATATATTTTCCCCATTCATCCCTTAAGTAGACCTCCCATAGACTCACAGAAATATCTCTCCAATATGAACTAAGAGACTGAAAATATAACAATCATTTTAGGTCATCAGGCTCAAACTAAGGGAACAAGATTGTTTCTTGACACCAAACATTATTCGTATTCTTAATTTTGAGACATGGTCTGTGATGAAATGGAGACAATTTCTCTGAGTCTTACTACTCTTAAGAAGGAAACTTACTTACCTAAATAAAGCATTGTAGTGAAGTTTAAATGAGATATGTGTATCTAGCACAGGGGTTAGAGAGAAGAAATTCTTAGTAAATGTTAAGTTCTCCAATATCTTTAAAACTCTGGAAACATCAAAAAGGAGATGATCATGGGTTTGGTGTCGGGTTTGAGGAACTCTTAAATCATTCAAGTGAAAATATCAAATAGGCAGTTATATTTAAGGATATAAAGTTCATAGAAATCTGAGTGGAAAGTCCATAGTTGAAGTTTCTTCATCACGTAGATGCCACCTGAAGATGAGATTACTTATGGAGCCTTGGTGAACCCAGGACCTAGCAATTGAAGGACACTCAACCTTTAAAGTCTTGCAATTGAGAACAAAGAGGGAGAAAAGGGAAATGTGATGTCATAGAAGCATGTTAAAGTTTTATTTATTTATTTATTTTAACACAGAGGCGATAGGAATGTCTTTAGAAAACTAGAACTCAAGTTTGTCTGTTGGCTTTAACTACTTAGCAGTCACTGTTGATATTTTCAGAGAGTTTTCTTGGTGGAATCGTGGAATAGTGCAGCCACTGCTCTTCATCCTCCAGAACTGTTATCTTTCCTCTGACCTGGCAAAGGATTCATTTTGTATACCTTGAGTGTAATTTTTTCACTCATGTTTATAAATATAGTGGTTTGTGCGTGAGTTCATTCACACAATTATCAGTTTCCTGAAGATAGATGTCAGGCAAAGGTACCATATAAATTACACCTAGTAGGTATTTAATCATTAAGTCTTAGACTCATTGGCTTTCACAAAGAACATGACACGTTTCTTTGTTCATCCATTCATTTATTCTGAACAGTCATTTATTCGCCAGCTCCATACCATGTGCGAGGAACTATTTTAGACTATGTGAATATAGCAGTGCACAAAAGATACCCCTTTCGGCATGAAATTTACAATATGATAAAGATGGATGATTAAGAATGAATACATACTCTGAGAGCCTATACGTGTCTTAACTTATTTTGTCCCTCACAACACTGCATGGAAGATCATATTATTTTATTGAAGATAAAACGGAGGCACTAAAATTGTATCTTTTCTGAGTAATTAATTCATGAGGCATGCTAGGATCCAAACCCAGGCAGCTTGACCCTCCAGTCCATGCGTTAGTTATCCCATTGCCCTGCCTGCAGTGTTTGACATAAGGCATATCATCATTATCATTACCAATATAAAGAATAACGTCTATTCCGTAAAGGAGTTGAGGGATCATTTATTCCAGTTCAGATGAGAAACCAGACTCTCGTACACCTAGATATGGGCAAATAGGAGTTTAGAAGCCAAGTTCCCTTGTTCCCGATCTGACATTTTCATCCTCGTTTTGTTCCTCTTTATTTAGGGAGAGGGGATGGTGGGAGGAAGAGCAAGAAGGTGAAAGAATGAAGGAATAGATGAGGAGAGTAGAGGATCTGTGGAAACGATGTAGAAAGGAATGAAATATGTTTTATTTGGAGTTTTTGATGCTACCAAACTAGTGTTTCGATTCGTATTCTTCTATAGTTTTAAGAGCAGATGTCCTTGAAATAAGATGTTTCATTAGAATGAAAGAGAGACAGACAGACAGACATGCTCAGTGGGATCTCATGCGATCCTTTGTCGTACCCCAGCATACCAGCCAACCAGGGTCATAGGTATGCCTGCTCTGTATGTATAGATTGACCAGGCGACCCAACCCACGATCCTCTTCCACATGGATCCAGCATCACTTGAACAGTGTGTTACCACTATGTCACTGAGCAGTCCAGAAATAAATAAATTTTTACCACAAATAATAGCATTCCATGTCAAAGGTCTGCAGAAAATAATTCAGGATCTAGAACAGCCTAGCTGCTTAACAGACAATATTTTGGAAAGAACCTTCTTGGTAGTATTCATATGGTGAAGACACTGGCTGGAAGACACACCGAAGGCTTTGTTTACTAGCAGACAGCCAAGTCTTTGAGGTGTGTGTGTGTGTGTGTGTGTGTGTGTGTGTGTGTTTGTGTGTATGTATGTATCTGTATAATGTGTATGGAAGTACTTATTTATTTTTAAAAAGTACCAGTAATATCTAGTTAACTTGGCATATACTTTTGGGAGGGGAGAATATCAAAACATTTTGCTGGTATGGCAAAGTTTTTGTACTTAGATGCAAGGCTGCTCTAATATCAAGCACCATATTTAAGCATCACAAATATACACTAAGCAAGGGACAGATGCACAAGGAATTTAAGCAGAGTTTTTCTAAATGGCAAATAATTAGAGGGGAGCAGATGCCTATGGGCAGCAAAGGATGAAATGAGGTACCAGGAATTTTAAAAGGGAGATGGAAATACATATGTAGAATGCAGTTGCTCTCAAGGATGTTTAAGCCTGCAGGGTGTTCTCTTCCAAGGATCTCTGTTTTTGTGGGTTTTGACTTAAAGTTTGTTCTCTCTTTACCTATGTTCCCCAAAGAAATAAATCATATGAATCATTCCAACAGATTTTCTTTCGAACCCCAGTTTTGGATGGCTCTGCAGTTGCATCTCTTTCTTCTCCTCCCCAGGGTCTTGTCCTTTCACAGGACCGCCAGGATTTGACATTTCATAACAGTGTCACTCCTCATTTATTTATTATTTATACATCATAGACTTCCAAATGAGGTTTTATTGGTAACCTACCAATAACAGATGCACAGCAATGATTTTTTTTTCCATAGTGTATTTTTGGGAATGGATACATCCTGCCTTTAGAACAACCCTGCTATAAAATGGGTTGTGTCCATCTCAGAACCCGGCCACATCATCTTGGTGTCGACAAGACAACACATCTCCAAGAATAAAAAGTAGAGATGAGCTTTAGGCATTTCTTGTCTTTCTATAGAGTGGTAGTTTAAACAGCAGGGGCGCCGAGCAGAGAGATTCAGCCACCCAGTGTAGCTGAGCTGTAGCACCTGATCATTATCCTTCAGGTTTAAGATTTACCTGTTGTGCTCATTGTAACAAAAGAAATGAAATCTCTGTAATTATATTGGAAGGGGGAGGAGATCATGTTTTAGTTCCTTTGATCCGGAGCTAGAATAGGCTCTGCTTTTGGAAATTTAATTTGAAAGACTCCAATGTACACATCTGCTTTTTGTACTGCAATTTCTATTGAGCTTGAAAATAGAAATTTATTAATGCAAATGTGTAGAAGTCTGTTCCTTGAGGGAAAAAAACCCACATATTCAAAACACAAGGTGATCCTTTTTTACATAGCTATGGGAAGATTTTAATGAATATGTTCTCACTCTCTTTCTCTTCTAGCGTTCAGGGATGAGATTCCTTGTTAACAAAGACTAAGGGTAAACATGGTAGGGCACGTTGGGAAACAGAATGATTCCTGACCGTGTCCACATTTCAGAGTTCTCAAAGGACACGTATTTTGGTAAAGAGATGGGAAAGTGTACTGACTCTTCAAAAGAAAAATAAAAAGCCCAAACCAAGTGCATCATTAAGCAATTTTGGGGACATGTCTGGATTGATGTAGGGCCCATGCTAAGACACAAAGCTTTCATCTCAACCAATCCAGACTGCCTAGTGTTCTGTGAAATGACCTTTGCCTGGAAATGGAATGGCATGCCGATTTTAGGTAAGACACTTACTCGCCCAACTTAGCCTGAACTCTGTTTCATCTTTCTACTGTGCCGTGACACAACACTGAAATGGCCTTTGCCTTAATTCTTTGAGTGGCTGGATGGTATGGTCTATTTTGAGGAACATTTTCTTATTCTCACTGTAAATTTTCCAGTAAAGCCTAAAACATCATGAGCATTTTTTGGACATAAATCCTTCAAGTGATTTTGCCGACAAGTAGTTGTTCTTGTAGGGTTTGAGTGTTGTCCTAAATTTCTCATTTCCAAATAGGCAAAATAAATGAAAAGTTGTTGAGGACATTCAATCACTCTTTGGATGAGCAGTCATCTAAAGCTGGGAAAAGTATCCATTTTCAATACTTTGAGTAAATAGAGCTGATTTTTTAATACCATTTATGTTGTATCATAATAGCTCAGAAATGATTATAAATTACCTGGAATTAGGAAAGAATATATGGTTGAAGAATCCAATGAAACCAGTCTTTTGTTTTTCTTTTTTTGAGGTGATGAGATTATTTTTCACAGGTGTAGTAGGTGGGCTTCAGTGGTACACACTGTCATTCCATTTTGTTGCATATTTTCTTCTTCCCTGTTTTCTTTTTTTGTTTGTTTGTTTCTTTGTTTTGATCTGTGTTTTTGTTTGTTTGTTTGTTTGTTCATCAAAGGAGGGGAAAGGTGAAAGCCATGGAAAATTAGGCTCTGAATTAGGAATTCTAAGTTTAAAGCAGGAAGCCTCTGCTCAACTTGTTTAAGTTGATTTTTCAGCTAACGCTGCCAGTGTAATAAGCTTGTGACCCTTGCAAATGTACAATTACATGTGGGTTCAGTGATTCCTGGATGAGTTTGCAATATAGGATGCCAAAGGCCATGGAAATTATTTAAGACACAAAATCTTGAGACAGAGTTGGCTCCTGAGGAGCTTTTGGGTAAATGGGTTTTATTTTAACCAACTTTGGGGGGGGGCACAGAAAGTATTACTAACTGCTTCCAATTAATTAATTTCTAACATTTTGATCTCATCGTGACTTTGTTGAGTGACACACGTCTTTCTTCCTCACAGGCGGGAAACTCACAAACAAAATTGCTGTTTCTAAAGGCAGACAGTTGGGGTGCCGTAACCAAGCAGTCACCCTTAAAAATTAATGAGCTTAATGATGGTTAGAGAAGTGATTCTGATGGTGGTTTGGGAGGGAGGGGCCATGGGGAAGGCAGGAGGAAGAAGGCTGGACTCCTCCTAAGTGACAATGATGTGAGCCCCTGTCCTTATCTCCCCTCCCCATTCCCCCACCCCCCTACCCCCCACCCCTTCCATCCTCCTGTCTTCACAGGAGCCAAAGCAGATAGAAAGACAGGGCGATTATGAAGACGTCAGTTGGAGCGTAGGCAGGCGAGAGGGGCGCAGCGCCCCAGATGAGGTCCGGGGGGAGCCGAGGAGGGTCACTCATGGACGACCGTGTGTGTGTGGCTGACAGACTGTGAAATGGTGCGTTGTTGCACGGCTGCGCTGCACCTGGGCCCTTCATCTGTGATTGATTGGTTTGGTCATGTGTAATGGTCCCATCTGCTCTGTGTTGTTTTTCTTTTTTTACTTATAAACACCGTTCCCAGCGGCTGAGAGAGGATGAGCTATGTTTTGTCATCTTCACTTACACTTTAGCTCAAAAAAGTGGTCAAGTAGGTAAGCTCTAAAGTCTGTCCAAGTAATGGAGTAGGAAAGTACGGTTTTTCCCCTTTGCTTGATTTGTGTGTGCCTGTGTGTGCCCTCCTGCGCACGCGTGTGTGCGTGGAGTTTTAATGCCGCCTGCTAATATGTGAATAGTTCATGAACCTCAGAAGACCAAAAAATCGCAGAAATGATTTGCACAAATCTGTGTATTGTGACTCTTACTGCAGCGAGGAGTTTTTTTTGTAACGGAGCCAATACTTAATTAAAACCGCTGACATCATGGTGTTATAATTAAGCGTGGCATTAATTAAGCTGGAATAACGATTTTTTTTTTTATTAAGAACTGCTTCTATTGTATAAGACCATTATCGGCTAAAAACAAAATAATTTAAAAGCAAAAATAAACTCTCTTTAACCTAGCCCATTTCAACTTCCCCAAAGTCCGGCCTCAGGACTGTCGTCATCAGGAATGTGTGTGTGTGTGTGTGTGTGTGTGTGTGTGTGTGTGTGTGTTTGGTGGTGTTGGGATGGGGGGAGAGTGGAAGTGAAATTTGTTTTTTTCACCCAAAAATGCTGATCGGCTCCTGGCATTCTGATGGCTAATTATGCATCGGAGAGCTTCGACAGCTGCATTCATCATCATAAAATGTAATAATTAATGACATTCCAACAAAGAAAAATATGCAAATGAGGACTCATTAGCATTTTCATATTCAGCTTTGATAATGCTTTTGCTGACAAGGTTGTAATTAATGAAAATTCATGTCGCAGTCAGGAGATTGGATCGGTTTCATTCCGCTCACAATTCCCAAATGCTTGCATTATGGAAAATCGGCGGCTCTGCCAACTTTTCAGGGAAGAAAAAAACACACACACACACTAAAAGCACCAGATGCAAATTAATGGTAGGGAGTCTTTAACTCTTTAAACCACCCCCTAAATTTCCATCCTAGGAAACATGTGATGAGTGTTAGCCTAAGAACTAGATTTTTTTTTTTTTCCTAAATAGCAATGAAAGTACTTTTATCTGTGACCCAAGTATGAGAATGTCTGGCGAACTTTTTTTTTTTTTTAAATATTAATAAAAAAAAACAAAAACGAATCCTCCACCTTTTCCTTTCTTTCCTTTTCCCTTTCAAGACTATTTAAATTTACATAGTAAAACATGTTAGGACAGCCAAGCCCCAGCGTGTTGTGTTCTGTCCTCTGTCTGGCAAATTTACGCCACAACAGTTTATTCATCCACATGCTTTTTGGCGACTCTTCATCACGTATTTGGGCTTAGATCTTCGGTGCCTCCCTCAGTGTGCTACTCATAAGGTCGAAAGAAAAGCAAGTATTCCATTTCTCTATTCAGGGTGGGTTTTCCCCCCATGCTTTTTTCTTTTTAATCTATTCCCCTTGTGGTTTAGTGTTAAGAGTTTGAGACTGTGCCCACAGTTCTCTCACTCAACACTTCTGGTGTGTAGTTTTGTGCTTGCGACCTAATTTTAGGAGACACTGTACAATCAAAATGGATACCTAGAAATTCCAGATTAGAGATGGCGACGAAAATTGAGTGCAGGAAGCTCTCAATGTATAAACCTCTGTATACCAAATTTTAGAATTTCTGGCGAACTTTTTTTTTTTTTTAAATATTAATAAAAAAAAAACAAAAACGAATCCTCCACCTTTTCCTTTCTTTCCTTTTCCCTTTCAAGACTATTTAAATTTACATAGTAAAACATGTTAGGACAGCCAAGCCCCAGCGTGTTGTGTTCTGTCCTCTGTCTGGCAAATTTACGCCACAACAGTTTATTCATCCACATGCTTTTTGGCGACTCTTCATCACGTATTTGGGCTTAGATCTTCGGTGCCTCCCTCAGTGTGCTACTCATAAGGTCGAAAGAAAAGCAAGTATTCCATTTCTCTATTCAGGGTGGGTTTTCCCCCCATGCTTTTTTCTTTTTAATCTATTCCCCTTGTGGTTTAGTGTTAAGAGTTTGAGACTGTGCCCACAGTTCTCTCACTCAACACTTCTGGTGTGTAGTTTTGTGCTTGCGACCTAATTTTAGGAGACACTGTACAATCAAAATGGATACCTAGAAATTCCAGATTAGAGATGGCGACGAAAATTGAGTGCAGGAAGCTCTCAATGTATAAACCTCTGTATATCGCTTTCCAAATGTTGAACTTTAGATTGGTAAATAACTGGTGCCAGCCTGGTGCCATGCATGTCATACTAACCTAAAGTTGAACTGAAACTTGCTACCTGGCCCTTAAGGTTAGAACAAAAAACTTAAACAGAGTTGTGACAGGATTTCGTATTTGATCTTCAGGGTAGTAAAATGATGATTATTAAAGCAGGTTTTTGTTTGCTGAAGCAGATGTTTTGAGAAAAAGCTTTGTAGAAATATTAAGGAAAAGGTAGAGTAAAATCATATTTCTTTATAAATTATAAAATTTATAAGTATTTTCAGTCTCCAATGCTATAAAAACAATTTCTGGGAGTTCCTAAGATGCAGTTTCCTGTTTACGTGAAGTTATATTGTAATTCCCTAAGTTGCTAGCCCAGCATAAATAAAGCATATAAACATGCCTTGTTAAGGGAAGGTAGAAACTTTGATATGCTGGGTCTTATTTTTTAGGGTATCTTAGTAAACTAGAAAGTACCCTTGGTTATTTAATGTGGATTTTAAAGCAAATCTTTTTTTCTCCTCTTATAAAGTTAAGAACAACTAGGTTTTTATTTATTATTAATAGCTCAGAGTTCTAAGGAACAGAATTTTACTTCAATCTCTTCATTTTTTTCCAGCTTTTGTCACTGATTGTACATGAATGTGTGTAGGTGTATGTGTACACATGTGTAAATATGTGTGACCATGTCTGGAGATTATAGTGACTGTCTTTCCTTTAAAATCTATTTGTTAAAATAGGCAGAAGAACTCGCTTTTCTTTACCTTTTTTTTCCTTTTAGTTTATTTCTTTTTCATGCAGGCAAACTGCCCGTCCAGATGGTAGAATTTCACCTGTAAGCAATCTGAAACGATAGGTTAATTCTGACATTTTACAGAGCTCTTTTTAATTTTCTTTTCCTACAGTACAACTAAGTGCAAAGTAACTGCTCAAGGTAATGTTTCCTTATTTTCTTCTAAAGCACTTCCTGCTGTGATTGGTTCTTTTTTCCCCCAAATCTGTATTTGGGGCTCAATTAAATTCTGTGGCTTTAGGCACTTTGCTGTTATTGTCAAAACCACATCTGATGAAATCTTTGACCACTTCTAACGTGTGCAAATGAGGAAGTGATGGCAGAAGTGAAAGACAAGCATGGACCAGCAGGTTGGTCGTGGAGAAGGAGATCCTTTTCATGTTACAAGCTGAACATTCCACTGGCTTTGATAAATTCACTGTTAGTTTTCTCCTCCCACCAAATCCACAACTGTACACCAACTCATAGCTTCTCAAGTGATGGCTGGTATGGTATTAGCAGTTGGAATCTTCAGATTTACCCCTCTTTCCAGAGTGGCTAGCCTCTGGTGGCTTATGTGACTGAGTAAACTGGAGAAATACTTCAGAAAGATTTGTTGACCGGTTCTCAAGGAATCTCATTATTTCCAAAAGCAGGCTTTGAGGGTGTTTTTATTTCTTTATTTCTCTATTTATTTTTCGTTCTTTCTTTTTTTTCGCAAGGCAAGGGGAGTATTGAGAGATTGTTTTTATTCATAATAATTGTAGTCATGCTGTATTTACCAGTTAGTTTGGAATGCTCCTCATTCTTGTTTTTATTTCTAGAAAACCTTCATTTTCATTTTTTGCATTATTAATAGAGAGAGATCTTTAGAGGCCATCTCTTCTAATGTCTTCCTTCTAGAGAACTTTTTGAAAAGCGCTCTCCTAATAAGTACCTGTGAGGATGATGTGGGACCCTAGGTATGGCGTTTGTTGCGTTTCCTGCTTTGTGCATGTGAAGTCCTGTGGGCATTTTCTGTTTAAAGTGATGAGATTTTCACTGTCCAGCAGCAAGCTACATTTACTGGAGTTATTGAACTCTGAAATAAGAAACCTGTGGGTGATCGTTTTTTACCCTCCCCAGAAGCTATTGCTACAGTCAGTGAGAACTACAGCCCCATGACTGAGAATTTTAAAGTATTTGTTTCACTAAGACATCCAAAGGTTTTGTTTCAGGTAGGGCAACAAAATCTAACATTTGTTAGTGAGCAGGGAAGCCAGTGTTCCTGCCAGTTCCCATCCAGTCCCTTCTCATTTTTCCCTTGCAAACTTTCCCATTGGTTGGGGTCTGTAGAGAGATTTCAGTGGCTGGCTGGTGGAAATGTTTGGGAGAACATTTGCGTATCAAAGCAGCCTAAATATTTGCAAAAATGTTTGCTTGAGCAAAAAGAATCCACTTAGGATTAGGAAGTAACTGCTTAAACATTTTAAAAGCATTTGTGATTTCCCAGAGTATATGATTCATGAGCCATTGCCTAATTTGAATTTCAGAGGTTATACCAGAATTATTTTTAAAAAGCTTGTACATTTGTGAAGGTTTTGGGTTATGATTAAGATCCATACCTGTATAACATAGCAAAACAAAACAAAAAAAGGAAAAACTTAAAAAGGCACAAACATGGTTTAAAATTAAATAGTTAATATTTACTGACCCTGTAAAACAAGAGGGAAAAAAAAGAGAACCTCATGAAATGATAGGATATTGAATAGCTCTCACCTCATTCTTTGCTCCTCTTGTGGATATTTTTCTTCATAAAAATGAATTTGTATTGTTACAATACTTTCCCTGTTGGAATCCAAAGCCTTCTTTTTAGTGGTAATGATTTAAATGCCAGATCATTCTTTTTTTTTTTTTTAGTGAAGGGTTTAATTGGGGCATTTGGTGGTCCTGACCCTGTAAAACAAGAGGGAAAAAAAAGAGAACCTCATGAAATGATAGGATATTGAATAGCTCTCACCTCATTCTTTGCTCCTCTTGTGGATATTTTTCTTCATAAAAATGAATTTGTATTGTTACAATACTTTCCCTGTTGGAATCCAAAGCCTTCTTTTTAGTGGTAATGATTTAAATGCCAGATCATTCTTTTTTTTTTTTTTTAGTGAAGAGTTTAATGTGGGCATTTGTGTGTCAAATTATTAAAGTTGTAACAGTATTTCAGTGATGGTTTGGAACTAGTATATATAAAACTCAGTGCAGACCAGTTTTACCAATTTGTTAACAATGTAGGAGTTGAGCGTTGACAATTACTGTACTTAAAAGCCCTTTGGATCAGGTGTTATTTTACCATCTGGACATTTTAATTAGTAATAAAAATGTGGATCTGGATACACAGAAATAGGATCTACAGTATACAGCAGCCCAATGCCCTCTATCGTTGCTGAGGTGTGCATGGATGCATTTTAGGGACATGTATGTATCTGTGCATAAGTGTAATTGTGGGTTGGTTAAGAATTCATTCTCCTAGCAAACCCAAGCATAGGTTTCTGGCTCCTTTTTCAAACTCAGCACTAAAACCATATCAAAAAAGTTGGCCACATTTCTTAGGAAGTAAAAATATGTAATATATATATACTTGGATTCCTAAGTACTCTTTACCTGTGTCTTTTAAATGGTCACACTTGCTCAAGGAACATATGGTATGGTACAGCAAAATTTAGTGCTGACGTTAGAAGTAGGTTTGGGCAGAAGGTGTGGCACCCCTATTTCATAGCTCTGTGCTTCAGGAGACATAAATGAACCAGTCTAAGCCCCCTTTTCTCCTCACATGTAGAATGACAGTGTTAATGTGAATAGTTATGTACCTTCCTCACAGAATTCTCATGAAGCTCATAAGAGCAGGTGTGTGAAAGCACTTAATAAAATAAGAGGAGTTTTTAACAACTGATTGTTAATATAACATACAAATTACTAATGTATAACCCGCATACCATCTTCCATAGTTCAATCAGTTGTCTTATATTAAAAAACAAAGTAGGTACAAATTTAAGATGATATTAGATTAGTAATGAGAATTTTAAGACCACCAGAAACGTGTGTTTATAATTTTAAATGTGAACCAAAATGACCCACTTATTTAAAACAAAGGATATATATGCTCTTTGGAACAATGATATTCTTAATTAAATCAGAAGCGGGTGCATTTGAGGGAAATAGTGACCCTCTGGAGAAATGGAGACTGAAAATGGTTTAGGGAAATGAGTCTTAGTTCTACTCTCTTGAAAAGATGCACGTGCATTTCTCTTAGTTTTTAGAGACAAGGTCTTGCTCAGTTTCCCAGGCTGACCTCTTGAGTAGCTAGGCTCACAGGCTCACACCAGTGTGCCCAGTATCATGTTTCTCTCATTCATTTTGAATCTCATGTTTGCAAACCAGTGTGAACATGTAAACAATTAACATTATCATTTAGAAACTACCCCCGGCCACACATAGGCGTGCATACATTGCATATAGAAATGTGCTCAAGATTCTGTCATCTCTGGGAAGGGAGGAAATTGATGGAATTACCACTGGGCCAGATGAGTTTAGACACTTCTTTAGAAAGTTTTTTCAGCTTTTATTGCAGGTCCAGTTTCTTCCCAAGAATTCCTTGGGAGAAATAGTAATAAGTACATTTGCTTACTTTATTTAAAAGAAGGGTAAAATGAGGTACCAAGGTATAATAACTATTTTGGTCATTTTATCAATTCCATCTTCCTCTGTCTTTATGTAATAAATGCATACCTTGATTATAGTATAAACATTATTTACACTCCATTGTCCCTACCAACAACTATTCATTATTATAGGCAATTCAATTTTAATAATCAGAGCAACTTACAGAGCTTCTAAGACTTGTCTTGGGATATGGTCTTGCCTTAGCTGGAGTAAGTAGAGCTCTTCTTTGGTGCCATGCTAGGAGGAAATAAATTCAACCGAGGCAGACTTCAGTTAATTCACTCACTTTATAGATATTAAGTGAACCACAGAGGAAACAAGAGTATGCCAGTTGTGACTGTACCACTTTTAAAATGTTTTAGACTGAAGATTGGAAACTGGTTTCATTAAATCTTCTATCAGTTTCATTTAAATGTTCCAATTTAATGACCAGTTTCATTTAAATATTCTAATCTTGGAAACAGATAGGGTCTCTCCATATTATTTGTCTTGACATTTTGAAAATGAGGCTACAGGTCTTTCTCTTTGAGACTCCATTTGATGAAAATGGCCATGTCTACCTTAACCTTTGAGTTTTACTACCCATAGTCATGAGTAGAAAGAAGAAAATTATGGACCTTCTTTAAAAATGTTCCCATCAAAGGAATTTAGTTGAAAATTTGGGGGTAGCATTTAAAATTTGATAAAAAAAAATAAAGTAATTCAAAGTACAGTCTGCAGCCAAACCCCTTAATTGTGATGCATTTGCTGAGCTCCCCTCTTCCATCGTCGGGCCTGCTCTGACGCCATATGGCCTAGCATGGAACATTTAACTTGTCAGATATAATGGATTGTCCTGGAAGCAGATTTTTGCTTTGAGCACTCGGCTCCTTTCTTGCATTTCACTCTCAGCTCCAGGCTGCAGGATGAAGGATTGTGGTGGAAATGCAAAGAAGAGACACACAGTTGATTCCCCTTAAGAGAGTGACCTATATGCCACAAAATTTTACCCACGTAAAGAGGCATTATCCCCGTCACTGGCCTTAGCAGGCTGCATGTCAGAATCATTTAAATTTGCCTGGACTTAACAGATTGTGCAAACATTTCAGAATTGAGTGCTTAGGAATAATAAAACATCGTCATTTTGACTTATGCAAAAATGGTGTAGCCACTCTGCCAAAGGATCATATTATTTCTTGTGACCTACATGTAACCTAAACCACCTGGTTTATAGATCCTGTAAATTAAGTTCATCTTTCAAGTCTATGGAGAATGTTTAAAAAGAAAGAAAGGGAGAAAGTAAGAAAGAAAAAAGAAAGAAAGGAAGAGAAAGAAATAATCACCTGATGGAGATGTTACATGGCTTCATTATTTTCGTTTGGTGACTAGAGTTGAGGCTGAATTGATCATTTAGGTACATAGGCAGTGGCAGTTAATTATCCTGCCATGCTTCCCATCATGAAACTTCAGTGCACATCTTCCATTTATTCTGATCTACTTGAAATTAGAAATGGAACATCCTGTGGATTTTTACAATTTTTCTCTGAAAGAAAGTAAATAATGTATTGTATTGGTTTTCATTGGTGCTTTCATGGGGTAATTATTATTTTTTTTCTGTTTCAATTTGTGTTGTTGTTTCTGAAATCATAACCTCAGAAAGCTCTTTTTCATGAATAGAATCAATTTCTTTGAAAGAATAAGTAGTGCCCTCCCTACATGTAGACATGCATACATAGTTTTGAAGTACTCTTCCTGCGTACCTCTTCCTGTATAAAGACTCAGAATAGACAGTTAACAATCAAACAAAAATCAGTGGAAAAATTGATATATCTCCATTTAACCACAAAATGGTTCATACCATAAAATGATTTATACTTGATGGCTCTAGGGTTGCAAAAAATTGATTAATAGATTAGTACATGACACATGGAAATGTATACACATTAAGAGACTTTTTTGTGCAGGATAACTTAACATACACAAATCTGTGCTGTCTATATACTGGAAATTTAATATTTAATTTACTTCTACAAATTAATGTATTATAAATAATTTCCAATATAGTTCTCATAAGTCTTTAAAAACTATAGTACATTCTAAAGTGTAGTGGGCTTGAAAATGACATAACCTAATTTCTGTACCAAGACTTTTTTGTTCTTTTTAATGAACAACTTTTCCTGAAGTAGCTAAGAATTCTCTGTTAAAGCTGGTATTTGGTGTACTTGTGCATATTTCTTACTGATTCTAAATTGAGCATATTAGCTTTATTAATGCCTCTCAGAGGATGACACTCTCTCCCCCCTCCGGACCCCCTTCACCTTTGGCTGGGCTCAGTACTCACTGTGTTTAGAGAGTGCTTGGTGATAGTCAGTTCTTGTTGGGGTATGGGCGCCCTCTGCCGGCTGCTCAGATTGACACCGAGTACTCTGTAGGGTTCTTAATTTCTTTTACTCTTCCTGATTAGTTTCTTTATTTGCTTTTTTTTTTAATCTTTTTTCCCCCCATTTTTATGTAACTAACTACATATCTGCAGTGATTACATGTTATCATTTAATGTTGAATTCATTTATTTTTACTTGGAAATAAAAACAGAGTTTTGTTTTTTATGTGTTTTTGCTAAATAGTCCTGATAGTTCAAAAGACATGTAGCGTATATGTCACGCTTAAGTGTTTAAGTGAGTTTTTAAGTAATTTCCTCTTACCATTAGTCATATTTTAATTGCTTTCATAGTTCCTCTTAGCCTGATCATACTTGAAAAGAATTCTTGTTTGACTAAGTTGGGAACAGAACTTAAAAGGGATATAAACCTTTGATAATTGAAAATACAACTATTTGTATGTAATGAATGTGGTATGTCATCTCTAGTAGAGAACTCTGTTAGACTTGGTAGTTTTCGCTTGGTTAGCCAAAGAAAATATGGGTATATTTACATCATAATGCTTTATAAAGGCATTTTTTAATTTTCTCATGGACCAAATTAGACTAGGCTCACTTGGTAGACCTTGCCAATGGTAGGTTCAGTGGAACTGCTTTTGTTTTGTTTACTTCTGTGGTGGTTGTTTACAGAGTATGAGATGTTAAAGGAACAAATCACTGGTGATCTCTTTATTCCCAGGACACAAGACTAAGCTACAAAAGGGCAGTTAGAGAGGGAGAGCGCCAACTCTAAGCCATTGCTTGGGTAAAGTGAAGACCAGGTGTTTGAATAATGATTATGTCTTAAAAAATAGCAACAATCTTGGTTGACAAAGTTCCATCAAATTCTGGATAATAATTGAGTTTGTGTAAGTGATTTCCATGTAAGTCTGAAATGAAATGACTTGATTGAATCAATTCGTTATTTTTGGTGTACAGAGTGGACAGTTGAGATCTTGATAGTTCTTTTGTTTTGCCTTGCAATTTTCTCTAATTTATAAGCAAAAACCACCAAAACTCCCAAAGCAGCTACTTGAGACATGGAATCATCAAAGAAGTAGTACCAGAGAAGGGGAACAATGTCATCTAAGTTTTATCCAGTTTACTCTCTTTCCAATTTTAGGTTCTAGTTACCAAAAAATTTGTTGAAGATAAATACAAGTAAATGTGCATTTTTATTTATTTTGATTAATTTAGAATTGTCAAAAAGTTATAGATTACATCCTAACAAGTATTAAGTCCCTATTACGTCTGTTATAATGTCATCTTGCATAGAATCTCCATTACACTTGTGTTCAATGAGGTTGTGTTAGGTGCTTTCTCCATCCTCTTCATTCCCATGACATCCCTTACTGAGGCATGGTATTGTGTTTATCCCATAGTATGCTAGCTAGCTAAACCCTTTCTTGAGAATAATGCCCACCGTTGACTCTCCAGTACCAAGCATATGGTACACAAAGGCATCCCATAAATATTTGTTTCTGTTTGTCATGTTTTTTTAGGCTCCATTTACAACTGTTGAGATAATTTTTACAGTTTCAGAATGGGAAATTGCTATCTGTAAGCAGATATTACATATAGTGCATTTTATTTTTTAAATTACTTTTTCTAGGAGAAAGTCATTCTTCACCATCTCTTAGCTAGATGGGCGAGAGGCTGTAAGATGAGGTTATTCTTCTGCCTACTTCTTCTTATTACTTCTTACTGTTTCTTCACCCTGGTCACTCATCACCCTGTGTCTCCTTTTCTTTCCTGTTTCCCCTGCCTTCTCTCTCAATTGAGTCATACTTACAGATCAGACACGGTGATCCTAGCTGTTAGCATCCCAGTGTAGGACTCGGTGGCTTGTGAGATTCTGTCTGTGACAGTAAGTAATGCCTTCTTGGACTGTGAGGAGCTCAGAGACCTTGAGTTTGGGCCCATTGTGGGCTTATTCCCTTGAAGTTGATCTTGAAGGGCAGGCTTGGCTTGGGCATATCATTTATTGTGAATCTTATGGATAGTGTTTAGAATTCAGGGCTTCCCCCCCAACTTCTCAGTAGTGTATGTTTGTGAGATACAGGCCAATTACAGTTCATTACTAAGGCCAGAGAAATAATCATTTAGTATATAAAGACAGACATATATGACACTGGAATAATCTGGGGTTAAAATGTTACTTACATATGTTGGAGTATATATGTATGTATTATATTTCTATGTATTACATATGTTTGTAAACCGTAAGTAAAGTTCTCATAACACTTCTGCTCCCCTATTTTTGTGTAGTCTTAAGTATGTATGAAATGCATGTGATTCCTGTAAGAGATGGAATAGTTGTTATATTCTCATTAGCTGTAAATGTAGAGAATTAAGCCTAGCACATATATGCCATGGCATTTAAATATGTAATTTTCCTGTATAAACAACTAAGTGCCTATATAGATGTGCTATAATAAATGTAATACTAAACCTTAATACTAATACTTTTTTGTTCCATTGTGCCTTATTGAGTGTTCAATCATTTTTATCTTTTTTCATTTACTATGAAGATTCTGATCAAACTACAGTTTAATGAACAACAAATAATTTAGAATTCAATAATTTAGATTTGTATTGAAATGCAGTTGCTGATTTCTTAAAAATATGCAATACATTTCAAAAAATTTAATTAGGCAACAAAGTTTTACTCATATGATGTTGTCTCTACTGTATCCTGCCAGAAATGTCACAGATCTCTTCTGGTAGGAAAAGGACCACATTCCCTCTCTCAGTAAGGATGCATCATGCCTCCAGCAGTACGTGGAAACATGAAAATGCATGCATGGAAGGGACCTCTTAAGATAGTATATTCAGCCAGGTTCACTGTACTGTGATTCTGAATTCTGAAGGTGACTTCCACCCTGGGGGTAGAATGGAGAAGCCAGGCTCTCAGAGCAGTGGGCCAATGAGGCTGGTCATAGCGGAGAGCAATTTCCAAAACTCCAGGATTCTCGTGGTTTTTTTTTTTTGAGAGGTTTTTGCTATAGGGCGCGTGAGCTCGCCAGACAGACAGAGACAGAGAGACAGAAAGCGAGAAATCACCCCCCAGGGGGGATGGTCACGCCACAATCCCTTCTCCTCCATTCTCCTCCCGGGATCTTGGGCACGCACGCACACACACCCGGCTTGAGTTTTAAGCCACCGGGTCCAGAACGCGAACCGTGGTCAACTACGTGGGAGTCCAGAGACATAGCCATTATGCCAACTGCTGGTTCCCTAGGATTCTCATATTTTGAGATACTATTATTTATCACAAGAATCTACATAGTAATATGAAATCAAATTATTTAAAAAAGCAACCTTTATTAGTGGAGATGAGCAAATTGGAAGACAAGCATGCTACCCGAAAAAGCTTTCTCTAACCCATGAAATCTACTTAAATAGGTTGGCTCTAGTAATGAATTTTTTTTTCTTTTAATCTACTAGATCACTAGGTCTGCTGGAATTTTATCAGTGTAACCTTACAGACCTGAGCTTGTTACTTTAAATTGGTAACTCTTATTCCTAGCTTGTTAAAATAACCAGTAGAATTTTATTAATATGCAGACACATACACACCAAAAATTAAAAAAAAAAATAGAAGAAAAAGAAAGAAAGTATCAGACCCTCTCTGCTGAATTCAAGCACCATTGAGTAGAGAACCCAGGAATCTGTTTTTATGAGAAGTCTCATGCATCTCATGGTCATCAAGGTTTCTGCTAGTTACAGAATTGAATTAGGAAGAGTTGCTTTTCTTTACCTCTATCCTTAGGTTTATTATTTTTAAAATAATTATTAATTTAATTTTACTGCTGCTATTATTGCTATTATTTTTTGAATTTGACAAGATCGGAGGAGGAGGGGAGAGAGAGAGAGAGAGAGAAAGAGAGAGAGACAGTAAGAAAGCAAGCTGCAAAGGTACAGGACTCAAACTACCTTCAGCCCTGTGTGAATCCAGCACCTTAATACCATGCCACCTGCTGGGTCCTTTAGTTTTATTTTCTGCTCAAGAATACAGAAAAAATATTTTATTGTGTCTTGCTTTTGGTACCTTTAGTATGCACTACAAGATTAAAAAAAATATGTGAAAAATTGTTCTGTTCTTTTCAATAAAAAATAAGCTTTCAAATGCATATGCTGTTTCTCCCAAGGCCACACAAATCCATTATTGCCTTGGTTACATCGAGTCAGACTAGACTCCAAGTGCAATAAACATATAAAATAAGGAAGGTGGTTCTATTCATATATTATTCACGTAAACCAGTGGTAAGTTCTCCTTAGAAGTTGAGTGATTTCGGGGTTGCTCTTAGTCCTTCAGGTCTCCAGGGGACCCTTGTACAAATTGCTGATTCAGAAAATCATTACTGTGGTAGTTCAAGTGGCACTTTAGTGGCCTTAAAGAGTTATTTGACACACCTCCCCAAACAGCTCAGTTATCCCCATGATTATGTTGATTAATTGTACACTCTGTGGAATTAGTGTTATTTCCAATGAAAGATTTTCCTGCATTCCAAATATAAAGCATAAAACTCATGTGCTTTAATTCGATAATGTGTGTACTTCTCCTGAGCATGACGCCGAGTGAGAGGATTATTTCAGTGGTTGTGCAGAGCATGTGAAATAATTTAAGGCAATATTTTTATTCTATACCGAGAAGGTAGTTTTGATGTACCACAGAGGATGTCCACTTAAAATGTTTGTTAATTTGGACATTTTTATCCATCAAAGAACTTCAGAACCATTTGAATTTCTGGATTAAGTTAAAATCACATATTTGGGGCAAGGGCTGCAGTAGTGAGAAGGAAAGTAGAATTACTTTTATTACCGTGGGTGGGGATAATTCGTTTAGAATACTCCAAAAAGTGGTGGCTTCTTGGAGTAAAGGGCATTGGTACTGGGATTGGAAGTTTGTGTTTTACCTTTGTCTCTTGGTATCTGTATTATTACTTCTTGAAATGTATAAGCTAATTACTGCTAGTTACTCTTTTCTCTTTTCTTTCCTTTTTTTTGGGGGGAGGGGTTTGCTATAGGGCACGTGCTCTCTCACCAGAAGGACAGAGAGAGACAGAGAGGCAGAAAGCGGGAAATAACGGAGTGAGAGGATTATTTCAGTGGTTGTGCAGAGCGTGTGAAATAATTTAAGGCAATATTTTTATTCTATACCGAGAAGGTAGTTTTGATGTACCACAGAGGATGTCCACTTAAAATGTTTGTTAATTTGGACATTTTTATCCATCAAAGAACTTCAGAACCATTTGAATTTCTGGATTAAGTTAAAATCACATATTTGGGGCAAGGGCTGCAGTAGTGAGAAGGAAAGTAGAATTACTTTTATTACCGTGGGTGGGGATAATTCGTTTAGAATACTCCAAAAAGTGGTGGCTTCTTGGAGTAAAGGGCATTGGTACTGGGATTGGAAGTTTGTGTTTTACCTTTGTCTCTTGGTATCTGTATTATTACTTCTTGAAATGTATAAGCTAATTACTGCTAGTTACTCTTTTCTCTTTTCTTTCCTTTTTTTTGGGGGGAGGGGTTTGCTATAGGGCACGTGCTCTCTCACCAGAAGGACAGAGAGAGACAGAGAGGCAGAAAGCGAGAAATCACTGCCCAAGGGGATGGCCACGCAATCCTCCATTCTCCTCCATTCTCCTCTCGGGATCTTGGGCATGCACGCACATGCGCCTGGCGTGAGTTCAAGCCATCAGGTCCGGGACTCAAACCACAGTCGGCTACATGGGAGTCCAGTAACATAGCCATTATGCCAACTGCTGGTCCCGACTCTTTTTTAATTTTAGTGACTTCATCCATAAAAATAGGGTGTCAAATGCTCCTTTGGGGGCCATATAGCGCGGTGTGAAAAGTGTGATGCACTGCAAGCCTGACCCATATGGGAAGGGTCTGGGTTTTATGTCTGGAGACTGGTCTGGGTATGCTTAGTATGTTCTGCCCGTGACCTGGGGGTGGATGGCAGCATTAAGATCCTTGAGGAGTGCTACCTCTCTGTCTTACTCATGGAAAAAATAAATAAAAGATAAGAAGATCTATAAAATGCCCACTTAGTAATTTCTTGAGAATATGTTGTCTTAAATAATGGAAGTTAAAGTACATATTCTATAGTGCTTTTTGAATGTTAAATGCTTTAAGGAGAATTGAATGTAGGTTCTGAGCCATGAATGTCTCCCGAAAGCAAGAGTTTTGATGCTGCCTCAAGGCAGTCAGCATGTCTGGGATTTTTCCCTGTTTGGAAAATGACACAGTGCCTGGACAAGATGAGGTGAATTGGTGATGAAATGAAGCCAAACTCATATTCCCCCAGGGTTAGTGCTAGAGACCATAACCGTAACCGAGTAGTCTATTTTTATGACTTAACTAACATCAGTGATAGAGTTAATGCTGGTCCTTTCTGGAAAAATGGCTAACTCCTCATTTCCTGTTATCTTTCACTACATTCAAGCTATGTACCTAGTCACCTTTCCCTGATTTTATTTCTATTCTGCAGTTAGGAAGAAAAGGGAAGGAAAGGATGTCCTAGGTAGTGGTGTGACTAGTTTATATCCTGGGGTTGAGTTGTAACTCTTCTAGAATGAAATTTATTTTAAATTTGGATTTTTTAAAAACCTATGGATGAAGACAGAATTGTTTCAGGGTAGAAAGATTCTCTTAGACAATGTGCTCTCTTTTGAAAGTTGGCAAATTGGAATAATAATGTCAACTTCAGCTTTCTTGCAAACAGACCTGTCATCTCTCAACTGGGATCAGGGAGAATTAAGTTGACCAGCTAGTTAGAACAAGGAAAGTACACTGCATGCCCACAAATTTCCATCAGAAATATAAGCCAATAAAAAGATCGCCAAATGAACAACATTTTTTAAGAACAATTTAAATAAAATAAAATTTCGTTTTTGAATTTACCTATGTATATAACAGAAAACTACCACCATGCACTCACTCGGTACATTCATACTTAAGTTTCTTACAATAGTAGTTCCTGAAGTTCCTCAAGATTTATATTAATACAGAAGAAAGACCAAGGCACGTGTGTGGCTTTATGTTCAAATAAACGAAATAGTTTTAGTGCAGGACTTCTCAGAGCCTTTACCATGCTAAGACACAATATAAATTTCGGAGAGATTGTCGTAGTTAGCTTGCCATTTCCCAAGTCCTTTTAATTAGTCTCTCTTTGGTTTTTGGAGCCTGAGGTGGGATTACTACTGTATAGATGCTACCTCTGAGCAATGCTGGTTTCCCTGGGTTATAATTATATCTTTGCTTTTCCTCTTCTCTGTGCATTTTAATACTCAGCCATAGTCTTCACACAGGGAATGTGTAGACATGCAGTTTCCTGCACATTTCTGTTAATTAGTTGCTGTGACTTAGTGTGGGGCTGGTGGCAGTTTATTGTGAAACGTCACAGAGTCCGTGTGTGTCATTTGTGCAGCTATAAAGTACCTAGAGACCTTTTAGGAATAAAACATCATGTAAATGTAAATTATCGTCACCTGTAAGACACTTTCATTAATTTCATATCAAATTCATGAGTGTTTTGAGCTCCGGGATTTGAGAGTCTTCAGTATTGGGCCTCTAGTTTAATTTTACATTTTTTCCTCCCCTGGAGTTTAAACACCAGCAGCATGTCTTAATAGTTAAGAGCACAGTTTTGGGGAAACAAACTGCCGAGGTTTGGATCTTGGCTCTGTCACGTCACCTGGGTGGCCTTGGGCAACTTTTTATATCTCAGTTTCCTCATCTGTAAAATGGTGTTTATATTACCTGTTCAGAGCGTTGTCTTGTAGACTGAATAAAGGAGTCCACCCCTTTGCATAGTGCATAATCTCTGTTTAGGAATTCATATCTTACCAGGGCAGGGGAAGAAAAGGCAGGCATGGAAAAGGCAAAAGGATTATAAATCATAATCTCATGTATATTTTTAAAACCACTCAAAATTTCAGTCATTGTTTAATGAAGAAATCCTTCCAATGTTTTTTTTTTTTTTTTTTGGTGGGGGGAGACACAATCAATCAATAGAGTAACCAGAGACGGGTTGGGTTTGGGGCTGGGGACAGAAATTTATTCTGAGTCAAACATGTTTATGATGAGTTCCCTAGTCTGATTCTAGGGAACAAAAGGCTCATTCTTAGTTCCCAGAATGAGGATTAACAGCGCAATAGCCTTGCTTAGTATTGTCCTGCAGCATCAGATAATTTTTCATCAAGGCTTTTCATAGCATGCTGTATTACATTCCTCCATACAGGTGCATCTGTTTCAGTGGCGGGTGCAACATCTACCATTTATACATCATTTTTGGAGTGATCTTTTTACAAACGAAAGGCTACAAACTCAAACGTGACCCTGTTCCTCTCCTACTGGTCAGCCACCAGAGGGGTCATTTGTGTCCAGGCTTATCATTTTATATCGATTACGTTGCTCTGGTCTGTCTTTAGCTCTGTCCACATGGCTTAGAACTGTCATGTGTGTCTGGGTGCTGTAATCCAGCAAAGGTGATGCTATTGGAAGTATCTCTGTGAATGGCATGGATTTATGAGACCATGGTTTCTTCCTTCATGTGCTACTCTCCATGTTATCCAATTCCCTTCCAATAGGATATTGTGGATATATTGGAAGAAAAATTGGAGGAAGTCAAAAGGCAAATAATACAACATAAAAATACTGAATTTGGACTAATGTAAACATTTGTTAGCCATACTGCCTTCAAACAAATGACAGTAACAACAACAAAGCAACCATTTTTTCCTTCTCCTTCTTGCAACATCAAAATAAAAGATTATTGAATACATCAGCAAAAATAGTAGCCTTGAAAACAAAATTAGAAGTTCCTTCTCTTTTCTGCATAGACGAGTTTTTCAGGGGCAACAGAAGAAGCAAATGACTCCTTTATTGATAGGCTTTTGGTGCCATTTTTAATCGTCGGATTTAAATATAAGTTCTAGCAGTGGAGGGTGCAGTTTGGACAGAGCACATGTTGACTTTCTGGATTGTTTGCTCACTGTAGATGCCGACTTGTTCTAGAGAAGGAGCTGCGTGTTGATCTCCTTTGTTTCCAGAAGGATTGATTGACGGATGTTGTGTCTGCTCATTTACAGCGTTTTTCTTGTTTAATTTAAAAAATTGTGACATAGTATTACATGTTCCTTGTATACATCATTTTTGCAGAAGAAAGTTGTTTAGCCAATATGTCGACTTAGTTTATGAAATCCTCTCTCTAGCTTTCATTCAGCTATCCGTGTGCTCCTTTAGGTCATATCATTCGTTTCATGCACGGCAAATCGTCACCAGCAGCAAAATTTAACATTTGGTCCTTTTAGGTATAAAAATGAATCAAATGCCTGACAAGATTTGTTTCTGGTCTATATTTCAGAGCCCCCCTCCCCCCTTTATGGGCAGACGACAAATGTTACTAACGGGTACTTTTAGTTTTTAAAATATGGACAACAGTACTCTATGCAGTAAAAGACTTGAGCGATTAATGCTACCCTTATGCCTCTTTTGAGTAGTTTTAGCCATGGGGCTTGGCACTGCCATCATTGTCTTTGTGCCAAAAAATATCCGCAGCGGCTGTCGCATTCTAGTACTGGAGGGTTGTCTCGAAAATTCCGCAGTGAATGCGCCGGGTTTGTTCATCACTGCTATCTCTTTTAAATATTGGGAAAATAGATTCTTTAGCTCTTTCAAAGCTCCGTTGTGGTTGTGGGGATTGGGGGGAGGTGGGTGGTGAAGAATGGAGAAAGGAGGAAAGACGCTGTCCCCGCCAGCCAGTTGGTATAAGTGACAAAAATCCATGCCTGGCATAGGGGGAACGCAGATATTAGGAGCTTTTGTGTTCACGAACACAGATAGTTACTTCAGGATCCTACTCAAACATGTTATCAGCGCACTCGAAAATTTTATTATCTGAACAAATGTTCCAGTGAATTTTAAGCAGAAAATCAACATCAAGACCATAGCTAATTTTTAATGGACAATTTACACAAAAGATATTTTATTTTCCTAGATACTGAGATGTCATTTAAAAATGGCTGCTTTGTATCATTGTGTAATGATCAGAATCAATATCTTAGGTCAGTATCTTCTGAAGGTGTTGGGGCTTTATCCACAGACCCCGATTCTTCTGCTCCCAAACAGGGGTTTGGGCTCTGAGGGCAGATTTATAGTTGAATTTGGGAACAAAAAGATGTAATAAAGTTAAAGGCTTGCACTATCAGAATGAAATGTGTTCAGTCATGATCTCCGGGACGATCTGTTTGATGGTAAAAGTGGATGCTACAGATGAAATCTTTACAAGGAGCATAATCCTAAAAAAAAAAAAAAAAAGTCCACCTCCCAGCCTCCTGCTGGCTGTGCTGCCTCTTTGGTACCTCGCAGACTTCGACAGAGTCCTGGACGGGTGCCCATTGATGTCATGGAAACACTCAAATTACTGAGAATGATTCATGTCTATGCTGGTCTCTTATCCTCCCCCACACAAACAGGAGTAGATTTTTAACCCTGACAACTTGTAATTTGCAGTGGGTTTATTTTTGTATCTGGATAAATATTTTTTAACAAGCAAAATTAAGATTAAGCAGTCTGTATCTGATATGATAGAAAAGAATGCTGGGTCCGTGTCGCCAAGTGTACTTAGGGGACTCACTGCTGCACGAATTCATATTCTTCTCCTCATCTCTCCCTCCTCCGTTCTCTCTGTTCCTACCCTCTTGTTCTTTCCATTCTGCCCTCCCATTCCTCTTTCCTCTCCCACTTATTCACTCTTTTTAATTCTTACGATTTGCACGGCTTTTTTAGCTTTCAAATAATGGAAAGGGGTAGCCCCAACTCAGGCACAAGAAAGGAGGCAAATCCTGGTAGGAAAATCCCTTCCTTCAGTTCTGCATGCCTGGAGTCAACTTGGGAAATAATGTTGGAATTCTAGAGGGGATAGATTCAGTAATTCCTGAGAGAGGAAAATAAATAAATAAATAAATAAATGGCCTTTCTTCCTCAAATTGTATTTTATAATTATACTATTAGAAATCACCAAGCAGGCCACTAGATGTTTCACTTCCTGTGAAGTTAGAGAACATTTTACTTTATTTTTCTGTCCGTCTGTCTATCAACCTGTCTGATTAGGTGTTAAACAAGTGACTATTCTGTCAAAATGAATTAGATGTGGTTATAATGAAGCTTTAGAGGTTTTAGATGGAAGAGCTTAAGGAAGTACATGGGTCCTTTAGTAGCTCATAAAGGTTGTTGGTAGTATTTATAGAGAGAAGGAAAAGGATCTAAGAAGCTTAAATTTGACTTGCACAGGTGAATAAATACATCTGTATGGTCATTCACGCTGCTGATACAGGTAAATGCATTTTTCCCCCCAATGAAAAATCCTCAGACAATGAAAGTTACTCTCTTAGATCTCCCAGGACTGACGAGCTATATGATGGTATCTGTGTCACTGGAATTGAACCTGATATGGGCATTGATTTTATACTTTGTGCTGAATGCTATTCCAGCAGCAGTGGGATCCGGAGTGTTTACCCACATTTGAGATTTGCTGAAATCAGTAGAAAAGTTAAGCCTGGGAGAGAGAGGGTTAATGTTAAGACTCGGGTTTGACTTTCTTCAACAATCATCTTCCATTTTATACATAGGCAGACTTAGATACAGAGTGCCCTTTTATCAAGATACATTCTGCATGTAGTATCAGGAAGGCACGCTCTAGTAACCTTGCCATTGAACTATGATAAAAAAAAAATCACTGGTACTTTTAGGATTTGTGTTAACTTGGATTGAGAGGGGAAAACTTTGGCATTATAAACTTTAGAAACATCTCAATTCAGCCCCTCCAAATACAAGTTTTGAATGTGCTTGGAAAAAAAAGAGTGTTATAGTCCTATGTATAAGTGCTTGAAGAAGTGTTGGGTGGGGTGGGGTCCTGGGCATTGGCTGCCTCACTAGCCCCTCTTAGTGTCCTGGCATCGACAGTTTTCTATGATGACTTTTTTTCCATGTCACTAGCTGAACTGTATTGCTTAGATCTCTTATAATGTGATTTCGTTATCTCCCCTACAGATTATTAAGGCTAAACATACTTAAAAAAGAAACAAATGAGCAGTCTTGATTCCCCCCCCCCCCGCCCAAGATATGGCCAAATGGCATCGGAGGCTGTATGCACCACTGTAGAGCAGTCTACAGATAAAAACTGGATTCTTAGAACTGGAACAAGACATTCACATTTCATAATCCTTGTCCTGCTGGCTCTATTGATGGAGTCAGATCCTGAGGTCAGAGTGGGCAGTTTTTCAAAATACGTCTTTCCCAAATGTAAATTTTATCATTATCTTGATCATGATGGGATTTACTCCTGGGAATGTGAGTTGAGAGAGAGAGAGAGAGAGAGAGAGAGAAAGAGGAACTCAGAATTTTGAATAGTTTCTTTGCTAAATTCACCATCTGGAGAGCCTGTGATTGATTAGTTTTGGCCTCACCATTAAATGTCAATATAATCAATGAAAATTACTAGGCTAGGGTCATTACATAGATAATTTGCCTGCTGTGTAAATAAAAATGAAATTGTTTAAATTTGGAGAGAGAGAAAGAAAGTGAAAATAAGGAATGACAATTTGTTTGTTAGAGAAAGTGGAGGCCATTGGAATGACAGTTTTTGGAAGTGTGGAGCAGTTTGGCTAAGAATAGGAATGAAGGATATTTTTTTCCAGTTTATCATAGCCAGAGAGAGGAAGTGCTATTCCCTCTCTTGCTTGCATACATCGCCAGTAGTGCCTACTTTACGTATGTAAACATCGGGGAAGAGAAGTGGATGTCTGTTACCTGGAGGAGCTTGTTTTTTTTCCTTTTCTTTTCCAAGGAAAACCACAATTGACACTTTTTTTTTTTTGTCATTTCTCTTGGCAGGTAAAACTGAAAGGGGCTCCTACTCATCTTATGGGAGAGAATCGAACTTACAGGGTTGCCACCAGGTAAGTGAGAATATCGGTTGCGGAAGGGTTGACAGCATGCACCTGGTAAATCAGTTTGTTTGTCAATTCGATTATGCATTTTAACTGTGCCACAAAGATGCACCGTGATCTGCTGGTGACTCTCTTTAAGTAATGAAATAACACTGAGCTCAGGACTAACAGACACCTCATCTTTAGCTCCCTGCCGAATCAGAAAGACATTCAGTGGCTTGTTTTTATTTTTTAATCCGTCAGCCGTCAGCCGGTACCATTGGCACTGTTTGCAAACCAGCAATGTCGAGTAAAGTGGTTCTATCAAAAGAGTTTATTTGCAATTAAGAACTTCAGAATTTCTTACACAAGAAATGCTCCGTGGAGCCATGTGTCAGATCCTGGGCTCGGGTGGCTATCGCCCTAAATCATAGTTTTCATAGGGGCTGTATGATGTTGTGTGAAAACAGGGTTGTATTGAGGGATAAAAATGTCTGTGAAAATATGATTTGTTGTCCCTTTTTGTTTCTGAATTGTTTTTGGCTGGAAGTCAAGGCCAGCAGGCTAACAGCAAAGCCGTCTCAAGGGAAACATGCGTGAGCTAGAAAAATAAGAGTACTTTAATTAAATAATAAAATGCCAGTGTAATACAAAGGTATAGCATGTGTGTAGGGGGGCTCTGTGCACTCTGCATTTGTACACTTTTGACTCTCTAGAGAGAGCCTGTTTCTAAAAATACTACCAATAGCCCCAAGTGGAAGCTTTGTTTCAAGACAATCGAGTTTTTATCGATGCTTTCTTTTTATTTTCGGTGTCAGTACTAATCATAGATTTGAAACCTGGTTTTAAAATTTATACTTTCTTCTTTTAAGTGCATTGGCTTCTTAGTTTGGAAAACTCTTGGTAGCATTTAATAATTCCCTTTACTAGTCCAGGATCTCTCCTGCGTTATTATTTTCCCAAACAGAATGTACATTCTTTTCATGCTGAAAAGGGGATCGCTTGCCCTCTTGAACTCTCTTGCCCTCTCATTTTCTTTCATGATAGAGAGGGGAAAAAAAAATCCAGTTTGGAATTTTTAAGCAACTTGTTTAATACATCCCTGAAAAAAAAAAAAAGATGGAATCATTCGTTTTAGTAATTAAGTAGAGGCTGTGAAAGAAGTTTCCTTTACGTATCAGTCATGTAGCACTGAAGGTGGAATTCTGGTGGGCTGCTTTTTCTTCCCTGTATACATTTGCATTTTTAAAGTTTACTCCTTTGGCCCAGCAGCCAACTCAGTCATATTCGGCATTTAAAAGATTTGTTGTGATGAGGTGAACAGTGCCTGGTTAAGAACTCCTGCCGGAGTGCAGTTCATGGCAGTTTGTTTGGAAAGAATTCTGCAGGAAAGAAATTTACAGCCATTCCAGCGCAACGGAAACATCTTTGGAATGTGAGTGCAAATGTTGGGGCAGATAGCCTGGGCGACAAGCCTCTTAGTGCTCTGTCTCTGGTGTAAAGCTCTCAATTCCTGCAGGAGGGCCTGTTCCTGTGGCTCTGGTTTCCGAGGGTCAAGGCGGAGGTCATTAGAGTTTGGGGGAGAAGAAAGTTGACAACATCCTTCCTTTTTGCAGATGGTCATGGCAGAGGTCTCTGTTTTTGCTGGGCCCCTTTTTCTGGTCATGGAGAGAATAGGTTTCCTCGCCCCTGTATCCTTTCTTACTAATAGGAATTGGCGTGATTCCTCCCAGACACAAAGATTTCCTCTGCTGAGTAAGCGTGAGGCCCCTTAACTTGTGAAAGCATCATCCAGACCGTGGTAGTCTGTCTGTGTGTGTGCAGAACACAGACCCTCCTCCCTCCGTTTGTGGGTTACTTCCCTCGGTGAAACTGAAGTTAATTTTTTTTGCAAACACAAGGTGAGAAGTGGAAAGGGGCGGAGGGTGGGATAGAGGTGGATGGACTGTTGTGTGCTAGCTGGATTTCTGGGCCTGGGAGGTTCATTTTGCCCAGGAAAATTCTTTTCTAGATAGAAATATGACTGCATAGGCTTTTCTTTATACGATTGCTGTGGAGTGTGGAGATTCCTTCATTCTTAATTCTGCTTCATGGTTTTGAGTCTTGCAAGATCCGACTGAATCCCTTGCCTAGTCTCATCAGTATCCAAAAACAGTGTGATCACTTAAGGAGAAAAAAAGCAAACTTTTGGGAATTCCCTCATAGAGGAAAAAGGGATTGAAGATGCAAAGTATAGATAGTATGAATTCCTACTTTCTGTGAAATTTGAGACTAGAACAGACCACAGTGTGTCTTGTAGTGAGTCAGTCTCTCCTGTGCCGTATTGTCCTTTGAATCCCTGTTTCCAACACCAGCTATGCAAACCACAAAGAGAGGCAGAATCTGGTGTCTGGGGCTTCAAGTCTAAATAGCAGATCACAGCTGAAATGATTCCCCACTGGGGAGAAAGGTGAGTGACTCTCCTGGAGGGGAGGTGGTTTTTTTTTTTTTTTTTTCCTTCTGTCGACTATATTATTGAGATGCTGAATAGAAAACCTTTAAGTGATGTACCCCAAGGAGCTCCAAAAGCTGCTTTATCATATTATAACAATGTGTTCTGTGGATTTAAAGGGATGAGTGAAAAGTGTTATATGGGAACGTGTTTATTCTAGTCCCAGTAGCCTTTTGTTTGGTGTAGAGAATTAGTGATGGTAAGCAACAGGTAGTAAGATGCTTTCCTGTAGGAATAACTTATTATTATGAAGTATATATTGTTTCTAAAATGAATCATATGGGAATATATATATATATATATGTGTGTGTGTGTATGTGTGTATATATATATATATACACACACACACATACACACACTCACACTCTCTCAAGTTTTTCTTTAGGATTTAACACTGATAATATAGATGTGATTTAAAAAATATTTTAGCAGAAAAACAAAATCCAGCAGAGTTTTCATTATTAAGTTGGTTTCATTCAAAATAGTAATTTGACAGCATTAATTTATTAGTACATCTCCCTGCAAAATGATTAGAAATAAACATGATAACTTTTGAAGACTTTGGAAATTTTGTAGAAAATAGATCAATAGACCAACAAAAGCGGCCAAGTGAACTTTTTTTTAAATTTTCACTAAATATGGCAAAACTAATTTAAATCAAATTGGGGTACGGAAATCACACCCAGGCTTTAGAATATTGTTGCCAAATTGCAACCTCATACTACTTTTACTGGCAGAGAAAATGAAGTTTATAATGGAAAATCTGACTGAAACGAAAATGAGTGCAAACAAAGTTTTTTTGCAAAATAATCCTAACTCTTAACACTACAATAGCCAACGGCTAATACCCAGTGGGCATCATTGCAAATACAGAAGGAAAAATGTCCTTTGCTGTTGGCCTCTTTTACTGCTTTGAACAGGATGCTTGGCAATTTGCAAACTTTCTTATTTTGCCGAAAATCTACTGTTTTTAAATGAGGTGATGATGTCAACACAAATGATTGTTTTTAGGGCAGAAGTTTTCCCCTTAAATGGAAGTTCATCATTAATTGTCAGGAATTGTTTGTTCTTTTTTTGGATATAGCCCAAGTCTAAAGTATGGTTTCATTATTTGTATCTCCTAGGCAAGGTGTGTGTGTGTGTGTGTGTGTGTGTGTGTGACAGAAAACTGGATCTTACCAGAGACCAATCACATTAGAATATTATGTTTTGAGCCTGTGTTTTTCTGACAACTCCCTAGGTGATTCTAATGTGCAACCAGGTTTCAGTATTTTCTAGAATGCTCTGTAGAAATATACTCTTATTTTGACAACTCGCATTCAAAATCTGCCATTACTGTTGACCTTGGAACAGCTTCTAGACTTCTTGCCTTAATTTGATTAAAGCATGTATATATGTGTCACACATGAGTTTCATTTAAAAGGCAGTATAAATCAGTGATATGTTGAAAATCAGTAAGATGCCTTGAAATCTTTACGCGGAATTCCACAACTACATGTTCCAACCCATTATCTTGTTTTCTCTAGTGAAGTCCAAGGTTTTAACCTCATCCAAATTCTTTTTTCTTTCTCAGAAAGTAATCAAATAGGGCGAGGCTGATAAAGTTACTAGATGTTTAGATCTTAAAACCAACCGATAGGATTTAAGAATTAGGCCTAATCTAGGGTGCTGTTGTTAAATACCAGAAATGTTGAATCTATAGAGGAAGTGGACCGGTTTTCTCCCTTTATAATTTCATTTTGCTCCTAATCTTCTGCACTTTTTATTTCATTGAAATTAAACATGAATGTAGATTCTCAAACAAATTACACATGTCAGAATAGATATTTAAAGCAATTATTTTAATTTTTGACACAAAAGTATTACAAATGACCTAACTTTACAACTTTTGGCCTTTACATTTTTCTCACCTAATGTCAAATAGAAAGAATCTAAAGCAAAAAAGGCATAAAATTCTTTTGTCTGTTATGAAAAATGGCTATTTAGGCCTTGTGTAAGCAGAAATATGTATTGCATTTTAGTTTGATATTATGCTTCAGTGTTTGTTCTTATTGTTCAACAAATCATTCCAAGTCCTATACATTCTTCCTGGGAACCTCTCCTATGCAGGCCCCCTGCAATACACAGCCCTGGCACTCTGTTTTCAATCATAGTGTGTTTTTGAGTTTGCCATTATTTACATGTTTGCTGAATGTTGGTTTCTACCAGGATGCTGTGAACTCCTGGAGGGCAGCGGTCAGGTCTGCTTTATCTTGCACAGTGCGCCATGTGCATAACTGGCTAGAGCTGCAATGACCTGATGTTTGTTTCCGAAGCACCACTATTGGAAAGTATCTTGAGGGAGTGAAGTCAGACTAGCAATGGATGTACACCATGCATTGAGCATCTTTTATATGCCTGTGAAGGCAGAAATTCATACTCCCTCAAAGGGAGTTTTTTGGAAGCCCTTTTTTCTAAGATGCTGTGCAGGCCTTGGGAGGACACGAAGGTGGATAGACAGACACTTGCTCCAGCTTTCACAGGGCCCACTGGTCACCTGGTGACGTCACTATTTGAGGTCTATGCCTGGAAAGGCGTAACTGAAGAAATGATTTTTTTTTTTTTTTTTTGGTGACTGTGCTATTGGAACCAAAGGTCGGAGTCCTGGTCTGATCTTTTGACTGTACTGGTATGAACAGTGGGACAGGATATTTAAAGTCAAGATGGTGTAAGGCATTACTGGGATGAGATTTGCAGTATGTGTATCATAGTGGCTGTGTTCCTGAGCTCTTCAAGCGGTCTTCAGAAAGTTGACGTAAAATGTATATCCTGAAAAAACTAGGCATGTATTTCTTGCCTTTTTTGCATCCAAATAAACTTGTACTTTTAGTTCCATTTTTTTCTTAGGAACTTTTTGAGGTTTCCTTGCGATTTGTGGGTAGCGGTTCACTCATTTTCGGCTAGTGCTATTGGTACACCCGTCTCTCAGAAGCTACCCAACACTCACCGAAGGGAATAAAGCATCCCGTTTTTACTACATTGATTAAAAAACATTTATTGGTTCTCTAGTGGTGTGTTAGGTACCATGGAGAAAATAAGGCAAAGGAAGCCGTTGCATTTGGCCTTCTTTTAATACCTTCCAGCACTTTCCTAGATATCAAGGGCAAAAACCAAGCACTATTTATTTAAACATTTTAAATTTTAGTCTTACCTAGTGAAAAATTTTAAACACCCAGAAAATTGGAAAAAATGATCAAACGAAATGCTGTATATACCCACTCAGGTGTAAACAGTGGCTAATATTTGTGTATTTTTTCTGTGTTTGTAATATTTGTTAGTCTATATATTTTTCAGTGAATCTTTTTCTAAGTGGAAAATCTAATAAAATTTCACTCCTGGATTTTTCACTATGCATCTCTTGAAAAAACAATACTTGTCTTAGCTAAAATAATTTTCTCTCTTTGAAAGTAATTAGTAGTAATTTCCTAATCCCAATATATACTCAAATTTCTTCGTTTTTCCTATGGAAGTGTCTTCAGTGATTTTTATTTAAAGCATTGCATTTATGCATGACATTTGGTCTCTCTGTCTCATTATGATTTCATTTTAACTGGAGCAGTTTCTCTCTCGCTCTCACTCTCTCTCTGTTTTTTTTTTTGTTTGTTTGTTTTAATGAATGGTAGTGACTTTAAAGTGACCAGATCAGTTGTATTAAAAAAGTATTTTCCTTTCTATTGGGTGACTTGGATAGTCATGTTGCCTTTTGTGCATAGGAAAACAGAAAAATACATCATGACTTTCCTGATGACCTAAAAGAATGGTTAGATTAATTCTTGGTGGTATTGTTCAATTGTTACACTACTGCTTGTCTTGCCACAAATTGAAAATTAGGTCTAAAGATGTATTTAGATTCAGGTTAAGCATTTTTGGCTAGAGAACTTCGTAAACGTACTACGTGGCTCACGTTGCATCCTTCGGGATGTTGAATTGTATGTAGTTGGTGATACTAACTTTATCACTTGGTAGAAGTGAAATCTCCCAATTGCTCCATGATGAAGAAACCTTTCGTCTGCAATTTTGTGTTCATACTTAAGTACTAGGAAAGTACCCCTTTTCCCCCAACAGCCTTTAACTTACTATTTTAGTGTACATTGATGATCTTTGCCTATATTAGTTATTTTAACTGATTTTAAAAATCATCTGTCATTCCTTCTACATTTATAGCTGACATTCTTCTGTAAAGAATAGCTTTGTCTTGCTCATTTTAGTGTAATGGAGCACTAGTTACAGACCAATGTTATGTATATTATATGCTAGTGTAGCATTAATAGTTCTGGCTTTTAATATTTTCCCTTACCTGGAGGGTACTAAATACATTAAAGCATTCTTCAGATTTCTTTTTTTTTTTTTTTTTCCCAGAAAGATTTTTGCAATAGGGCGCGTGCGCTCGCCAGAAAGAGACAGAGAGACAGAAAACGAGAGATCAACCCCCAGAGGGGATGACCACGCCGCAATCCCTTCTCCTTCATTCTCCTCTCGGGATCTTGGGCATGCATGCACATGGGCCCAGCCTGAATTTAAGCCGCCAGGTCCAGGACAGTGATCGCGGTTGACTTCATGGAAATCCAGCGACATAGCCATTATGCTAACTGCTGGTCCCTCTCCAGATTTTTTAAGGCATGTTAATAAGAGATATGGCCCAGGCTATTGGCCAGCAAAGCTTTAATTGCAGGAATAAGAAAGATTTTTGTAGGTATGTTTCCTTGCAAAGTAAATTCCAGTCTTTTTTTGCTGACATTTGGAACCTTGTGACATTCTCTGCATCTCTAGCTGTTAGATTAATCTTGCAATAAATCCTGGAGTTGCTCCCGATTTTCATATTGCCCCTCTAGATCTAGTAATTTCCATCAGCCATCTCACAAGTTGACCATCGGTGGCTGACCACCTGACTCTAGTGGGTTGCTGTGATGCTCTGTGAAGCTGTTTCCTCAAGGACCAGGAAGATTTCTGAAATAATCCTGCCCCGTCCTTTCATAGTCTAGACACAATTGATGACTGAGCGTCCAAATGAGTATATCTCTAATTTGGACTTGGACTCAATCTCAAAGAAGCCTAGAGAACTAATATTAAATGCCAATCGAAATCGCTGAGGTGATTATTATCCTTGCTTAACAATGAAGAAAATGATGCTCGCAGAAGTTAAGAAAGCAAACCCAAAATCATACTCCCCGATTCACAGCCAGGTTTTGAACCCTCAGATGTTTAATTTCAAAGATGGTGATTTTCCAGCTTGCTTTCCCGGCTTCTCAAACCCAAAATGGAGTTTTTAAAAGACTCAGAAACTCTATTATGGGTCTTCTTAGAGTCCATCTGGAAAACCACTTTCAGGAGTTTCCAGACCCACCTTTGGAGAAGCCAGCCGAAGATAGTACCTAGAACAGAGTAGCTTCAGGTTTGGCCAGAGTTCTGAGCATAGTAGGTGAGGCGACAGGTTGCAGGCTCCTGACTGTCCAGCCTTAAAAAAATAATGAAAAAAAAAAAAGTGTGAATAATCTATCAGTAATATCCTCAGAATTAGCATGTGCAAATTTCCTTAAAACCAATGAGGATTTCCTGTGAAAAGACTGGGGTGGAATATGCCAATTCACATTTTAGCAACCGCCTGAACACTTTCTTAAAAATGTATAGATTATGTTCTGGCCTTGTTTTCTGTGCAGTGCATGCAGAATATGGTTTGCCATTACCCAAATTTAGATTCATCCTAAATGAAATTATTGTTCCCACACACAAGAACTACATACAGCGGGATTCTGAAATACTATCTTTAGTAGACTTTTAAATGTGATCCAGTATTTTTTTTTTTTTTTATTATGGCATTTAACCCACTTAGGAAGTATTTGAAATGAACAGAATAGGTAGGTTTTAGAGCACAGGCAAGTTTTGTACAACAGTTCAATCAACTAGTTCACAAAAAGCCGTGGAAATTACTTCGTGATGATGTTTGAGACACCGAAGAAATGAACTTCTAGTATCCAAATTGAAATTTCATCAGGATCTTGGGATTGCTTTCTCTTTTCTTTTGAAAAGCATTAAGGGGTTTTGTAATAACTACTAGCAATGAGTACTGCAATTCTTCATCTTTATATGTCTGAGAGGTGAAGAGAAAAGGGAAAATGAATTGATGACTAAACAAATAATTGATGCAGTGCTGACGTCTCCTGATAAGACGTAATGTTGAAATATACCTACACATGGTACAGAAAGTGGCACAACTCTGGAGCTTTTTTCTGTAAGAAAGGCAGTGTACTCACAATTTAATAGTGAGATAACTTTTCAATATGACATAGGAAAAGTATGGGGAAGTCTTCAAAAAATTCATGGACCAAAATAGACTCGTACTTTAGTTCTCTCTCCATGAACTTTTAGAAGCCCCTCATGTTTATCTTTGTCTCAGATCATGCTTGTCTGAGGTCATTTGATCATTAAAAAAAATATTTGCTGAAACTCGTTAAACTGAAATACGAGGAGTATTGGAAGATACCCCCATCCCTAATCTGAAGTAAAAGAGTTTATTAGGAACTTTTCAGAAAAAGATCCTTTAGAAAAGAACAGATGTTGCCGAATCTGACTATGGTAACCTGTCCATTTAGAATTGAAGCTCCCTTCCTCTGAAAAATCGCGTATGGGCTTTGGATGCTTACGTGTTGTGGTGTACATGTATTTTCTCTCACAGATGAATTAAACCAAGATTTCTAAAGCATGGACTTTCAGTGTTCAGAGTGTTATTTACTATCTAACAGAAATAGCTGCATGAAAGGAGAAAAATCAAGTGAGAATATTTGGTTTCATTCATTTTCTTATTTCAAACAGACAAATAGTGGTTTTTCTTTTTGTTTTTTTGTTTTGTTTTGTTTTTCTTGATGGCACTTAAGTTTTTGTCAGGCATTTCTTGTTCTTGATAAAGGGATAAGTCACATTGTAGCGGGATAGGAACTTTCACCTGGCATTTCACCAGTTCGTTGGATAGACTGTATCATTAGTTTACATTCTTACGGTATTTTATGAGACCTACATATCGCTCATTCCTGTTTCTCCCTCCTTTTAGAAAATGTTTTCCTGAGTCGATTTCTATGACCTTTATTAAAAATACTCAATAAATTTGTTTTCAGTCCATCTCAAAGTCACATTCATGTGCATTTGGAAGGATACCTACTTAATGATAAGGAGCAGTGAAGGAGGAACGTCACTGAGGCTTTTTAAAAGCCATACCCATCCTTTAGAGTCTGCGTGTGGGGGGTCTCTGCACGTCGGGATTTGACTGTGCACGCACTCAGAATAATCCAAGCTCATTTGGACCACGATAATGAACAGCAGGGCACTGAATCTTTTTGGTTTTATTGGTATTGTATACAGTAAGTTATTAAATTTCATCTCTGTAATACACCTGCAGTAAAATAACAAAACATTGCTGCACTTAAAGAACATGTGTGTGTGGTACAATGCCCTCCCCCATCCTTCCAGCCCCCTCTAAACAGCTGCTTACAGATTTCAAGATCCATTGTATATATTCCCTTGAGCCCACCTCTAATAATCGAGACACATCTGCCATTGCACTATTATAGGCATATGTAGTTTTATTGAAAACTATACCTGTAAAAAAATTAAATAACTCCTACCTCAATTAAATTGGCAAGCTACCTTTGGCAAAGATCATATTGCAGACCTCCTGAGACCCAGTGACTTCATTTTATCCTTACATTACAAATAACTAAATATGTTATTTTTATTTAGCCAAGTGGCTGGTGTTTCTTATACTTTGATGATAAGTTCTTTCATCTAGTCTCACCTTTTTTCCTGTCTCTTCTCATCTTTAAATAAACACACACACACACACACACACACACACACACATATCTCACAACAAAAGTTGTATAAAGCAAACATTTCAAGAATTTGGCCACAATAAACACAGGATAAACTCACAGGGAAAGGATCCTAATATACAACTGTAACTCTTAAATTATTATTAAATGGACATGAAGGTTACAAATCAGGATCATAGTCTGAACTCAGTTCATGTCTTGACTGAGATATTTGTGAGATTCTTTGAGATTCATGTGCTCATCATAAAGGCACATAAAGCAGGCACTTTCCTACTGGACTGACTCTCTTAACACTCAATCTTCCCTGAAGACTGGGTCAAAATAGATGTCTATAAAATATGTGTTAGTCAGAGAAAGAATAATAGTATATTAGTGAGTGGTATAAAAATTTTTCTTAGTGGGCGGCCAGCAGGTAGAGAGGTGTTTGAGGTGCTGGAGTCCCACCTGATTGACCATAGGTTGAGTCCCAGATCTGGTGGCTTGAAAATCATTCTGGGAGGCGGGGTGGGGGGGGGGCAGGTGGCATGGTGGTTAAGGGTGCTGGACTCCCACATGGCCAGCTGCAGTTTGAGTCCTGTACCTGGCGGCTTACTTTCTCTCTCTCTCTCTCTCTCTCACTCTGTCTTTTTCTGGTCAAATTTAAATGAATGAATGAAGGAATAAATAAATAAATAGATGAAGTTACATAAATAATTCTTTTTAAAAAATCATGCTGGGTGCCCAGAAACTTGGAGGAGAATGGAAGAGAAAGAATTGCAGCATGGCCATCCCTTGGAGTGGGGGTGGGGGTGGTGATGATTTCTCACTTTCCCTCTCTCTGTCTCTGTCTCTTTCTCTAGCAAGTGCACATGCCTTAGAGCAAAAAAATCTTTAAATTATTTAAAAGTATTTCTTAGCATAATCTTTTTTTACTTATCTATCATTAAAGGTATTTATGTATAAATAGATCTTCATGTGAATTAGTTATACCAGTATATAGTGACTTAACCAAGGAGAAAAATTTGGAAATTTGCTTTCTAGTATCAGGAAAAAAATCAAATGACAAGGTACCCGCTATATTGGAAGAAACATATATGCCTTTTGGGATAAGAAGTATGCTCTTTACATAGTCTTTTAGAAAGAAGAAACATTTCGTGCTGTTTAACAGGATTGTACATGGGTAGACTGAGGGGGTGAGAAAGTGGATACTGTCTCCAAAGCCAGTATAGACTCAGAAAATGGATTCTCTGATGACAGACAGTAAATTGCTGATCTCGCAAGATGCAGCCACAGATAAAAGTGAGGGGATGACTGCTGTGGAAAGGATGGAAAATCAAGTAGTGGTACTGATATCCAGTCAGGATTAGAAATAGCTGCATATTTAAATAATGAATTTTCTTTTTTGATAGGAATATTGAGTAAAACCAGTGGTCATTTAGTTACAGTGAGGTTTCCCTGAGCCCATGAGATTATGCTCAGTCTGTGTTCTCCTAGGGTGTGTCTTTCCCACTCATAATTCACAGAGTTTTGTGATGTCATGGGTGTCCAAGCTGAGCCCTTGCTAGGGTCATTGCTTGGAACTGGGCTACACAAAACCCCCAGAGAATCAAGAATTCAAGATCTTAGAGGGATTTTAGCTTTCTCATATAGAATTTTGTTCAATGGAAAAGTACATTGTGCATTGCAAACAAACTTTTCACACAGCTCACACACGAGTTGGGAGATGCCTTGAACCTCTGGCCATACTGCTCCTTTGAAGCCCCTCCAACTGGGCTTTCTTCCCTGAGATGTGTTTCAGCCCTATAGAAATATCTGTGACCAGTACTTTGAACTGTGATGTCTGTCACATTGAGCTCTGTAGCTCAGAACTGTCATGTGTAGAGTGACGAGCACAGCACATCAGTGGTGGGAAAAGATTTGCTGTGGACGATGACATGTGGCAAAGAAGAATGTCAACAGCTGCCACTACCGTGATATCGTCCCTAAAGAGATGCTTTCTGCATCTCTGCCATTTAATTGTCTCAGCCGAAGAGAACTTACTAATGTGGACCTCATCCCCTCAGTGGTACCCCCACCACCACCTTAGCTACCAAGCAAGAGTTACTTGAGTTTGTTTCGAAGGTTTAAGTACTGGGTGCCATTTTATCAAAAATAAAGATATAAGTTTCGTGTTTTGTATGTCACAGGAGGACTAATTCTTGACTTATGTCTAGAGAACTTGTTCTTTTCTCCTGTTTGCAGATATACACACTCTATAAATCTTGGACTTCAGACCTTTTCCATTATACTTTTTACAATGTGAGTTTTATCACATTATATTTTAGGAAACTGTACTATTTTCTAAATTTTCATAGTGTGCCTTTCAGGTGCTCATAGATGCTAAGATCGGAGTTTCGTCCAACACGTCTTCCTTTGTTAGTTGGTGCAAATAATTTTAATTTTTTTCTGTAGATAGTTATAGGTATTGCTTTGTAGAACTTCAGCCAGCCATCAGAACCTTCTAGAACATTCAACAATAATATATTCTACCATCCCTTTATTTTGGTGTTCAGTAAATATGTACTGTGAAATAACACCTCATGTCCCACCAAATATCCTGATATATCACTATCTAGGATGAGAGTTTAAACTAATAGCTAACGGGCACCTAATTTGTGGCTCTTATAACTTCTCAAATGCATGTCGTTACATCTGTTTGGATCTATTTTTCAAAAGACTATAGTCAAATTTGGCAATTAGCAGGCATATGTGATTACAAAACAATAGATCATTTACCTAAAGTATTGCGCTTTCGAATTTGAATTCCATTGATTTAATTTCCCGTGAAGATTAGTCCTTCCATCTGTGTCACTGTGTCTGGTGACTGATACCCAGCCAACATACCTGAACCATTAGGTCTCTGTCTACTTGGTGAGCCCACAGTTTCCAGATCTGATCAGAAAATCTGCTGCGACTCAATGCACCCAGTCACCACTGTTGCTGCCTATGCTGGTCTCCTTCCCTGAATTCTGTCTTGTCCTTCATATTCATCTTCCCCTAGCTGTTGGGGTAATTGTTTCCCAGTACCCATTTTCCCCAGCTGTTGGAGTGATTGTTTCCCCAGTGCCATTGTTCCCTTGTTTAGCATTTCTCCATGGCTTTAGGAGCCCCTAGCATAGTGTTCCAGTTTTTGGTAGCCTGCCCCCTGTCTGGCCTTCTATCCTTGTCCCTCAGACTCATCACTCGCTTCTTATGTTCTAGCCAAAATGTACTATTGATATTCCTTAAGAACTCTGTCATGTTTTCATCTTTATAAGAAAGGGCTCTTGTATTGGTCTATAATATCTTTAGCTTGTCTTCCCTTCTCCTCACCCTACATTTGTTTTACCAGATAACTCATGCTTTGTTCAAGATTCACTGTATTTGTTGTTTCCTTCAGGACCCTCTAAGTTACAACCAGAACAGAAGGAGGTGCCTCCCTTCTATGCTCAGGCAGTGTCTGTGTACTTCTTCACAGTCCTCCCACACTCTACAGCTATGAAGGGCAAGGTCTCTGTCTTCAGTGCCTAGCAGGAAATGCTCAGTGTTTGTTCAAGGGTCACTGGATGCATGAGTGGATGAATAAATGAACCGAGAGCAGTAACACATTGTAGGTGAGCATACAACTTGTATTTAAATACCTCTGTGTAAAGTCTTGACTTAAATTAATTATGTCAATGACCTTCAGAGGTAGGAACTACTTTTTAGTACCATTTTATTGATAATGAAACTGATACACAGAGGTATTTTATTGTTATTAAAAATAAATGGCAGGGCTGTCAGGTGGCATGGTGGTTGGGGCACTGGACTCCCACATGGCCGACCATGGTTTGATTCTTGGACCTGGTGGCTTGCTTTTCTCACTTTCTCTCTCTCTGTCTCTCACTCTGTCCCTCTCTGGTCAAATTAAAATAAATGAGTGAATAAATAAAGTTAAATAAAAGCAATTCTTTAAAAAAAAAAAAGTAAATGGCAGAGGGCCAGTCTATGGCATGCTAGTTAAGATGGCAGGATCCACATGATCGACCACATAGTTTAAGTTGTGGACCCGGTGATGGGAAAGGCTTACTGGGTACAGGTACCTGTGTGCCCAAAATCTAGAAAGAAACAGAAATCAGGAGGAGGGATTGTGGCATGACCATTCCCCATGGGAGTGCTGCCTCATTTCCTCTGTGCGTGTGCGTGTGTGTGTGTGTGTGTGTGTGTGTGTGTGTATCTCCAGCAAACTCATGAATCCTCTGGCAAATTAAAAAAGAAAAAGTTGGACTCAGATTTGCCATTTTTTTCCTATTGCTTATTTATTTCTGGATAGAGTTGGTGTAGCTTTTTGTCATAGCAAGTAGCCCACAGAGTCTTCTCATAGATGGTTCCAGCTCTTTTTTTCTCTGTTGACTTAGGAATCATTCATGGAAATATTCAGCATCTTATTGTGCCAGGACTTCTTTTTGTAGTTTAAAAGAATGTACATTTCTAAAAGGAGTATGAAGAACTCAGCAATCTGTATATCAGGAGCATTATCTTTATAGAGCCAAAAAAGAGAATATATTTTTTAAAGTTTGTTACCTTTTTTTATGTGTGTGTGTGTGTGTGTGTGTGTGTGAGATCTTATTGTGCCAGGACTTCTTTTTGTAGTTTAAAAGAATGTACATTTCTAAAAGGAGTATGAAGAACTCAGCAATCTGTATATCAGGAGCATTATCTTTATAGAGCCAAAAAAGAGAATATATTTTTTAAAGTTTGTTACCTTTTTTTATGTGTGTGTGTGTGTGTGTGTGTGTGTGTGAGAGAGAGAGAGAGAGAGAGAGAGAGAGAGAGAGATAGGAGAGAACTCCAATAAGGTCCTCATTCTGTGATTCACCCCAGTTTCGGTCAACCTCAATAGTGGGCACATGTGCACCCAGTGTGTTTAAGGAGATCTTCAGACACAAGCTTGGAATCTTCCCATGTGGGTCAGCCATGTGTTGGTTGTGCTATGGTTGATAGCACTGTTTGGCCTCCCAAAAAGAGAACATTATGATTATTTCCCATTAGTAAGTACTAATTACAGTAGGATGGTACATAACTCTGTGTTGTCCGTTATCTCTCAGGGGTGCTAATTCTCTGCTCCCTGCTGGTGGTAAAAGGACCCTAATCCTCCTGAAAATGGGAGAAGTACACTACCACTGCACCTCGTTCTCCATGTTTTATTCTCCTTCACTCTCCCTGGAGCAGCCTGCTTGGTAGGAGTAGGGAACATGTGCATAAGTTGAATGGATTGTTATTGGCATCTTCATGTTTACTTTGTGATTATTTTATTTGTAACTTTGAGAATGTATGCAATGAAAATCAATGAATGAAAAAAAATTAATTTTGGGGCCAGCAACTAGCTTGCTGCCTAAGGTGCTGGACTCCCACATGGCCAACTGTGGTTTGAGTCTCAGACCCAATGGCTTGCTTTCTCACTTCCCCTCTCTTTCCTTCTCTTCTGTCTCTCTCCAGTGAGAACACATGCCCTATTGGCACCGTTATCTAGCAATAAGGATAATAATAAATAAAATTAAATAAATAATTTTTAAAAAATGAGGATGATAATGAGTTTAGTCTTCATTTATGATACTGAAATCCTTAAAGATAGACTGTTAAGGTCAGAAAGAACCTAAAGGTCATTTGGCTCCCAATGCCATGTTGTAGCAAATGGGAAACTAAGGCTCAAAGATGTTAAGAAATTTCGTCAGCATCACACAGCAAACCTTGTTCCTCTTAGCCCATACTGAGCAATGAAAATTCCGACAGCATCTAACACTGAAGTTTTTCCTTGATGTCTTTCTTCCAAAGAGCAAAGGGCCACCTAGACCCTGAAGTAATAGCTAGTTGCAGCCAGAATCGCATTCTGAAGAAATTTCTAGATGAGTGTCCCTTTGTTCAGCTACCACTGAATTGCACTGTCACAGAGCCAGAGGGTGTCGTTTGCTTGTAAATACTGAGTTTTTGAAATGTCACTGTAACACTGGAAAAATGTTGTCTCAGAAGGTTGCCAAAGTGACAGAATCCCGACATTGTAAATACCAGCCAACACAAGTGCTCATAAATGACAGGAATAAAATATACTTGACTAAATCCATAATAATCACTGATAACACTGTTTACCCTCAGTGACCAGGAGCTGTGAACTTGGATAAAAAGCACATGTGTGCAGATATCATTAATGTGTCTGAGCCTCCAGCCATTCCAGAATATTTTGATGGAAAAGCTCCCTAAATATGTAAAAGCTTTATAATAACTAAGAAGAAAGTGTGCAAAGATATGATGGCAGTCGGCCCTAATGGAAGTGGAGAGAGCCTTGACTATGTTCAGCAACCCGGAGAACTGATAAGGCCTCCATTGTTCTGGTTGGAACCAAACTGTGAGCTAGGCGGAGCAAAACAGTCAGTACCTTATTCTTAATAGATGAGATTCCTAGAAGGTCCCCTTTCCCCATGTAAGAGTCCACATGTATACTGTGTCCTATAGAGAAAGCACAGAATGAATTTAAGAGAATAAAAACTTGAGGGCTACACATGACAGGATTCAGTGTGAATCTGAACTTAACAGTGCCTTGTAAGAGATAGATGGTTAGACCACCCTTTAGTCTAAGTGGTTGTGTAGTAGAGACTTTTTCATAATAATACCTTTCTTCTCCTTGGAATTGATGATAGCCTTCCTTCTTTTGAGCTAGCATAATAATGGTGCCCGTGTATCAGGGACTCAGAGGGAAAGAATTGATACAAGTTGGCTAGCCAGTGCTCTTCTAGCACCTGTGATAGGACTACTCTTGCTGCTCAACTGTAACACCACTCACATCCCCATCTCTCCAGAAATACTCAGGGACCAGTGGAGACTGAATGGTAGATGATCGTCACCTCCCAGTGTTTCATCGGGTGAATGAGAGAGCCAAGTGTTAAGTAGAGGAGTGGCCCAGGTGCTCCAAGGGAGAAACCCATCACTGCTCTGAAACCAAGGGAGCTAAGCGGGTGTGGGGGCTACCCTGACGACTTCCTTGGCTTTCACACATTTTCAGAGTACTTTTTCATTTCCCTTGACATGTCCCTGTATTATTTGAAGATTTTTATGGTAAGCATTGTTTTCTTTTTTCCAAAATTTTATTTGTTATTGTTTCATTAGCTACAGGGCACATGAGGTCATGAGAGGGAGAGAAAGTGTAGAACAAGTCTGGGTCTTGAACCACAGCTGACCATGTAGGAGTCCAGCACCTTAATCACCATGCCACCTACTGGCTCCAGAATTGTTTTCTTAACTAGGAATAAAATAATGTATTAAATATTGGAAATTGTTCTTATGAGATTTGGGAAAATCCATAGAATTACATATTGCAAATTGATACTTCATAAAGAGATTCTGGTAATTTGGCTTCTTGGATCTTGAGGCTTAGGAAGGAGTCCCCAAGAGGGCAAAAAGCTTTCAGTGGAAAGATGCCCATTTCAGTACTACCTGGAAAGGCAGTGGTGAAATTTGAAATGGTCTGAATGTCCAAATCTATGAGATGATGGTGCATTTTGGTGTCCATAATAAGGTCTAAGTGGATGAAGTTACTGCTTTAAGAGTCAGGGTAAAGGGAACAGGTGTGCCCCAAATCCTTAGTAACTTAGCGGACTGGCCTGGCATCCTGGGGACGTGGTCATTCAACCCTGCTTTGGAGATTGTCTGGATAGGGGCCCAGCATGCTTCTCCAGGTGGTTAGCAGCTTTTGGAGTCAGAGCCTGCTTTTCTGGTGTGACTGATGGTCCATAGGTGTTGGTGCTGGAGAGACAGTGGCTAGTCTTAGGTACGGCTCCTGCTTGATGAGCATGAATGCAGACAGAATGAATGGTTTCTAACATTTCTCTCAAAGAAAGACAGCTTTGTCTTCCAAGGATGAGCTAGATAACGGTGGCTTACAGGGATCTTATAGCTTCAGCACCCAGCAGGGATGATCTGATTGCTTGAAAGCTGTGGGTGCCTGTGGGGCATGGGAGCCAAAGCAGAGCTGGCAAACTCTGTGCACAACTTTGTCTTGATTCTAACCTTTTCTTTGATTCTCAAAAGATGAGATATTCCTTCCCAACATGTACCTATTCCACTTGTCCTGTTTAGTCGTCAACAGTCTTTTGGAAGTTGTTTTATTGGAGCTCAGTAGTGATAGCACAAATGGTAGAGTGCTGTTGCACAAGGCTGGAGCCCCATGGGAGGCCTGAGTTCCGTTCCTGCAGCAACCGAAACAGGAAGCCTGGAGCAGAGGACTGCAATAGCTGAACGCTGTCAACAAGACCTGTCTCTACCCCTCAACTTTCCTCTTCCTTCTCCATGCCCTCCTTCTTTCTCTCTCATAAAAAATAAATTACTTATAAAGACTTTTGGAAGTGGTTTATCTTGGGCATGGCAGGCAGATTGGACTGTTACTTGGGATGGCTGAAAAAGGGTTGAATAAAGGTGATCAGGGCATAATGTGGCTGTGAAAAATGTCAGCTAGGTCAGGGTTAGGCATAAAAGTGACTATGTTGTTCAACTTCATCTTTATGTAAAAACAGCCTAATGTTGTTTCAACTTCTGGGCTGCAGGTAAACAGAGACAAACCTGACTGTATACTTACCTGGTTATTTCCCTGGCTTCCCCTAATTTTTCTTCCTGATTTCTGTGCTTCTGATTAGCAACTCTTTTAGAAACCAAAAGTGGAGAAGGAGAGAGGGAGGAGGAAGAAGGAGAGAAGTGGAATAATTTTTTTATTTGTTTGTTTTTGTTGTTGTTGTTGGTAGGAAGTAAAACTTTCAGGCTCAGTGAGCTCTTTAGTGAACTTAGCATTTGACAATGGTTTACAGGGGATATCTGTGAACTTAAGAGTTAGCAAATTAAGAAAATAAATGTAAGATTTTGGAAACTCACTTGTCTGTTCAAAAGATCCTTTGGGTTTCCCCCTTCCATTCTGCTTTCTGATTCATTCCCTCACCACCCACCCCCATTGTGAGTATCAAAGTACTTATGAAAGCATACTCTTCAGTGATGTGTCCCCCAAATTGCCCCCTGGTGGCCAGAGGAGGAAAAGACAAAATGGAGGGTGGAGAGAAAGTCAGATAACTTTGCCTCTTTTTTTCCTGAATGTATTTCTAGTTATCAATATCCAGTGGGTCTTCTTTTTCAGTATCAGTGTGAACGAGCTCTGAATAAGTTACTGTATTACTCTACCCCCATTGGCTGCTGGGATTTCTTTTGCTAAATTTGTTTTCCAGTTTCCATTGGCCTGATTTTAATTTCTAAGCATATCACATTGACTCAAGCCACTCTCAAAGTGCTAATAACATTCGGGGAGGGGAGTTAAAGACTATATGCTGTCCCCTCCTCGGCCGATGTGAGCAGCACTGGGAAAGGCTGTGGTTTTGCAGCCAAGCTCGTGTTCCCTCCGCTGCCGCACATTGGCCTACTGAGTGCGAGCGTGCCATCTAATTGACAGCTGTCTGTTGTCAGAGGGCCATCTTTCCCCCTTTTCAGTTTGACTGCACACAACAGAGACATCTGCAGAGCTCTCTGCAGCTCCGACAGAGTTCCCCTGCCTGCCAGCCCTCAGACTCACAAGGCAACATCATGGGAGAGCTCGGAAAAGAATATTAACCCCTTGACCATCTGGAGTTGGGGTATATTGATTAAAGAATGTTTCTATTTTAAGGTGACTGCAAGACTGTGTTGGTAGAAGATGTAAGATCTTGTTGAGGATGAATCAGTGGGTAAAATTTCTTAGTAGTAATTGGCCACGGGGTTTCAGTGATCTGAAGGTATAGAGTAGTGAGAGAAGTTCATTTTCAAAGTAGACCTAGTGTTCATGCATGGTAGAGTTAGACAGAAGCAGGAGCACATCTGAATCTGGGACCACATCACAAATGTCTCCTTTGAAGGTCCGAGTGTCAGATTTGTCTTATGTAGCAATAGTATTTCTTGGAGTGTGTGTAGGTTTAGATAGGGATGGTTCTTTTTCTTTCCAGTCTAGGCCTGACACTTCCTTTTAGGGGAAGATCCCAAAATTTCTCTGAGTTCACAACTTTTCTGCTTCGTGGAATGAACGGCCAGCCCTGTGACTGTGTGGACTACCTTTTAAGGATAGTTCCGAAATGTCCAAACAACTATTGTGTCAGGAAAATGGTTTAAATTATTATACAGGCATCAGCTTGGTTTTTTTTTTTTTTTAAAGAGAGATTTTGCCATAGGGTGTGCGCCCACCCAAGAGACAGAGAGAGAGATCGAAAGTGATAAATCACCTTTGGGGGAATGGCTATGCTGCATAGCCTTTCCTTCTCCTCCATTCTCTTCTAGGGCTTTTGGGCACACACATATTCCCACCATGAATTTTAAGCCACTGGGTCCAGGACTTGATCCAGGGTTGACTATGTGCGAGTCCAGTTACGTAACCGGTATGCCATCTGCTGGTCCCCAGCTTGGAAATTTGAATATTTAATTCTTTGCCTTGTACTAGTGTCTTCAAATGAAATTCTATTTGAGCATCTACTGGGGTTGGTACAATGTATAGACAAGCTGACTTGGTTTGAGTTGAGTTTCCTGTGTTCTTACACATTGGCGGTGCTTCCTGCATTTGGAAATGACTTAGGGATATCTTAAATTTAACAGGAAGAAAGTATTTTATTGAATTTGTTGTCTTTTTTGGGGGGAACAGTTAATGTATTGGGAATATTAGGTGCATTGCTTTTACTCTTTGCTTCAGTAGTTCTCCTCATTCACTTTTGCAACTTTAAAAAGGAATTGCCAGAGGGCACGTCCACTCTCCAGAGAGAGACGGAGAGAAAGAGAGAGAGAAAGAAAGGGAGAGAGCACTTCTTACAGGGATGGCTATTCCACAATCCTCTCTCGTCCATCTCTCCCTCCTTTTGGGACTTGAGGCATGCACACACATACCTTATATGCTTCTGAGGCTTCCAGGTCCAGGCTGTGAACCACGTAATTGGCTGCATGGGATCTAACCCCCCTAACCGCCATGCCACCCACTGGCCCCATTTTGTTGTTGTTGTTTGGAAATGTAAATAAAGTTATCATTGAATGTGGGTGAGAGACTTTGAATAATTTATTGCAGATTCTTCCTATCCTAGTGTTGTGCAGATGTGATCTCCTTTGGGGATATTATTGGACAAAGGCAGCACATTAAAATTGTTGGAGAACATTTAAGCAAGTAAACAGGAAAGACTCTTTTCTAATATGCTGTCTGTAGACTAAGACTAATTGATTAGAATGTTTGGAATTGAGTGGCTTTTAGTCCAGGAATCAGATAGCTGAATTCTTGTCCGGAATTCTGTCCTAAGTAGAGATTTTCAAGAATCCTTTTCTGGGACCAGCAGTTGGCGTAACAGCTACGTGGCTGTACTCCCATGTAGTTCACCGCGGTACGAGTACTGGCCCCGGTGACTTAAACTCACACCTGGTGCATGTGCACATATGCACGAGATTCCAAGAAGAAAATGGAAGAGAAGGGATTGCGGGGTGGCCATCCCCCCTGGGGGTTGATTTCTCAATTTCTGTCTCTCTGTCTCTCTCTCTGTCTTTCTGGTGAGTGCACGCATCCTATAGGAAAAACCCTCTCCAAAAAAAAAAGAAATCCATTTCTGCCTCTGCAAAATGAAGGATTGGCTTCGGTGATTTATGAGGGCCCTTCAGCTTCAGATATCTGTTACTATCAAATAATGAGCAAGGAGAATATACACTGGTAGCCGTAGTTATACCACAAGTATTTGACACACTGTCCAAATAGCACACAAGAAACTCTCCCATTGAAGGGAATACAGAAAGCATTTGAGTTACACATTAACCTCTGTTACCCGTTTTTTTCTTTACTTGTGTTTAGTGTAAATAATCCTTCCCTCCTTCCCTTCCTCCCTTCCTTTCTTCATTCTTCCCTTCCTTCCTTCTGTTAAATGGAGGTAATCAGGGTGAAGAAGAAAGATTGACGCGAGTGGGACCTATGACTCATCTGTGTGGTTATAGTTCCTCTTGGAAGATGGTTTTGCTCAGCATACTAGCAAAGACATGTGTCAAGGTCTTTGACTACCATATTTAATTGATTATATGACACTGTTTTCCACACTTCAACATCACAGAAGTTTATGGTATGCCAATGTAATTGGCAGGTTTTTGTTTGTTTGTTTGTTTTTTCCCCTGTTGGTTGTATATAGATAATGAAGTGTGTTAAATTCAATGGCATCTTATATTTGATGAACTGCAATTCTGAGGGTGAGAAGCAAGTTTTTTTTTCTTTTTCTTTTTTTCTGAGACATGCTGATTTCTTCAATTCTAACTAAAGCTGTGAATGTCCTTTTCGATCACTTTTTGAAAGACCAGATTGCCATAGGAAGATAATTTATGTACAAAGTTCACCCTCCCAGAACTCTGCCCTTAATTCCCTCTTGAAGAAGGAGGGACATATATGCTACTGTGTCCTGACGTAGAAAGACTATTCTAATTTAATAACTTCCACTCTTGGGGTCTCATCACATTTTTCTTTATGTTTTATTATGTCAGAAATGCCAAATAGCTTCTTCAAAAGGAGGTCAAGGGTCTTTGCCATTTTTCAGGTTGGAACTATTCTCACTGAGTCCAGTATTAGTCAAAGTTGTCAGTGAACCACTTAGAATTTACACTTATTCACATACTCTTTGAATTTATTGATACCTTAGCGATCATCGGATTCAACTCCTTGTTTCACAAATGGAAAAACAAGAGGTACATTAAATCACTCACGTAAGGTTTAGATTGGAGCTAGATAGAATGAGGGTCGCCTGATGGTTATTTTTGGCATTCTTGCCATTAAATGCCATAGAATGTAGTGAGAAAGATTGAGTGTAAAACAGATATTACATCTTTTATTTGTATTTTTTTTTAATGCCTTTTTCTTTTGGAGGGGGGTGAGGTTTTTGCTATAGGGTGTGTGCGCTTGCCCGACAGTCAGAGAGAGACAGAGACAGAAAGCGAGAAATCATCCCCCAGGGGGCATGGCCACGCCACAATCCCTTCTCCTCCATTCTCCTCTCAGGATTGGGCACGCACACACACACACACACACACACACACACACGCCTGGCGTGAGTTTAAGCTGCTGGGTCTAACACTTATTCACATACTCTTTGAATTTATTGATACCTTAGCGATCATCGGATTCAACTCCTTGTTTCACAAATGGAAAAACAAGAGGTACATTAAATCACTCACGTAAGGTTTAGATTGGAGCTAGATAGAATGAGGGTCGCCTGATGGTTATTTTTGGCATTCTTGCCATTAAATGCCATAGAATGTAGTGAGAAAGATTGAGTGTAAAACAGATATTACATCTTTTATTTGTATTTTTTTTTATGCCTTTTTCTTTTGGAGGGGGGTGAGGTTTTTGCTATAGGGTGTGTGCGCTTGCCCGACAGTCAGAGAGAGACAGAGACAGAAAGCGAGAAATCATCCCCCAGGGGGCATGGCCACGCCACAATCCCTTCTCCTCCATTCTCCTCTCAGGATTGGGCACGCACACACACACACACACACACACACACACACGCCTGGCGTGAGTTTAAGCTGCTGGGTCTAGAACTCGAACCATGGTCAACTACACGGGAGTCCAGTGACATAGCCATTATGCTAACTGCTGGTCCCTGTTTTTGTGAGGATTACTCTTGTATTTATGCAACTACATTTAATTTTGTTCCCTTTGCTTCATATTTTTGAAAGCTCCACTTGCCTTCTGTGTACTATACCTTACATTATAGGTAATTTAAGAAGGGACAGAAGCCAACTTGTCAAATGTGCCTTAGCATACATACTTTATGCTGCAGTAACACCATTTGATCATTTTTAGTGAACTCTGGTTGCCGAGAATGCCAAAGCAGCAGGCTCCAAGATTGCAGTGTGGACCTGTAGTCGTTTTGCAAGTTTAACTTAAATATTGTCAGTGCAGCTAATGTTACATGGCTTATTGAAGCCTTGGTCTGGTTATGTTATTTCTCCAAACCTTGATGTTTTCATCTTCTTTTGTGTGTGAAATGTGAATCTAGATTTAGATGTTTCTAAAACACACAATGAAAAACTATAAGTTTTTTATCGTGAACACAGTAGGAACACATTACATGTTAATATCGTGCATATTTATTGGTTAATAAGTACTGTTGTAAATAACATTTTTAAATTTAATAATGATTTCCTAAGACATTCCACACTGTTCTTTGCTTTGGAACTGATAGGGGGAGTAGAGAGTTGAGTCTTAATTATTTCTTTTAGTTAATAGGATATGTGCTTTTGTTTTTTTCCAGTGGAAATACAGTTTATTTCAGACCTCTCAGTAGAAAAGATATCAAGGAAACCAGCAATTAGCGTAATGGCTATGTCGCTGGATTCCCACGTAGTCTACCGCGGTTCGCGTCCCAGACCCGGTGGCTTAGAACTCATACCGGCGTGTGTGCGTGCATGCCCAAGATCCCAAGAGGAAAATGGAGAAGAAGGGATTGTGGCATGACCATCCCCCCTGCGGGGGCAATTTCTCACTTTCTGTTTCTATGTCTCTCTCTGTCTGTCTGGCGAGTGCATGCGCCCTATAGAGAAAACCTCTCAAAAGAAAAAAAAAAGAAAAGATAATCAAAAGTGGCATAATGTGAGCTTAATTTTTAAAATGATAAAGAAGGGAAGATGATTGGAAAATATCCCAAAGATCACATGGGAAACTGGGATTAATACTCAAAGCAATACTCCATAGTTTTAATTTTCCCACATAGCTCCTTAAGTCATTTAGTCTTTATGTTCTAAAACTGACTTATAAGCTGTGAGGCGAAGGATGTAAGCTCATAGCTATATATCCAGGAATTGGCGTGAACTGGCTGGTAGTTTTCAGATTGACTATAGTGGGGTATTTGCACCATGAGAATGAGCTTCCTCACTCACAGTAGCAAGAATGAAGAGCAGACAGACATACACCTGGCCTAATTCTATTACTATTATTATTAGTTGTTATGAACTACACATCTGTGCACCCCCAAATTATTTTGTGGAAACTCTAACCACCAACTGGATGGTGTTAGGAAATGGGATGCTTAGGGCGTCATTGAGTAATGAGTGTGGAGCTCTTATGATGGGATTGGTGTCCTTCGAAGAAGAGGAAGAGGATGAGAGCTAACCAAGAAGAGAGCTCTCACCCAGACCCATCCTGTTGGCACCCTAGTCGTCAACTTTCAGCACCCAGTACTCTTGAGAAATAAATGTTGCTCAGGCAACCTGGTATTTTTTTAGGTGTTTTCTTATAGTAGCCTGAGCTAAGACTTTTTTTATTATGTATTTATTTGTTTGTTTATTTATTTATTGTTAGAGGACATGAGTGCTCACCAGTGAGACAGATAGAAAGACAGAGAGAAGAGAAGGTAGTCCCTGCATAGGAGTGGTCATACCACAATCTCGTCCTCTCCACCTATTCCTCGTCTTAGTATTTTGAACATACACATGCACACACGTCAGGCATGTTTTTCAAACTGTTGGGTCTGGAACTCAACCCATGGAGTAATCTATGTGGGATCAGACTCCTTAACCATTAGGCCACAGAGCTAGCCAGCATTATTACATTTTTTAAGTGTTGTGTTTTAGCTTTATGGGGTTAAGTGTATTAAAAATGATCATAAAGCTGGATAAATGAGTAATTACACAAACTGAAATGGTCTTTGAGCTTGAATGATGACTATGTGCTAGAGGCTGGTCTTTTTCCCTCCTTCCCTTCTTTCTGGTGAATTCTTCACCTTTTCTGAAGCAGCCTCCTCTATTTCCTAGGGACACACTCTCTCCTCAGTGCTCCTGGAGCTCCTCCCTCTGCTGTCCCCTGAGGGATAATTATTGCTTATGGATTTGACACCTCCTCCACACTTCAGTGGCCCCAGTGAACTGTGTCTTATTTATTTTTTCAGACACATTGTCTAATATATTACCCGTTCCACAGGCTCAGTGAATTAAAAATTACTCTGTGTTCTGTACTATATGGATCTCCATGTTTTTGACTCTTTTTTGCCTTCCTCTCCAAAATACCACCCCTTAAAGAAAGTCTCTTGCACTCACATTTAGGTTTTGATTTAAATAACGATTATTCCTACGTTTAGTCACAATTCGATTAAAAATGTTATTTGAGAAAGGGAGAATCTTCTAATGAATAGAAATGGAGTGCACCAGAGTATATTACACAATGGAGAGTTTGACATCTTTGCTGAGTAGAATGTTGAGATAATTTCAGTAGTGGGCTAGTTTCGTAAGAGACATCTTATTTTATACCTTCATTCAAGGAACTTTTGTTGCTCTCAAACTAGACTCTATTCAAAAAACCAATTTCCTTTGTGTCTTCTTTGAAATGTTCCTTCTGTGTGTTAACCTGTGCTTATGCTCGCTAGTGTGATTAACAAAGATTGGAATATTTATATGATATTCTATATAGTCTATATAATTCTTTTTAAAATAAAGAATGATTTATTTTGTTTATTATTTTTAACGTGACCACAGAGAGAAAGCGAGAGAGGGAAATGAGCAAGCAAGCCTCTAGGTCTGGGGCTTAAATACGGTCAATTCTGTGGGAGTCCAGTGCCTTAACCACTATACTACCTGCTGCTCCCAGTTTTCCATGTATCATGTATAAGGGCAGAATAAGAGTTTGACCCACATTAGATAATCCACAATTTGGTTGGTCTGCCCACTGCATGGATACCAAATTCATGCTGATAAGGATTTATTATGGAGAGAAGGCTGTGGGGCCTTCAAACAGGCTTCCTAATCCCTCTAGTCAAATGTCTAGCCTGCAGCCAGTTTCTTAAACTGGATATACCTCATTCCCCCCATCTGTGAAATAGTGTTAATATTAATACCAGTTGAGAAGATATTGTTAGGATTGAATAATTTAATGTATGTAAACCAAAAAAACAGAAGCATCTTCTTCATAGGATTTTGTGAGGATGAAGTATATAAGACACTTGTAGTAGTACATTAAATTATAAAGTTTGCTCAGTAAATTTCAATACTATTATTTTAAAATTGAATTATTAGCCAAGCTATAATGTATCTTCAATTTCAGGTGGACAAGAGTAGGTAGTATCCGAGTAAGTCTCTGTTTCAAAATCTATCAGTCCAAGTACTCTGAGTGAAAATTTTCTTTTTGTTCCAACTCATAACTTTTGTGACAATAATTATTCTTCGC
>NW_006159561.1:425264-485264 GCF_000334495.1 Tupaia belangeri chinensis
GATATACGTTCTTTTCCTTTTTCTATTTTTTTATATACCAAAGCCTAATTTCATATTAAAAGAAAACATATTAAAAGCGCATATTTCTTTTAACATATTAAAAGAAAATACTGTGGTAACATTAATGAAAAGTTAGATTTTTTTTTTTTTTCCCCTGTAGAGTAAAAGAAGGAAAGTAGCTTTTCTGCATGGGAATGGCGGCCAGGATTTGATTCTCTGCCACCTATTCCTGATATGCCTTGTTTCATAAAATAATACCAATTTCAACATAATATGAAATTATACTTCAGATAACAGTAGTACCGATTGAATTATTTTTGTAGATGTCCGATGCCATTAATTAAACAGTGCTTTCTTCCTAAAAGGAGGATAGATGTAGAAGATGCATCACTGCGCCCTACTCCCCAGAGCTGGTTGATGTTATGAGATTTAAAGTCCTTCTTGAAACAGTCTGGTTGGCATGAACAAAGGTACAGGGCTTCACTAGCCAGCCTATTAGAAAATGTTATGAGAAATACCCAAGTGGCTGTTTGTATCAGTTATACGTAAGCATCACTATTTCAAATATCATTTGTTACTTCTTGTGTTTGAGTCTGGTTCATATTTTTCTGGTAATAACTGGATAAAGTGAATCATTTAATTCCATATTCCAACGTAAGTATGTCCTTTAGGTAAAGAGAAGGCTTAGGAATTACCCCAATGGCGACTTGTTATATAGCTATTTTATTGTAAGGTAAAGGGAGACTAAGGTTGATGAGGAAGCATCTTAAATGGAAAATTATTTCTAAAATGGAACAAGAATGGGGTCAGCAGGTGGTGTGGTGGTTAAGGTACTGGACTCCCATAGGCCTACTATGGTTTGAATCCTGAAAGTGGCAGCTTGAAAATCACCCCGTTCACATGTGGGTGCATACCTCAGATCCCAGGAAGAGACTAGAGGAGAAGGGACTGCAGCGTGGCCATTCCCACGGGGGGAGGGGGTGATTTCTCACTCTTCCTCTCTCTGTCTCTCTGCCAAGTGCACATGCCCTCTGGTACACAACCCCCGCCCCACCCCAAAAGGAATAAGAGCTGCCATCTTGCCAGTTTTTTTTTTACATCTAACCTCAAGCAAGGTGTTTCATCCTTTCATCTCCCGTTGAGCACCTGTTTCTGTATTTTGACCTGGTCAAGTTCACCAACTGAAGCAGAGGCTTGGAATTAATCATGACATGTTGGAGAGCCACTTCATGGGTTAATGAGGATGAGAAGATGAGATCTAGGGGGAACGGGTACACAGGCAATCATTTTGAAAGTGTGTGGCTCTCAGTTCTACAGCACAGAGACACCACGGTTTACTGCCTCAGGTATTACTCATGGTGGCTGTACTGTCTCATGGAGTCTCTATTAGTGATAGGCCAGAGATAGCACTCACCACTAAAATTCTCACAAGAAAGCCAAACTCTTCAATAACCACTTAAAATAACAGTTTCCCTAACATCTATTTTTTTTAATTGATTAAATATTATGATGGTGATACTTACATGTTGTGATTCTGCTTCAATGGCATGAGTATGAAGAGGTTCTCCAGGACAGAATCCTTGTGACCACAAGAGGTATTTATGCAGATCAACTGGAAGACCTGTGTGATAAGAATGGGCAACACGGGCATGACAAATAAAGTCTGGAAAAGCAGGATGCGGGATGTGCAATTGGATAGCCCAGTTGTGAGTTGATTATAGCTGGGAAGTGACACCTCTTCTTAAGATACATAGGTGTGAGCAAGAAATAAAGAAAAGAGACTGGCATCTAGTCCCGCTTCTGAGTTACTTAACATCTTAGCCTAGTTACAGGCAATCCTAACAGGTCAATGGCCATACCTTCTTGTAAGCCGCCAAAGTACTGTAATCAAACTTTTTGGCATTTTCTTTACTTCCATGCCTTTAAAAAATGTTATAAAGAAATTCTAGGAAAAATAAAAGAAAACAGGCACTTCCTTTAAAATTAGACTAACTAATGAATATTGTGTAAAATAAAAAAGAGGGAAGTATTGTATTTATTCTTTAATTTGGAGAGAGACAATCTTAGTTACAATATAGAGCCCTTCTGTTTAGGAAAATTTCCTTCATTTTGCCTTTTGTTTATAAAGGTTTAGTTTTGTGGCTTCAGTAAAGTTTCATACTATTTTTTTGTAAAAAAAATATTGTTAGTTTTATGCCAGGTGTTTTATGCTTTTTTTTTCCTTCCTTCTCTTTCTTTCCTTCCTTCCTCTCCCTTCTCTCCCTCCTTCCCTCCCTCCCTCCCTTCCTTCCTTCCTCCCTTCCTTCCTTCCTTTCCTTCCTTAATTGCCAGAGCGCACACACACTTGCCAAAGAGAAAGAGAAAGGAGAAAGCACCTCCCCCAATGGGGCATTGTTCCACTGCACTTCCTTCTCCACTCTTCCATCCTATCAGGAGTTAAGGCATGCATGCACACGTGCCTACCTGTTCTTTAGGCTACCATGGCCAGGATTTGGCCATATGGGATCTAGCTTTCTTAACCATCAGGCTTTGGAGCTGGCTCTTGTTTTGTTTTTCTAAACAGTATTTTTGTTGCATTACAGTTTTTTTATTTTTTAGTTAGCTCATGTACGGGGAAGTTGCATTTTTATTGTATGTTAGTCTTATAACCCTATAAAAAAGCTGAAGAAATTTCTCACTAACTTTTAATAGTTTTTAGTTGATTAAAATTTTCTGTGTAGAACATAATTGGAAATATTAATATTATCTCTTATTTTTTCCATTTAATTTTCCTTGTTAAAAGAATAATAAAATACAAGTCAACTTCTCCTTTCCCTGACTGAGCAGTTTTCTAATGTTCAATCACTAAATAAGTTTTTTGTAGATTTCTAGTACTTTAAGAATGCTTTCTTAGGATTCATTACTTTTTGTGATGAATTTATGTGTGCGTGTTTATGTATTTAAATGAAAGATTCCTGAGGTAAACTCTGTTTTGCCATTTTATATACAATTTTGTATTTTATCAATATTTTAATCTATTGTTTACATTTACATTTTATCTAATATTTAATGTTAATTGGCAACTTAGGGTTTAACGTAGAATGGGAATTGGATTATTGTAGGAATTTTGTTTGTTAGAAGGATCTGCCTTGAGAATACTCTGTCATTTTCTTTCTCTTGCAGCTTTGCCTGGTTGACATCTTTAATTTATGATGTTCATATTGAACGCATCAGAAAATTTTCTTTCTGTGCCTTGAAATCGCCTCTGTAGGAGAGGAGGTTTTGACATTTGGGAAAAATTGCCTGGAGCTGGTTCTCTAGGACTGTATTTTTTACTATCTTGTTAATTTCTATTTCTTGTGCCTCAATGGTGATAGCTTATTATGTCCTAAAAAAATCAATTTTCCAGACTATAATTTACTGCATAAAATTATATAGGCTGTTCTCGCCATTAAAAAATTCCTCATCTCTATCCAAGATTTTTATCCATATATATTTTGTAATCATGTTGTTTTATGTTTTTCTCTTTCTTTTTGTTATTCTTTCTTTCAGACTTGGCAGAGGTTTGTCTATTTTCTTTGGTATTTTCAAAGTACCTTCTTTAGATTTTATTGATAATGTACATTTTTATTTCATAAATGTATTTTAAAATTTTACTAATGTTTAAGGTTTTTTTGCTTCTTTAAGCTTTGCTTATCATATGTCTAGTTCATTTTTTTTTTAAATTTTTACATCATCTAACATACAATATAAGGCAATCATTTTTCATTCAATTACTGCTTTGGCTGCAACCCATAGATATTCTTAAATATGCCATTATCATTGTTATGGAATTCTGTATTGTTCTAAATATTATATTTGAATTTCTGTTTAATCTATGAGTTATTTAAAATACTGTTTCAAAATTTCCACTTCAACAAAACGTTTTGCATAGTGGTAATGCCTTTGTATTTTTGTTTTTAATTTATTATTTTACTACATTTTGAATGGGAAAAATGGAATGAATATTTCCTGCTTTGGGAGGTTCATTGTGATTCTCTTAATATTTTAAGGGTTTTTTTTTAAAATTGGTATGCATTTAGAAAAAATGAATACACTATTTTCTCTGTTTTAATATAGTGAGCAATTTTTAAAATATTTAAGCTTAATTTAAATCTCAGAGAGATTTGTTCTACTTTGATTATGGACTTACCAATTTCTCATGTATTCCTGTTTTTTTTTTATATATACTTCAAAGCTATGTCATAAATGATCACAGGTTTACCAATTTCTCATGTATTCCTGTTTTTTTTTTTATATATACCTCAAAGCTATGTCATAAATGATTACAGGTTCATGAATGTATCATATTTCTGATGGATTGTAAGTTTTATCAATGTGAAAGGCATCTTTCAAAAAACACTTTTTTTTTTTAATCTTAGATTTTCTTTCTTTCTTTCTTTCTTTCTTTCTTTCTTTCTTTCTTTCTTTCTTTCTTTCTTTTTTCCAGAGATTTGACTATCAGGCACATGTGCTTGCTGGAGAGACAGGGGGGTTGGGCATGCCACAGTTTCTTTTCCTCCATTCTCCTCTTGGGATCTTTGGCATGCATTCACATGCTTATGACGTTGAGTTTTAAGTCACTAGGTCCAGTACTGGAACTGTGGTCTATCTAGTACGTGGGAGGCCAGGACATAACCATAATGCCGCCTGCTGGTCCCTGATTGGTTTCCTATTTTAAGTAATAGCGCTATAAATTTTTGTAGGTTTTTAAAATAAATTTTGTAAATTTTATCTTATACATATTTTTTAAATTTTCCATACAATCTGTTTATTCTTGGTAGTCTGTGATTATACAGCATTGAATTTTACATTTTTCTAGTCTAATAGGATAGCCACTGTAACTTAATTGAGATTATAGTTTCCAAATAAACATGGCAAAGTGAGATTATAGGGCTGATCATGTAGCCTGTTGGTCAAAGGAACCTAATCCCATAGAGCTGACCCTGGTTTCAGTCTCAGCCCAGGCAACTTGAAAGACATGCTGGGCACGTGTGCATACCCTCCTCAAATCATGATAGGATGGAGAAAGGGAGGAGAGGGGATTGTAAAGTGAGCACACCCCATTTAGGGGTATGCACTCTCTTTCTGGGGTGAACAGAGGTACCCTCTGGCAATTTATTACATTTACAGTCATCAAGATATATTGAACTTATTCTCGTTAGGATAACTGTTATATTTCCCAGGTTTGCTGGTTTTATTTCCTTCCTTTTCTTGGCTTGATAAAACTTTTTTTTCTGCTTCCCTTTTTTCCTTTTTTTTTTTGCTTTTCTTTTCTAAGAGTATAAGAATTATACAACTTTTTTCCTTATGAAAATTACTGTTTTTGTTCTTAACTTGTATACTGAAAATGACACAATTCTACCAATTGCCTCTAAGGTTCAGAGGCAGTTGAACGGAACAAGGTGACAAAGAATCTTAGCACAGCTAATTACTCAATTTTTCCTTGTAGTCATTCCCTTTACCTCCTATGTTAAGATAAACGTTTCCTTATTTTCCAGAGTACTATTTGGCACGTAACTTTTATCTAAATTCATAGATAATTCACACACACACACACACACACACGCACACACACGCACATAGACATACATGTAATATAATGTATGAGGTATGAGGTGCGAGAAAAAGAATGTTTGGTTTACCATCCCAAGCCAGGTGTCCTACATAGGACTTCATGCATTTTAAGGGCTTGCATTTATTTATTTATTTAGAGTGAAAGCAAAAGAGATTCAGAGAGGCATAGACACAGAGAAACAGACAACTGCAGTGGGGTCTTTATGCTACAAACCACCCTCAGTGTCAGGTGGCCCAGAACATGGGCACATAAACACATGCCAGTGTATATAGGGGGGTGTCAGGATGTGAACCCAGCACTTTCCCATATGGTTCCTGTTGTGTTATTGTTGTACCACTTCCTGGCCCCCAAAAGTGCTTTTAAATAGTCTGTGGAAACTTGCCTCATGGGGCGCCCAAGTTATGGTGGCAGAGAGAGTGCTACAGGGAGACTAAGGAAACTTGCTTTATTCATCCACTTATTTTAAGTACCAACCAGGGTCACAGCATTCAACCCATGCCTGTATTTAGAGTGAATTTTAATAAATGACAGCACTTCAGCTGGGAAACCTTCCTCAAGCTCACTCCACTACACAGATGACACTTCCCACGCTCCTCTGTACCTACCATACTGTGAACATGCAGAGTGCTGAAAACTATCCTCTACCGAAACTATTATTCCCAGTCTATGTGGCTGCGCACCTGTCTCCACCTCAGTGGTGAGGTCCTAGCAGTTGTGTTTTAATGGCATGGAGAAATGCTTAACTGTAGCACACAATACAGATTTAGCTAATGGATAATGAATGAACAAATAGCATGCCTCTTCTCCGTTTTCTAACTTTAAGAATAATATCAGCATCCCCTTCCTTATAAGGTACTTTTTCCAAACTCCACCGTGGACAGGTCCAGTTATCATCTCCTGTCCTCAGGCTGAGGTAAAGGGAAGGTAAGTAGGCCGTCTATGAAGGTTTGGCTCCTTGGACCCTCTGATTCCCTAGACGCCTGACCCCTAATGACCGTTTGGCAGCTTCATTCAGATTATTTTAGCCTCGTTTTTCAAACTCTTTCCTGCCCTCCGAACATATTATTCCTACTGAGACCAGGCATGAAAGCTAATGAGGAAGGTGGAACGATCTGCCTCCTGGAAGAGGTATTCAAGTGCACAGCGTGGCCAAAGTGAGGGGAAACAAAAAAGCCTCTGGAGACCTTGATGATACCAAAATAGCAGATCACTCGGGGTTTGAATAAGCCCTGATCCTGCCTTTCTACGTGGCTCATTGATTTGTAATCATAGGAGTCATGTAGGTTAGAATAAGGGCAGCTAATGTCACTTAAAATTTTCATTTCATACAAAAATGACAAGAAAGGAAACATTTGTTCCAAACAAATTTACAGCACATGGCACAACATTTTCAAATTGTTTATGAGAGGAGGCTGGACCTCACGCTGTGAGGCTGACCCACATGCTGAGGTCAAGGTTCCCTTCCAGAGACCCCCCCCCCAACACGCTGAGCATTCATGTGCCCGTCCATGGTTGGCTGAGCTAAGGGTGGATTGTGGCATCAAACCCTGTTGGAAGTGCCATCTTTCTGTATTTCTGTCTCTCTTAGAAGAAATAAAAATATTTAAAAATTATTTATAAAAGGAAAACGTGTTGCCATTTAACCCTTACACATTTAGATATGCCTTCTCTTCCCTCATCTATTCGGCTTTCATTCCTGCACCACTCCTAACTAGTAAGTGGCCCTCCTTAGTTAATATAGACAATCGCTGGAGCCAGCAGGTGGTGTGGTGGTTAAGGTGTCAAACTCCCCCGTGGTTGACTGTGTGGTTCGAATCTCAGATCTGACAGCTTGAAAAATCACGCCAGGTACATGTACATGTGTGTCCAAAATCCCAGGAGGAGAATGGAGGAGAAGGGATTGTGGCATGACCATTCCTCCTGGGGGTGATTTCTCACTTTCCCTCTCACTGTTTCTCACTCTCTCTGACGAGCCCATGTGGCTGATGGCAAAAACGGTAAAAAAAAAAAAAAAAAAATACAGATAGTACCTAACTTTGGTGGTTCATGAGTTTCAATATTGCGATGGTGCAAAAGTGAAATACATTCAGTAAAAACCATATTTGAATTTCGATCTTGGTAGTGAGATGCAGTGCTGGCGGATGGGCAAAAGTGAAATACATTCAGTAAAAACCATACTTTGAATTTCGATCTTGGTAGTGAGATGCAGGGCTGGTGGATGAGTGCCGCAAGTCATAGCTCCCAGCCAGCCTGCAGCCATGAGAGTAAACGGAGATACTGCACTCTGCTGCACGGCGTTCAGTAAGTTACATGAGATATTCAATACGTTTTTTTTTTTTTTAATAGAAGAGGCTTTGTTTTACATGCTTTTGCCCATTTATAAGCTGCTATAAGTGTTCTGAACATGCTGAGGCTAGGTTAGGCTAAGGTGTGCTGTTTGGTAGGCTCACCATATTAAATGTATTTTTGACCTAAGACATTTTCAATTTACAGGGAATATATTGGGACCAAGATAATTGGAGGTGTCTCCTTATTCTCTTTGCCTGATTTCCATGCCTTCTTAGTTGATCTTTCCTGCAAATTGGCAGATTTTGTTCCTGTTGCATGAGACACATTCATTCCTTTCTCGTCACTCATTAGATCTCTGAGTTTGAAATTTTGCTGGACAGTTGTCATGGGCACTACTTGTACAATCAGGGTGGCCTAAAATCATTGGTTGGCCAAGTGATCCCTGTGATGAGTGGCCCGTTTTGAGTGGGAAAGTGCTCACGGGAGCTCTTTTCATTGTTGCTCAGTTGGTGGACTGTTCTCTTTGTAACCTAATGTTGGGATTGGGGGTCAAATGTGCTTGTTATTGGGTAACACCCCCCCCATGGGTAATGGAACATGCCACCTCTGAAGCCTTGTCCCTTCCAGGATGGGAGGACCAAGTTGGGACATGAGCTCAGAGTAAGAGGAAGCAGCAGCAGCTTCCCTTTGATCCATTGCAAGATGCAGAACAAAACTTTGATGTTTGCTTTTTAATTGAAAGTTAAAAATGCACAGCTCTTTTCTCCTGCAGATTGACAGGCCCATGTTTGAGCATTAGCCAAATAACCCAGTTTAGTGAGTGGCTGAATTTTGACTTTTATTAACATTTAATGAATACATTTTTATTTATGTTAGCTTAAAAAAATCCAGCTGCTGATATTTGCTTCTCCCGTGTAACTTTTTTTTTAACCTTAATGTCAAAATTAGAGTATTTAAATATTTTTAAATTTTACAGTACACACCTGTGCAAGTGGAGGGCAATATAGGTTCCCAGGGAGGGTTTTTGAAATTGGTTGTCTTACGTACTTGTAGGGACTGTGCGTAATTCCTCGCGGGCACCGTAGAGTACTGCCTGACCCAGTTTCATGATGCTCAGCTACTTCTGCCTCTCCCTTGAAAGGGAAATAAGCAATGTGGTTCAGGGTCCAGAGGGACAAGTTATGACCAGGTCTTCAGGTCAGGTGGGGCTTTGGGGTCTTTCCCTGACCATCTGCTTGACCTTTATTCTCATGATTCTTAGGACTTTGTTGCTATGATAGTTCTAAAAAAATCCTGTTATATTGAGGAAGGCATAGAGTATAAATCTTTGAGGGATTATGAAGCCTTTAGCCCCACAGATGGTGTTGAGAACCACTCTGAGCTCAGTCTCATTCCTTACAACTGAGTCCCAGACTCCATGGCTTGAGATTCACTCTGGGTGCATGTGTGTGCATGCCCAGAGTCCAGAGAGGAGAATGGAGAAGAAGGGATTGCAGCATGGTCATATCTCCCCCACCCCAACCCAGAGTGTGTCTTCTCACTTTCTGTCTCTCTGGTGAGTGCATGTGCCCTGTAGCAAAAATCTCTCAAAAAACACAAACAAACAAAAACTTAAAAGATCTTTTATTGATACACCAAACCTTTCAAACTTTTCTATTGAAATGTTCAAAAGCACACAAAATAAAAAGTATTATAAATTACTTTATCACATACCCACCATCCAGTTTCAACAGATGCTGACATTTTTCCAATCATTTTTATATAAAATCTCCTGTTTCTGAAGGATTTTAAAGCAAAGCCTAGACAGTGTATTATTTCACCTATAACTCTTTCAGAAACATTTCTGTTAAAAAAAAAAGCTCCCTTCTTTGCTTTGTATAGCCACAATGCCATTATCACAGCTAGCTAGACTATCAATAATTCTTTAATAGCACACTGAGACATTCCTCAGTTGCCTTATAAATGCCTTTTTACAGTTAGTATGTTTGAATTGGAATCCAAACAAGGTTCACATGTTGCATTTGATTATCATATCTCTTAAGTCTTTTTAAAATCTACAACTTTCCCTATCTCCCCCCACTACCACCTTTTAGTATTCAAACTGGGACAATTTTCTTGTAGAGTGTCCCGTATTATGGATTTGGTTCATTGCTTCTTTGTGGTGTCAATCGGCATGTTATTCTGTTCTCCATACTTCCTGTAAACTGAGAGTTGAATGTAAAGGCTTCTGAAAATTGGGTTTCAGGTTTTCTAATGGGCAATCTTATATGTCATTTTTCTTCACATGAAGACATTCATAATATCTGATTATTTTCTTTTCATGGTGCTTAGGTTGATCAGTGAATTCACATGTTGCCTATTGGATCCTACTATTACAGAGTTTCAAATCAGGCACGTGGGATGATGGTTAAGATGCTGGATCTTGCATGGCTGGCTGCAGTTTGAGTGCTGGATCCAATGGCTTGAGAAACATGCCAGGCACATGTGTATTTGTGCCTAAATATCCCAAAAGGAGAAGAGATTGTGGCTTGGCCATCCACCTGGAGGGTGATTCCTCACTTTACCTCTTTATTATTCTCCAGCAAGCATGTGCCTATGGCAAAAATCTAAAAAAAAAAAAAGTTTCAAATCTGCCATCTATTGTTTTTTTGGGTCAGTTGGTGACCCATTAGAGGTTGCAAAATAGTCCATATTAATTCAAGTTTCTTGAAGTTTCTTCTCATTAAATCTTATGGAGAGTTTGATCATCTGTTAATCATTTCAGTTGCATATTTTTAAAGCTTTTTTTGTATTTTGTATTCTTTTTTCTGAATATATAGAATTTCATGCAAACCCAAGTCAGTTCACCAGAAGAAGTGTTTAATAAACTCTATGATATTAACTTCTTTATTTATGTTTTATTGCACATCCATAAGTGAAAAAAATATGTCCTATTATGAGTTCTCCTCAGTGCTTAGAACTGTTTTAGTCATGATGGTAATCCTTATTAAAGAAATTACCTTATAAGTTCTACATGTCTGTAAGGCCATTATTTGCACTCTTAGGTACATTGGTGATAGTGCCCTCAAATAATAGGAACCCCAAACTTGGTTGAATTGTGAAGATATTCTTGAGATATCATAATTTCCTCAACCCCTTTAACCAGTATTAGGCATTAAGGCAAAGAAATAGAAGTTATAGGAGTTGTTGTCCATGTTTGCAAAAAGGAAGAGGATAGTAGAGAGGTTTGTGTGTGTTTCGATAGAGGCAGTGCATGAATGAACCAATTAACATAAATATTATTTGTACATACACACAGTCATATGCACATGTATATACACCCACATGTGCATACATGTGCATATATGTGCACACACAGAGGTTGTCCTGACACTTTTAGAACTTTATGTTGAAAATTTTAGAGGAATTCAGCCTTATTAATATGAGAGACCCATTTGGAGAAATGATTACGTTCTGAGGGATGTTGATGTTTGTATCACGTGACCAAAACTGGTGGTTGAATAATTTATTATTTGGGTAAACAGAACTTTCTTTAAAAATAAGTGCAATTAAATGAAAATAAAGTAGCCAAACAGCTAACAATTTAATAGTTAGGCTCAGTAAGTCTGATTATGAAAATGTTCGCCAGTTTATATAAATAACCATGTGGCCAACAGTGAAGTAAAGGTCCTTCCCAAAGAGGGTCTAGAGGTTTCAACAAACTGGACATTTTCAGGTATACATGCTTGACTTGACCCGGCTAGGGGCCATCCACCTGGAGGGTGATTCCTCACTTTACCTCTTTATTATTCTCCAGCAAGCATGTGCCTATGGCAAAAATCTAAAAAAAAAAAAAGTTTCAAATCTGCCATCTATTGTTTTTTTGGGTCAGTTGGTGACCCATTAGAGGTTGCAAAATAGTCCATATTAATTCAAGTTTCTTGAAGTTTCTTCTCATTAAATCTTATGGAGAGTTTGATCATCTGTTAATCATTTCAGTTGCATATTTTTAAAGCTTTTTTTGTATTTTTGTATTCTTTTTTCTGAATATATAGAATTTCATGCAAACCCAAGTCAGTTCACCAGAAGAAGTGTTTAATAAACTCTATGATATTAACTTCTTTATTTATATTTTATTGCACATCCATAAGTGAAAAAAATATGTCCTATTATGAGTTCTCCTCAGTGCTTAGAACTGTTTTAGTCATGATGGTAATCCTTATTAAAGAAATTACCTTATAAGTTCTACATGTCTGTAAGGCCATTATTTGCACTCTTAGGTACATTGGTGATAGTGCCCTCAAATAATAGCAACCCCAGACTTGGTTGAATTGTGAAGATATTCTTGAGATATCATAATTTCCTCAACCCCTTTAACCAGTATTAGGCATTAAGGCAAAGAAATAGAAGTTATAGGAGTTGTTGTCCATGTTTGCAAAAAGGAAGAGGATGGTAGAGAGGTTTGTGTGTGTTTCGATAGAGGCAGTGCATGAATGAACCAATTAACATAAATATTATTTGTACATACACACAGTCATATGCACATGTATATACACCCACATGTGCATACATGTGCATATATGTGCACACACAGAGGTTGTCCTGACACTTTTAGAACTTTATGTTGAAAATTTTAGAGGAATTCAGCCTTATTAATATGAGAGACCCATTTGGAGAAATGATTACGTTCTGAGGGATGTTGATGTTTGTATCACGTGACCAAAACTGGTGGTTGAATAATTTATTATTTGGGTAAACAGAACTTTCTTTAAAAATAAGTGCAATTAAATGAAAATAAAGTAGCCAAACAGCTAACAATTTAATAGTTAGGCTCAGTAAGTCTGATTATGAAAATGTTCGCCAGTTTATATAAATAACCATGTGGCCAACAGTGAAGTAAAGGTCCTTCCCAAAGAGGGTCTAGAGGTTTCAACAAACTGGACATTTTCAGGTATACATGCTTGACTTGGCCCGGCTAGGTGTGAAGAGTCTAAGGAAACTTTAATTTTACATGTTAACATCGTCTTCCTTTAAAAAAAAAAAAGAGATTTTTGCCTTAGAATGCATGTGCTCAGTGGAAAGAAAGACAGAGAAACCAAAACAGTGAGAGGCAAAGTGAGAAATCACTTGCCAGGAGAGATGCCCATGCTGCAATCCCTTCTTTTCCTTCCTCCTCCCAGAATCCTGAGCATGCATGTGCACGTGCACAGTGTGAGTTTCAAGCCCTGGGTCTGGGACTCAAACCGCGGTTCACCATGTGGGAGTCCAACGCTAATGCCATCTACTGGCCCAAATGTTGTCTTTAAAAGTAATTTTAAAGTGATTGATGTAGTAAAGTTTCTTTTAAACCTTATGCATTAACATTAGTCCCTATAATGTACATTATAGGGACTCTTTCTCCACTTTATGAAGGAGAGAGATTCAAAGGGAGAGAGACAGAGATAAGTGTTTTTGACACGGTGTCTCTGTGTCTTGATCCTCATGCCCCAGTCTCCCAATTAGCTAGAGTTACAGGCATATGTAGGTGTACCAGTCATGGTTAGGGCAGTCTGATAACTGAACCCAGGCTTCCCATGTGGCTTCCAGACTAACAAGTAATGGTACTATCTGTATACCCCATAGGTGGGCCAGGAAAAGGACTTTTATAGGCTATGGTCTTTTATTTACTACCTTTGAGGCCATAGATATTTCAGGATTTGGGAATCATTTGCATTTTAGGAAGTCAATTTGGTGCATGTACCATGCATTATGTAACCCCCAGCAAAGCCTGAAGTAACCACGGTATGTAAAAAGGTGAGTATTTCTATTATGAATCATGTGAACAGTCCCACCTAGAAAGATATAAAAATTATATATTCCCCTACACTAGTTCAGATCAGGTTTTATCACAAACTACAAAAAGTTTTCAGAGCTTCTGGAATATCGAAATTGCAGATAAGAGATTGTAGACCTTCGAGTGAACAAATAAATAAAAGTATCTACCTTTTTTTGAGAGAAAAACAAGACCTAAATAAATAAATCAAGTATCTGTTAATAGTTTTTAAGCCCATTGTAATAATGACTTGCTTCTTTCAGTTTAGAAAAGATTTAGAAATACAAAGCAACTTCTACCTATCTGTAAGGACAAAAACATTATTCTAAACAGTATAGAAATGGCACCTCCCGTCTATAGAAACTTAGACCTTCAATGTATTGGAGGTCTGTTCAGTTCAAAGATGAATAAACCTTCTCCGAAAGGTCTCTTTTGTAGCTTGCAGAGGGGCGTGAGAGAGCTAGCTCTGGACATTTTAGGAAAGCAGCATTGTCACTGCTTTCGGTCATTACTTTGTGAAGTCAGTCCTACTCCAAGGTTGTCCTCACTCCACAGCAATGCAGGCATTCACCTGGTGCTTCCACAGGAGGTAATTTAGGGAACAGCAGACAGGATGTAAGCTACAACAGAAAAGTGAGAGATCCTACATAGCTGATAATTCTACCCCTCTCCTGTATGTATGTGTGTGTGCGTGTGCATGTGTGCGTGCATGTGTGTATATGTATCTATATTAGTAAATTATCAAATTACATATTTTTCATATGGAAAACAAAAATGAAAATCGATTAGATTTCATATTTGAAAAAAAATTAGTCAGGCAGCTTTATCCTTTTCATGTTGACATTGAAAGGCTGGTTTTCAGTACATTCTATAGAAAGCTCGTAAGTATCTGATAAACTCCTGTGGCAGCTTTCACCTGAACTGTGCATGCACAAACATAATCAGATTAGTCTTTATCTTATTGTCAACAAAGTTCAAGAATTATTTCCAAAATGAAGATAATCTTTATTTTGCCCTTTCCTATTATCTAAAGTTACCTTCCAGAGCTCTACTCTGTAAATCTACTCAAGTATGTTATTTACAACAAAGGTATGGCCTAAAATTTGTCAAAATAAAAAAAAAATACTGCATTAAATCTCATGATTTGAGTGACGATGGTAGCATTAGTAGGGATTGGTTAAATCTGCAGATGTTTTAAAGAAAAATTATACCATGCAAGTGCAACTTTTAAAAACCTTCTTTTTGTTAAATTTAAATTTACCACATTATTACATATTCATTCATTTATATAACAAAATGGGGAGTCTACCATGTAGCATGGTGGTTAAGGCACTGGACTCTTACATGGCCAACTGTGGTATGAGTCCTGGACCCAGTAGCTTGAAAATCATGCCAGTGTGTTTGCGTACATACCCAAAATCCCAAGAGGAGAATAGAGAAGAAGGGATTATTGTGGCCTGGTCATTTCCCCTGGAAGTGATTTCTCACCTTCCCTGTCTCTGTCTGTTTCTGTCTTATTTACCCTATGACAAAAACCTTTAAAAAGATAGAGAAATAAAAAAAGGTTGCTTGGCTTTTCTAGATTTTTCACAAACACAGAGTTGCTATGGATAAACTATGTGTACCTATTTTTTGTACACTTGTCTTAAGATATAATTCTAAAATAGAAATTTCAATGTCAAAGATCATGTACTTTAAAAAACATTTGTTGTACTTTTTAAATTGCCTTCCAGATTTTTTTTTTCCAGGTTACATTACCCATAAGTGAATTTGAAAGTGAACTTCTTTGTTGAATGGAAAGCTTATCTTATTTTTAACTTGCCAATAGCTCTTCATATGCTAATTGCTAAATTTCAAATTTGTTGTGTTGATAAAAGAATCATTCATATTCTTTGCCAGTCTACTTAGTTTTCTACATTATTAAAATCTGAGAGCTTTTTATTTTTTATGACTACTTATCTTTACTTTAAATATTTGTTGCACATATTTTTCTCTACTATTTTTGTTTTCCCCATTACTTGGATAATTTTTTTTTTTTTTATTTGCAAGAAGGTGTGTACTCTCACCTGAGAGGGATGGGTGGGAGCAAGAAAGCATCTCCCTTTGAGTATGGGCACTCTGCAATCCCTGCTCCTCTAACTCTTTTTCCTTCCAGATTTTGAGCACATGCACACAGGTGCTGGTGTGTTTTTCAAGCCACCCGGACCAAGATGTGAACCATGTAGTTGGCAATATGGGATCCAACTGCTTTAACCACCAAGCCACCAGCTGACCCAGATGTTTTAAAAAAATATTTTTGTAGAAGCGAACCAGTGGTGTGGTGGTTAAGATCATAGAAAACTTAAATAAATAAATAAATAAATAAATAAATAAATAAATAAATAAAAATTTGTAGGCATGGGTTTCAATAGATTTATCTAACTTTCTTAAAGTCACTGTAACAAAGGTCTTCTGTACCTGAACATTTAAGAAAATATTTGCTTATCTTGATATTTTCCCTTGCTTATGTGTTCTAAACTTTGTATTTAAATACAGTCATGTGCTAACTACCTATGGGGATAGTCTGATAAATGAGTAGCTAGGTGATTTCATCATTGTGTAAATATCATAGAGTACATTATAACAGACCAGCATGGTATAGTCTACACTGCCTGGGATAGTAGGTTATAATCTTTTGGGATCACCATTGTATATGCAATGTGTAGCTGATTGAAAGGTTCTCATGCATTGCATAACTGTACATGGTAGAGTAATGTAAAAGGCTTAGGCCCAAATGATCTTTCCTCTAATGCTGAATGAATTTTTGGTAACATTTATTGAATAATTTATAATTAGCGCATTCATTTTTAAATGATATCTTTACAGTAAAACTCTCTAATACATCTGTTCTGGTGACATTACCACATGGTCTTAATTTACTGTGTTTAAAACATATATATTCACAACTTAATTCTTTATAAAAATATTCTTAGCTATCATGAATTAATTTATCAGATAAACTTTGGTATCTTTTTAGAATCTGTGTTCTCCTCCCTTCACTTGTTTCACCCTATTTGGATTTGCATTAAAAGTTAAGTTTAAGGCCAGCAAATGGCATGGAGGTTGTGGTATCTGGATCCCACATGGCTGACTGAGCAATTTGAGTCCTGAACCCAGTGCCTTGAAAGTCATGCCAGGCAGTATGCAACCATGCCCAAAATCCTGAGAGGAGAATGGAGAAGGGATTACATGTGTTAGTCCACCCTGGGGGATGATTTCTCAATTCCTTTGTGTGTGTGTCTCTCTCTCTGTCTTTCATCAGTCATTGCACATGTCCTATTGCAAACACCAACCCCCCCCCAAAAAAAAAGTCTAGTTTAATGTCATAGTAACAAATCATCAAATTACTTTTATGCAAATAATTTCCTGAGAAATATTTATATGAAAAGATTGTGTTATTTGGTTCTTTAAAACAATGATAAACAAGATTATTTTTGGTCTTTTGGAAGTATTTTTTGTATTCCTGAATCCTTCGTTCAAATGGTTTGTAAACTAGTTCAGCAAGTCAATGTCATATGTTAGATGTCTAAGTGTATTTCAAATGAGGAATTGGGAGAAAACATAATACAAATTTATCTGCCTACATCCTTGGAGAGAAAGTAGAATATTTATAAATACAAATGCTCTACAGTCACTCTAAGGAAACTTAGAAATTGCAGTTCTGTTCTAACTCATAAAGTTAGTTGGATGCTTGTTTTTTAAATCATCTTTCTTGTCGAGATGTAAGACTGCTATCCTAGCCTGGTGGCACAGTTGGTGGCAAACTAAGTAATAGTGCTGGAGACCTCATGGCTGACCATGGGTTCAGATCCCTACGTTGGCCTGAAAATGTATTGAGCATGTACCTGAGCCTAAGATCCTGACAGTCTGGAGATCTGAGAAAAGGGAATCACAGTATAATGAGACCCAGTCATGAGTGCTCCTCTCTTTCTTTCTCTCTCTCTCACATGCATGTACTCTCTATCATGAATAAAATAAATAACACTTAAAAGATTAGTGCTATGTATAAAGTTATGCATGGGAATGATTGGAAACTAGTTAATTTATCTAGGAAAGATTTTAAGGAGTGAATGAGTTCTGAATGGAATTTTAAAAGAGGGACTATCACTGTTTGGGGAAGGGGCATCAGAGATATATATATTTTCTGATTAGAGCTGAAGCTCTGAAGCTGGTAGTGGTTAAAGATAAGAGAGGAAAAAATGATCAGAGGAGGCCTTAAGCATATATTTAAGTATGAGCACAAGGTAATTGTTGAATATTTCAGATGTGAGATTTCCAAGAACAGTGTGGGTTCAAGAGATGTAAGAATTATCAGTGGAAGTAATGTGATTTGGTTATTTATTCATCTTCAGATGTTTTCAAATAATCTTGGGTTACTTCTGTCTACCTCAGTCCACTTTATCCGTAAAGTGGTATTAATAGGATACCTCTTCAAGAGGTTGTGAAGATTAACTACATTAATATCGCCAACAGAGCCTGGAACCTACCAGGTGCCGTATAGCTATTCACTGTTTATTTCTGTGATTGCAGTCATTTGCTGAATGGTATCTCTGTGCTAGTGCTTGGGACTCAACGGTAAGAATGTTCTCAACAGGTCCAGACATTGTAATAAGAGAATGGTACCGAAGCCCAGACTAAGAAACCTGACTTCCCTAGTGGGAAGAATAAATAGTTCAAAGGAGGTGACATTTGATTACAGTCTTCAGACTTGTTTGAAAGTCACTGATCGGATATAGGGTGGAAAGAAAGGGTTTCTGGGCAAAGGACTCAGCCTTTATAAAGGTGCAGAGCTTTGAATGAACAGAGAGTAATTGGGAGAATCCAGGCAATTTCATGTGACCATGATGTACGTATGTAGCCTTGTTGAGAGGAAGACAAGGACAAAGAAGTTCTATATCCACAATTCCTAGAACAGTGGCTGATCCATAGTAGGTGTTCTGGACTGAATGTGTGAAAGCTTCCTGATGGAGAGTTGGGGTAAATTGACCATAGGAAAGGAGTGGGAGCTCAGTATTTGCAAGTTCCTAAGGTTTTCTGTTTGAGGGAACAAGAGCAGCTCTGAGGTTTAAAGGACCACTTCTGATAGTACCTTATGAATGTTCTATGTGGAGTGGAGCAAGAGGGAAGGGCAAGAGGGAAAGTAAAGGTGAAGATGGCATCCCTCAAAACTTGCAACATTTCTAACACAGTAACAACTTTGAGTATGTGTCCTGCATAAACCACTATACCATCATCTTAGAAAAAGAGGTTAGCAAATTTTGACTTAGGGCTAAATCTGCCCACAGTCCATTTTAACAAAGTTTTGTTGGAACACAGCCTAACCTGTTCATTTACACATTGTATCTGGCTGATGTAGTGCTACAGCAGCAGAGCATAGTGATTGCAGCACTGACTGGGGAAGAGGAAGATATCTTCTATCCAGTCCTTTAAGAATATGTTTGGTGGGAACCAGCAGTTAGCGTAATGGCTATGTCGTTGGACTTCCACGTAGTCGACCGCGGTTCGGGTCCTGGACCCGGTGGCTTAAAACTCACGCCGGGCGCGTGTGCGTGCGTGCCCAAGATCCCGAGAGGAGAATGGAGGAGAAGGGATTGCGGCGTGACCATCCCCCCTGGGGGGTGATTTCTCGCTTTCTGTCTCTATGTCTCTCTCTGTCTGTCTGGCGAGCGCACTACAGTGAAAATCTCTCCAAAAAAAAAAAAAAAAAGAATATGTTTGGTGACCTCTGCCTTGGAATATTGTTCTTAGTATATAGTCGTGCCATTCTGGAAAAGAAAAGCTAACGCGGTCAGAGAGTTCAGACAGACGGGTGCTAACTAATCTAAGAAAGATTATGCCATATGAAGAGCCGTGCTAGAACTCTGTAGTGTTGAAGCTCAGTTTTAAAATTATTGTCTTGATTTTCTTCTTTCCATCTCTAGTCTACTTTGATCATGTCTGTCATTCTCATCCTGTCTTACCCAGCATATTATCAGTATTTAAGAAAGGAGAATCCAAGTGATATATCTTGTTAAGACTTCTTGCTGCCTACTAAGGAGAGTAATTCCTTGGCTAGCTGTCTTAAGTCATGCTAACTTATTTCATATGCTGTGTCCTCTAACCTATTCATTCTTTTCAGAACTTTCCACATATCATCTCTTTTTCTTGCTGGGTCTTTGTTTCTCTTTCCTGCATGTCTTTTCTATTGGAGGTCTATGGTGTGAAACTGAATGTTTCTTCTGAGTAGTGCCTTTGTTACCCCAACCTGTCCAAATTCTCTCTAGAACCTGGCCCTCTGGGTAAATAATGAACCATTTAACAACCCAGCATACAAGGATGTGGAGATATCTCTAAAAAGTTTGTAGAACATACATATTATGAAGAAATTCTATATAGACTTCAAAATTGATACACCCGGGACCAACAGTTAGCGTAATGGCTATGTCGCTGAACTCCCATGTAGCCGACCGCAGCTCAAGTCAAGGACCCAGTGACTTAAAACTCACCCCTGGCATGTGTGCATGCATGCCCAAGATCCCGAGAGGAGAATGGAGGAGAAGGGATTGCGGCATGGCTATACCCCCTGGGGAGTGATTTCTCACTTTCTGTCTCTCTCTGTCTTTCTGTCTTTCTGGCGAGCGCACGCGCCCTATAGCAAAAACCTCTCCCCCCACCAAAAAAAAAAAAAATGATGCACCAAGTCATGTACTTTGTATATCAGTCTTATATACTAATTCTACCTTTCCATAAACCAATTTAAATCCCCTGTCTTGGGGAAAATCCAACCATTTTCAATGGAATTATAAGTAAAACATTATGTATATGTTTAGAATAAAATACAATCAATTTCTTTACAAAGTTTACACATTCTGACTCTTCGGATACACTTTAAAGGACTGAGAGAATAATTAAAAATAGATTTGTGGAAAAGTTGTATTCAGTCTTTTGGATATTAAGGATCAAAGTTTTGGTTTTGTCTGAAGCACTTAAGGGGCGCTGTTCTTGAAAGCCACTCTGGAGGCACAAAAGGAAAGCACAAAACAAGACTGAACGTAAAGGTATAGGAGGAGAGATGAAGGTCTACTGGAAGAGAATGAAAAAAGTTTTCCTATTTTCTATTTTCTTTTCTTTCTTTCTTTCTTTTTTTTTTTAAAAAAAAAACTTTTGCCATAGGGCTCATGCACTCACTATAGAGAGTCAGAGAGAAAAATTGAGAAAACACCCCTTTGGAGGGATGCCCACACCATAATCCCTTCTCTTCCCAGCTCCTTTCAGAATTTTGGGCACACATGCCTGGTGTGATTTTCAAGCTGTCAGGTTGGGGACTCAAACCACAGTCAGTCATGTGGGAGTCCAGCATCTTAAACACCATGCCACCTGCTGGGCCAAGAAATTATCTTCATGACAGTAATAATTGGAATCATGTAAGCATTCTCTGTACTAAAGTAACTCGCTTATATTTTGGCATTTACGGGGCCATGTTATATGTCAGGGCCCACTGTGCTAGATGCCAGGAATACAGAGATGACTGAAAGCTCACTTTCTGCCCTTGAAAAGACCAAAAAGGAGAATGGGATACATCGTTACTTGATGGACATTGTGATAAATGTAAGATGCATGGTTCTGATAAAATGAAAGGAAAAGTCTGCAGGGGAGAGGACTAAGATTGACTGGGGTAAAAGAAGAAATACTGATAAAGGACAATAATTTAAATCTCATTAGGGAGGATAATGGACCACCTGATGGAACACTGGATTAGAGAGGAATGACAGCAGCATGTAGACAGCAGAAGCAAAGGCACAAGGAGACATGAGCTGTAAGAATGAGATTTCAGGCCCAGCCCCAGTGGCACAGGTAGGAGGGCACTGCTATGAGATACTGGAGTCATATGAGAAGCCCTTGGGCTCAGATCTTGGGTTGACCTGAACATGCTGGGTGTACTTGTGATGCTCCAGTGAACCTAGCTAGCTGGAAATCTGGAGGAAGGATTGCAGCATGATGATCTGTTGGGGGTGGTCTTTCTTTCTCCCTGTCAATAAGAAAATAAACAAACAAAAAACTCCAAAAAAGAATGAGATTTCAATTGCTCAAGAGGGCAAATTGTTTTACTACCTAACACATCCTCATCCTATTACAAATTTACATAATATATATGTTCTACTTATATATGCCCCATTGAAACTTAAATATTAGCTTTCCTTAATATATATTATATTATTATATAGTAAGATATTTTCCATATAAATGTAGACTACTACTCCTTATCAGTTAACAAAGGCTCAGTAAATGCTAGAAATGTTGCTAAGCACTTCTTATGATCTCATTTCATTCTTAATGGTAGATAGGTCATATTATACCAGCATTTCTCCCATGAGGAGCCTGAAGCCCACAAAGGTTACAACCATTGTCCAAAGTTAGCCAGAGCCAGAGAGTAGGTGACACTTCCACCAGGTCTGTCTGACTCTACTGAGTTAGATCGATTCTTCTGGACTCAAGTCTTAGGATGGAGCTTTTGACATTAAGATGAACTGAAGAGAACATACTACTTTTCCTAATTGGAGGACACAGGTAGGGCAGAAAAACCAAGTGCACAGAAAAGAGAGAGGAAGTGTGGAGTAGAGGGCAGGCTTAGGCTTTGAAGTCTAGTATAACTGAATTCCCAGCCTGACTGTGCTAATTGCCAGCAACAAGGCGTTAGTCAGGTCACATAACTGCTCTGTCCCTCCCCCTGTGCAGTGGGGTTTGGAGCATCTGCCTTGTTAGTGTGTAAATGATCCGCAATTGTGCCTGGCACCAAGAAAGCACCCACTCATGGTAGCTGTTGTGACTACTACACTTACTGTTCTTGTCAATACTCTGTATTCACACATGCCATCACCTTTCTCCGTGTACTATTATTATCACTATGGCTACTAGCATGGTTATTACCAGCAACAACAACTGGATTGACTAAAGGAATAGGTTTGTGCTGGTTCCATGGTGTGGTGATTAAGACAGCTGGGTATCACATGGCCGGCTGTGCAGTTTGAGGCCTGGACCCAGCAGCTTGAGAAACATGCTGTGTGCTTGTGCGTGCATGCCCAAAATCCTGAAGGTTATATGGAGGAGAAGGGATCATGGTGTGACCATTCCCATTGGGACAGGAGTGGTTTTCTCCATTCTCGCTTTCTCTTTTTGGTGAGCATGTGTACCTTTTGGAAGGAATTTAAAAAAAAAAAAATCACAGTTACTTAAGTCTTCTCTGTGACCAGTAGTTCTATGTTCATTTCACTTTTTTATTTGTTTGTTTGTTCTGTTTGTTTTTGGAGAGTTTTTTGCTATAGGGTGCGTTTGCTCGCCAGAAAGACATAGGCAGAGAGATAGAAAGCAAGAAATCACCCTCCATGGGGGATGGCCATGCCACAATCCCTTCTCCTCTGTTCTCCTCTTGGGATCTTGGGCATGCATGCACACACACCCAGTGTGAGTTTAAGTCACCGGGTCCAGGACTCAAACCGCAGTCAACTTACATGGAAGTCCAGCGACATAGCCATTATGCCAACTGCTGGTCCATCATTTCAGTTTTTAGAGAACATTTACCTTGGCAGGTCTCTGTGGCTAAGTTCTTTAGGGAATTAAACATGAGTATATTATTTCCTTTCTTAATTAGCTTATAAACTAGTTTGGGCTTCATGCTGCAGTCATATGTTAAAGAAAAATCATATGGGGAGTTAAAGAGTTCATGCAAATTGAGAGCCAACCCCTTGCAGGAGGAGGATGTGCATAGCTCTGGAAGGGTGGTCAGGACCTAAATAATTTCAGGATGATTTGAAGATTCCATTATACAAGTAGTACTTCTCTGGATAATCCCAATATCCTCGTGTCAGGTGGTAGGCATGTCACTTTATTCACAGGTACACCTTGTTATTAGGACACTTTATTTTAGTGGTTAGAGTTGGTCATTAGACTATAATTGAGCACCTATGTGCGGGGCTGGGGAAGCAGCAAGAACAAAACCCTGGTTCCTATTCCCAGAGAGCCCAGTCTGCATAAAAATGGTTTTTATAGGGGTGGCAAGTGGTGTGGTGATTTAAGGGTGCTGGACTCCCATGAGGCTGACCACAGATTGAATCCCAGACCTGGTGACTTGCTTTCTCACTTTCCCTCTCTCACTCTGTCCCTCTCTGGTCAAATGGGGGGGGCAGATAGGGTAAGTAAATAAATAAAGTTAAGTAAAATAATTCTTTAAAAATGTTTTTTATAGATCATTATGCAGAGGGGCAGACATTTATAACAACCTTGAAATGGAACTTTCCCCATCCAGTATGTTGAAGACTGACATGTGACAATTTGATATTCCTTTATTTTACTAAAATAACAACTTGGCCAAATATACTTTCAGCACTTTTATTATAGTCACATGTTTATATTTATAGGAGAAGTGGTGCTAATTCCCTACGTTAACAGGTCGTATTCAGATTGTTCTATTTTTACTTTGGCACAAAATTGCTGAAGAGTAACATTTTAAGACATGTAGTGATTATAGCGTATGGAATCACTATGTATATCGAATTATATAGCAAATAATCTTGCTGAACTGAGAAGACAAGATAGTAGTTTTCTTAAATTCTGGATTATTTGTGTAAGATTTATTAAATTCAGTTTTATTCTGGGTTACTGATGGCTTTAATACTTTCTTTTTGCTAAATTTCTACCTTCCCAACAACAAAGGTGATCTCCTTTTTAATATGGAATAGATGACCTAGGTAGGATTCCAGAATGGATTTTCAGAAACCAGGGAAAAAACTCTTCACTTTAGTGTATACAATAAATAATGTATTTTTTTTTTTTAATTTGAAAGGTAGTCAAATAGGTGAGTGCAGAAATCTTGCCAACCCTTGGGCACTTGTAATTTTCATACCCAAATGCATGAGTTTTTACTTGACTATTACTCTGTTATACATTAAGTAATAGTTTCCATGGCAACCTTTGCATCACATTATAACATTTAAATATAAGGTGTTGTGTTTATGAGAAAAGACAATGTATTTGGATTTTTGAATATTTGGTAAAATGCAATTATTGCTAAAATTATTTTGTTCAATACCAATTGTATCTTGGGGGGGCGATTATGCAAATTTTCAGCCAAATATAGTCATTTACTTTTTGTGATGTATTGGGAGAATATAAGATTTACAAAAAAATACAGTACTTGATTAACACCACTAAACACATATTAAATGCCTATAATTGGCTTTGCAAGAAGAAAAATACAAAATGAGCTATAGTTGAGGTCATTTATCAGTAGCTAATGCAGTAGGAAGAATTGAATTTATTTAACATCACATGGTTTATAAAATTCTATCACTTATAATACATTTCTTATTTATGTATACTGAGTTGGTTAACTGTAACTAATTTTGATCTCACGTATAGTTGAATTAACAGTAGCAGTTTGCTCATGCCTGCAAAAGCAAAATTAAATGAGCCACTGAAGTAATCCTTGTGGCAGTTCCAGGAAAATGGCCACTTACGCTTAAATTATCAGGATTTTTGGCCACTTTCCTTCTTAAATGTGGGGGAAAAAACAAAACTGTTGTTATTTCTCGATTCCATTGAACCTCTGGGTCATGATGTTGTCATCACTGTCTACATAGATTCTTATATTTAAGTATTTTTCAGCTTTTACAGTGATTTTTTTTTCAAAATGTTTATCTCCTATGTACTTTTTATCTGAAAATGGAATAGAGATTCTGAAAATTATTCACAAGTTTTGGCGAATTTTTTAAATATTAATAACCAGTGGATCATAATATAGGACTGTGTGTTGAGGGATAGAGGAAGGGGAAGGTAAGCTATTTGCTGCTGGGTATTTTACATATGTTGTTTCATCTCCTCCTCTCCAAGAGAGCTTTAATCAGTCCCTTTGTACAGAGGAGGAAGATATGGTTTAGAGCAGTTGTATAACTAGCCCCTAATCACGTTGCTTGTATGCTTCCGAGGTCAGCTTTGACCTGATCGGAATGACCTCAAAGCCTTCCCTCTTTCCTTAATCTGTTTGAATTCTGCTTCTGACTTGTTAGGAACACAACATGCACTGCACATTTAATGTCGAAATTAAAAACGCTTACCAAAAGCCCTTAAAAGACAATATTTGCTGAATGAAAATTCTAGTAATTTACATTTCTCTATAGCAAAATAATAATTGGTTAAGTCCCTGATTGTGAAAGTTATCTCTGTCTTCTTGTCCTTCGAAGTTTCCCGAGTCCTCTTTTGTTGAAAACCATGCATAGGATAGAAATCCAAATAAACTACAAAGGTGCATTCCTGTCCCTTCGGGGATCAGAAATAAAGACCATCCAAAGACTGACCTTCACTTTGAGCTTCGAAGCTCAGAAGTGGACAGGTGGAAATATCGTGTTCTTCATTGCCCTTGGGTGCGAGATATATTCTAGGTTGCAGAGTTAAGTGCCAACAGCAGCAAAATTATCGCCCCTCCTGCTACTGTAGTAAGTCAGCAATGGCCCTTCTGTGGTCAAAATGGCAAATTCAGCAGCAGCTATTCGACAGGGATTTGAAAAAACTTCCCCATGGCTGTTAGGAATCTTATTTAGCACTGTCTTTGAAAAAACCCAATTCCATGCAGAATTCGCTATGTAGAACTGACCTCGGTTCTGCTAAAAAGTGTTTTAAACACGTCGAATTTGTCATTTATCCTGAGGTGTGTTTTGCACTCAACATGACAAAATCTATTAGGTACCTATGCTTTATCCAGCATTCATAAGTTTTACAGCAGTTTGGAATTTTATTTCCATATTAACATAAAAAAAAAAAATCCCTGGTTTTACAGAGTCAGTTCGCCATACAAAGCCACTATACATCACTTAGGTTTGTGATGAAAGAATGGAATTGCAGCTGTGTGAGTACTAGAATACCCAAACATGAATTAGACTCACAAGCGTTTGGCAATAGTTCAGAAAAGGAGCTTAATCTGGTTTCATCTGAGACTGCTTTTCTCTGTTCTGTAACACCCCCCCCCCCAAGATGTTGTGTCTGATATCGGAGCACAACGTAATGGGAGTGACGCAAAATCGGAACGAAAGCCCTAAGGAAACAAGGGACACATTTGCTTCTCCCCAGAGATCTTTTTTTTTTTTTTTTTTGCTACTGCCTTTTTTCCCTCTCCCAGGGTCCAACTCTAAAATTCAAGGTCATTCACCTATTAGAGGAATTAATGATAAGCCAAAAAAAGCAGCGTTCATGGCACTGTGATCTCACTCATATCTATAATTAAGGGTAAATATAATCTTCCTTTTTAGAAATGTACCACCCACCCATTACATTTAAAGTGCTGACTGAAATGAAATAATAGTTCAGAGCAAGATGATTTTAGTTTAACAAGAAAAAAAAAAGTCGATAATTTAAGCTTCAAGCAGTTAGTTCTATTTTTTGATTACCATTCAGTTATAAATCTAATTTGAGATAGATGCTGCTTTTCTGTTACTCAAGTTTAATTCATGGTTTGCATTCTTGGTTGCATAAGCAAAGTTCAGTGGTTGATCAAAGATGTTAAGAAAGAAGCTCCCCTTAAAAGGAATCAGAGCAAGATTGAGAATGTGTTGGAAGTAGTCTGAAACTCAGATCTAATGTGAATCATACAAAAATTTGAACTGAAAGACACTCTCCCAACATTTGGGTTTGGATTTGAATGCCTGTTTTGGGACTGGCTCTTCACTGGAGGATTGGTTGCAGGGGATGAACCTCAAAACATTTTAAAGCCATTTGACGAAGTCAGCCTGTTTTATTCTTTGGTGAAGGGTATTTTAAGCCTTCAAGTTGTTTGCCTTTGGAAGAACATAAGCAGTGAATAAGGGAAGGGTTTGTCTCATCACACTAGGGGCAGTTAAGCAAAATGCTAAACTATGGGTTTAAGATTTACAGGTTAGCTCCGTGGGATGTCACATCTTGCTTCCAGTGTTTCCTGCACACCCGGGCAGCTTAGTGCTGGGACCCAGCATAACCACAGGGTATGAGCTTGCACAATGGGGAGAACCTAAAACCTTTATAATCCTATTTAAGGCAAGGATGAATTTGCCCATTTTGGAAGTAGCCTTAGCTTTTAAACTGAACTTTCATTAAACATAAATTTGTCTTCTCTCTCTCTCTCTCTCGCTCTCTCTCTCTCTCTCTCTCACACACACACACACACACACACACACAGGTAAATTCCTGAATAAATGAATGTCTTATCTGTTTCATATAGTACTTTAATTTACCTTTAGTCGAGTCTTGTTAACTTTTTAAAAATTCGTAAGCGGATTTTGCAGCCAGTGGAAAATATGTTATCTTTTTCATTGTCACAGATAGTTAAGTATGTGACGTAAAAGCCAAATAATAGTAAATGGTCATTGTTCATTTTACAAGTATACTCTACAATAAGAACACATATATTTTTATCTTCCTTTTTCCCAAGGGGGTGATTAAGGCTCCTGTAAGTGTGAGGAAGTGTTTATTTTTGTTGCTTTAGAAGAATGATTCTATTGTCCAAGTGAAAAGAAAAAGGAACAAACAGGTCTGGAAGGAAAGAAACAAGAATGTGCTTTGTAGGAAAGAAAAACAAAACCAAACCAAACATTAGCACTAAATGTTTCTAAGTGAGTGTTGTCTGGTCTTCATACTGTGTAACTGTACAGAGTTCATGTGGTTACATATGCAAGAGTTGGATGCATGATTTATTTACAACTGGCCCATGAAATGATTTTTAGTTCACAACAATCAGGTCAACCACAGCCAGCTAGCTATTTTCTACTTACCATTTTATGTTTTTCGACCGCTGCTCAAACAGTACTACAAGCATGTTTGTTTTAGTGGACCTATGCATTAACTTTCTTGGGAATAAAAATCTTTGCCAGCAGGACCAACAAGAATTAACTAATGTTTAAGCTCATTAAAAAGGTAGGCAAGCATTTCAACATAATTGCACAGCCTTTTCCTATATATATATATACTAAGAAGTAGGAGCCATGTTCCATCTAGAACAAGAAGTCATCAATAATATCATTTCAAACTCCTCTTTCCAGCCAAAGGAAGACTCATATTTAGATCTGTCGAACTGTAAGAAGGTTGTAATTTCGAACCCTTTGCAGACTTACTGATCGAAATTTCAAAGAAAACTTGGAGCAGGACTTAAATACATGTAGACTTTGTTCATAAGAATGGCCAAGAGTAAAATGTCCAATCTTGCTTGTAAAATTTTTCAACGCCACTCCAAAACTGATAAAGAAATGATTTAATGTGATAATGTTAGAAATGAGCTCTGTATTTTAGTTTGTCACTCTAGCTTTTTAATGTCTTTCCGTTAAGTTCAGAAGAGGTAATAGTTGAGCATGCAGATAGCAGGTTTTTATCTAGGAAATAATCTGGTGGTTGTCAGGTTAATGCGGTAAATATTAAGATCCTAGCAATGAGCTGAATGCGTAAAAGCTGCTTTCGACCTCAAATTTCATCTTTTAAGTTTATTTTGAAGGAACATTTGTTATATAGCCCCGTAAAAAAGTCTTAAACTGAGTCAGGGAAGGCGAGCTTGTCAGTAGCTGATTTGCCCTTTATCTGTTACTCATCTGACACAAAAATCTCTCGGAATAGAGAGGTTCTCTTTATGATATTAGCTATATGTGGTGGGAAGGGGAGGTTTGAATTTTTGATTTTCCAGCTTATGGGTCATATTTGACCAACTGCTTTCACTGGAAGACATGCCACTTTGTTGAGCTATTTAGGAATCAAAAAGACTGTCTTAATTTAAAACAAGGACTCTTTGTTTTAGTTGGTGACTGCCTTGTGAAATTTTTCAGTTCTCAGCGGGTTAACCAGGGAACAGGGGCAGAGTCATAATTGGCCTATTTAGAGTATTTTGCATGTGAATAGTGTGTTAGTGAAGCATCCCTAAGTCTGTTGTGAGTGACATGGTGATTAGAATTTAGATTAGGGAAAACACATTCTGTACTTTATCAAGGACAGTAATTAGTTCAGTCAGTAAAAGTTGATTACAAGTAACGATAAAGTTAGATTTTTAGTACTTAATTTTAAAATTTCTTTATTAAACAGTAAATTTGTTCTTAATATAAATGGTACTATCTCCACTTGTTTTATTGCCTATCAGAATAATTAAAAGAACAATGTGTTCAGTGCAGAGTATAATCAGGCGATTTATATATTGTGGGTAAGTTTCTGTGTAGTTTTTTAGCATATGTAATAGTATTATATCATCTTTCTTATGTCATCATTTTTGAAAGTTTAGTAATTTGTCACACCGTGATGAGTTAATGATATTTGTGCGAGTTTTCTAGTGTTAGGTAAATGTTTAATCTGTGGGGATGTGTTTTAGTTTCTGATAGTCCTCAAGAGGGCATTCTGAAGTTTTTTGATTTGTTCCTGTGAGCTGGGTTTGCCTACTGTTCCTATAATTTTAGAAGGTAATGTAAGGATTTGAATTTCCTCTTGGTTCAGTTGGCATTTTTGCTTCCGTGGGTGCTGTGTGGATTTGTGGAGGACTGTGGTGTGCCGGCACACACAGAGGCAGACTTCCCAGTGGAGTCCATCATGTACACTCACTCCCATTGTGAGCGGCTGGAGGAAGTTGTGTTATGTTTGAAAAATGAGATTCTTAGTTCCTGTGAAGGAAAGGCACGAAGAGTCCTCAGATAGGAGCCTCGTTCTAGACAAAGGAAACATTCGCTTACATAAATACCATTTTCTTAAGAAATCCCAATGTTAGTCATCTTGAAAGAGTGCAAAAAAATATGTGTACACACACACACACACACACACACACACATTGTTGACAGGGAATCATCTTCTACCTTCTCAGAAGTGAAGTATTAAAACTTCCCCAACTTCGGGAGAGCCTCTGAGACTGCTTTTCTTCTTGTGTTTTTTTTTGTGTTGTTTTAATTGTTTCAGCTTAGCAGATGCTGTTTTCTTTATTGCATTGTTTTAAGTACTAGCAATCAGTTGGGGGGTGGTGAATGTAAAAAAATTAACCATATATGTTTGTTTTCCCTTTTTTACCTTTTAGCAGAGTCTCCTTGGAGGTGACATGGATATGGGCAACCCAGGAACCCTTTCGCCCACCAAACCTGGTTCCCAGTACTACCAGTATTCTAGCAATAACCCCCGAAGGAGGCCTCTTCACAGTAGTGCCATGGGTAAGGTACTCCTCTGTTTGAATGCCTTCATGATTATTGTTAATATCACTCTTGTATCTATCCCCACCCTAGACCCCCAAAACTTCTTAAAATTGGTCTCAATAAGTGTGAAGACCTCCACCTACCATCTGTACCTGGTATGTTAACAGTGTAGAGTAACAGGAGAACCTTATGGCATACACGGGAGGACTTTAAAATGTTTGTGGAAAAATGGAATTAAAGTATGAATTAATTTGATGCAAAAAATAAAAAATTAAAACCCATGCAGTTTTTTTTTTTTTTTTTTTTTTCAAAACATGCCTCTTCTCACAATTAATTTGATGCAAAAAATAAAAAATTAAAACCCCTGCAGTTTTTTTTTTTTTTTTTTTTCATAACATGCATCTTCCATGAACGGGTCAAAGATCTCATACTTTTTTTCTGGTTTTTTCTTGACCACACACATAAAGGGACATCTTACAAAATCAAAGCAATAAAAAACTAAATATCTTCATTTTCTCTGAGAAAGTAGAATTTGATTTCTGCTAGAATAAAAGGTGGTGGTGATCACTACAGTATACCAGGGTCATGTCTTCATAGTTTATTGTTTTTTTAGTTAGTAAAACAGGCCTTACCGTGTCTTCACTTTTCTTTTTTTTCCCCAGAGGTACAGACAAAGAAAGTTCGAAAAGTTCCTCCAGGATTGCCATCTTCAGTAAGTACTGCTTATTTCTGCTTTGGACATGGTTTGTTTTGCTCTGTTTTGTTTTGATGTGAAGGAGATAGAAGTAAATGAGGTTCCTGCACCCAAAGCAGTGCGTTTATCTAGAATGTGTATGAGGTAGGAGTGACCTGCACACCCAGCACCTGACCCTGGGTGGTGGAGTGATTAATTGCACCTCCTGGAAGACTAGGTAGTTGTATTGGTATTCAGCAGGTTAAGCTCTGAAGAGAGTCTTGAAAAGGGTGCCTGAAGTTCCAGGAGTTTACCTGTACAGAGCTTTCAGGAGAATGAGTATTAGTTTCATGTGTTGGTTATATTCTTTGTCAGTATTATGATGATTTATGGATTTGCATGCGAAAGGAGATTTGTGGAGAGGATTTAGGAAAAATTTACATGGGTTTCAGCCCAGAGTGCAGGGAGAACGTCTCTATTTTCTAGAGTGGTTGCTGAATAAAGGCTGCAGAGGTAGCTGCATCAGTAGCCCTTTGCTTCTGTAATACCAGGTGACAACTAGAAGAATCCAGCTGTGACCAAAAGCATTCTGGGACTTTTTTTTTTTTTTTTAATAGCTGGAGCTATATACAGGAGTTTCTGAGGCTTCCCCAGTTTCTAGCACAGCAAAGGCTGGTTGTGATCACAACTAAATACATGCTATCTTATTTTAAATTCACACACACACACACTTTTTGAAATTTGAGTTCTTACATAATTTTATTTGATTTTGTTTAGGACAGATTAATTTCTAATCATTTTCTCCGTATGAAAAATAAAAATAGGGTTTCTCTTTTCTTTCCTTGTTTCCTCCTTCCTTCTTCCTTTTTAAAATTCTTCCTTCCTTCTTATGAGATGCATATGTACATTTTTAACTTTAATTCTGTAGGGTACTAGTATTCTTTGAAAAGAATGCAGATGAGTCTGATTATAAGTTCTTATAGTTTAAGATAAAATTATATTTAGATTTCTGAAAATATATTGCCAATCAGTGCTCACATATTAGTTTTATTTCATTTGTAATAAATTAGGAGAATAATGGGTTTTGCAAATGTGCTAAGATTAGATTAACCCAAACACCTGTGTATTTGACTTGATTTCAGTTCAGCTCATCCAAAAAATTATTAAATGAATATATCAGAATAAGTCTTATCAGGAAGACACCCAGATTTTATATGCTGATTATCTAGACTTGGTAATGTTGAAGAAGCATCATGAAATCATCTACAAATACAGAAAAATATTATGTAAATAAAATTGCCAATCGTGTATAAAGTTGTCATTGTGGACGACCAGTAAGTCATTTAAAATGTTCTGTTTATTCTTTAGCTTTCTGTGTTGTATTGAAATTGACTAATATCCTCAAAGGTTTATATAAGCATATTTTAAGCTTGTACTTAGCAATGGATTTAATGTAGATGGAACTGTAGCTTTCAATAATTTGTATGACTGCTTCAAAGGATATAGTCCACATAGCTGTTTACATTTTAAACATGTCTGAACATAATATGGACAATATCAAATATGTGACGAGGACCTTTGAATGTTTTAAACAACAGAATAACTGTGCTATAAATGTCATGAAAAAAACTTAAAGCCATTGTACCCTATCTATGCCTCATATTAAGATGAACTTAGTTCGTTCTTTCCAAGTGCTAAAATTTTGCATAAATCTACACAGTTTCTAAGGAGTAGAATGGTGTGGCATTAGGTGATGTCTGTATATTTAATTATTGTCAATAACAATTTCTCATAATTCGTTGGAAATTTTTAGTATTTCCTGTAGCTAGCCAGCCCCTGTAGAAAATTTTACTGGTACATCTTATTTGTTACCATTAAGACAATTTATGTGTTGCTAGTATGTGTGGTATGGTCAGAAATATAAAAGTATCTTTCTTTCTGATAAATAAAACTCAGAAATTGGAAATTTAGTTTTTATTATATTTTGACTTCTGGTTGTCAGTTTAGGATTTAGTGTTGGAAAATTTATCTTGGCTAAATGTTTTCCTGGTCTTCATGGAACATTCTGGTTAATAGCCCATTTTTTGAAAGATAGGGAGGAGAAAAATTGAATTAAAAAGGGAAATTTTTTTTCCCTTAAACAAGAAAATGAGATAGTTTGGGTTATTTTAAAGTTCAGTCATCTGCTTTTTAATTATTTTAAAAAGATTTCAGCTCTGTTTTAATAGGTGTTTAACTTAATTTATATTAGCTTTGTTGTATGCATTGGCTACTTATTACTTATCACAAGATCCCCATTCCTTACCACCACACAAAATAAATAGTTCAACTTGAATCCAAGAAACAATCTATATTAGACACCATGACACTTTGGGCCAAGTAGATCTGCGTTTTTGTATTTTAAACCTTTGCCATGCTTAATCTTTTTTAAGCTCCCATAAAATTATGAATATTTATCCAATAAGAGAGATTTGTAAAACTTGTTTCAATATGAATAAGTATTTGTATAACAGATACTAAAAGATTGAGGATAATAAAAAGGTTCCTTTTGGAGTGATTATGACTAGATAAAGGCATTTATATGTTTTCTTCGATACATATTTACCATGATAAATAGTAATAAAGCTGTCACAATCTGTTGTGTCAACTCATTCCCCGCCCTCCCCCCACCCCTTTTCGATATGGGCCCTTGCTCTTCCTTAAAATAAAACAAAGAGAATTTAACCTGTGACATTCCGTACTCAGATCGTTTGTGACACCACTATGGTATGGAGGCTGGACTTCTCTTCCTGCCATAGGCTGAATCTTCACAGGCTATCAGGAGAGCTGGGGAATGCCTGGCCCTGTTTTGAAAACACTGCAGCGTCTGTGGAAGATAAAAAACATAAGCCTGGCCCGACATCATGCCATGGATCTGGCAGGATCCATGAATGTGTGTGTGTATGCTGCGTTCTGTATCCAGAGACCTCAAGTCAGTGTAGAAGCATGACATAGTGATAGGGTGGCGGAGGAATCAGCCGGCAGGATCTACAGGCCCAAGCACAATGGAGGAAGATGCTCTCTGTAGAGACCACAGGCCTGTAGTTAGGTGTGTGTGTGTGTGTGTGTGTGTGTATTTTTAAAGCAAAAGCTGTATGAAATGACAACTATCTAATTGCCCATGAGCACTCTGCTTATTACACTAGAATATTTTTGTATTCGCTGTTCAAATTTCAATATTTTGCTCTTTTTAGTCACATCCTAATTTCTCATAGCCTTCATCTTTTGATGAGACTTTAGTAATAGAGCTTTGCCTTTTCTTGATGGTAGAATTCCTTTTGCATGTCTAATCTCTTGAATCTACATGTCAACTTGTTTTCAGATTTCTGCATCTTGGTTTTCTTTATCAACCCATATTTTACATTATTTTCCAACTTTGCTATTCTTTCCAGCAAATTTCTTACCTTTGCCTAACCTAATAATCAGGTAGGCTGAATCGTGAATTTATGCCGAGAAAAATGTACCACATTAAATGACATGATTCTTAGGAAAAAATGAACATAATAGCATTAGATCTAAAGTAGCAAGATTTTCATATCATGCCGTTCTAAGATATTTTTGTCAAACACACAGAAAAAAACGAAGATGTCAATTGGATCTTCATTGTGTCCACCAGCATATAAATACATAAAACCTTAATCTTACTGTAATCTGCAATATTTCAACATAATTTACATTTAATTAGAAACTATTAACAAGTAGAAGCTCTCTACCTCAAACATTACTGGAATTTGTCTTCGATAGTTTGAAACTTTAATGACCTCAGTTGGGATCTGGAACTTCAGGATCTGGAAATACAAAGGTTTATTCATAGAAATAGTTTATGATTTCACTTCTCCAGTGATCTTTTCTCAAACTACACTTTTCAGTCAATTTTCTATTCTGTGTTGTCGCATTTTTTTTTTTTAGTGTTTTTAGGTTGTTTTTGTTTAAATTCAGGAGGAAGTTATAAGCTTTAAGTGCTCAGAAGTTGTTTTGAACACAAGGGCCCTAGGAAAAACAGTTTCTACCACCATAAAAGTTTTTAAAATGAGATGTGGACACTCCAAAAAAACTAGAGACATTAGGTAAATTTGGAAAATAAAATGTTGGTGTGGATACCAGGTTTGCCTATTTTCATAAGAAGGAATTTATAAATGAAATTAAATCTTTCAGTTTGAATTAGACTTTCTTTTCCAGAAGAGATTATTACGACTATCAGGAGAAACAGATAATACTAATGACAATAAATGTATTGTGTGTTTCCAGTATATAAAAAACTTTATATTTGAAGGTTTCAAACTTTTTAGGTTTTTGCCCAAGTACACGTGTGCTGGCCAGGGAGAGACAGAGAGAAATCACATCCAGTGGGTTGGCCATGCTTCAACCCATTCTCCTCCTATCTCCTCTAGGGATTTTGGGCACGCATGCACATGTATCCAGTGTGATTTTCATGGCACCAGGTCCGGGGCTTAAGCCATGGTCAGCCATGTGGGAATCTAGTTCCACTGCGCCACCTGCTGGCATTTCCAACATGATTTTTGAATCCATACGTTAAGCTATTTTAAAAATAAAAACAAAAATAAATTCTATTTTGCCTATATTTTTGAAGAAATCACTAATGACATTTTTAAAAAAAGAAATTAGTAAATTATTATTATTAGGTTTTTATTTAGGGGTTAATAATTATATATGACTGAAAAACTCAGTACTTATTTTCTATCAGTTTTTTTTAAGTGTATTTCTTTCCTTCATGAGATAGAGACAGAGGAGGAGAGGGAGAGAAAGAAGCACCTTCGACAGGGTTTTACACTGTGGTTGCCTTCAGCTTTCCCAGCTAGCATCACAGGCAAGCACACCTAGCAGGTACAAGTCAACCCAGGAGCCCAACCCTCATCTGCCATGTGGCCTCCTGCATTGCAGAGTGCTGCACTGTCACTGTGCCACCAGGACTCGGCCTCCCCCATCACTTTTGAAACCAATCATAAGAAAATTAGAGTGATTCTTTTTCATGTGAACAAAATTTTAACTTGAGTAATACTGCCACTTTTTAAAAAGAAAATTTATATGAAATCTTGTGTCTCTGACAAGTGAACTAAATACCAGCCACTGGACTCCATTTTGTGTAGGAATGTCTAAAAGTAACCAGTTGTGTGATACGATTTAAAAGGAGAAACCTCCTCAAGGTTCATCCCGAGCGCCAGATGCTTTGGGAAGAAGTATAACTGTGGATGTTGACATGAAAATATTAGCATCGCTTACTTACAATACTTAACTTTAAATTTGGCATGCCCATTTCCTAACGAAAAATATTGAACTACAAAGTTTAAATATTAAAACAATGCTTATTAATTATGAAAATGTACAGGAAGGAAGGAGGGTACGGATAGCGCAATTCGATCATCTTGAATTGGACAGAACTATTACCCACACAGCTTAGCACCATGTATAACCTGGCACTGGCACCAGGAAACACATTGAAATCAGAACATCTTTATCCAGAGGAAGTACGTATTGTTTTGTGTAGTTGATACTGAATTTGCTAAACCAAAAGCTGCAAGTTCAGTGCATACATGGTTTTTTTGTTTTTTGTTTTTTGGGTTTTTTTTAGTCAAAGCCATTCTCGTCATTGCACACAGAGGCTGCAGAAGTTATGCTGCTTATGACCCGCTGTTGTGTGAAGCAAATAGAGGCAGGTCTTTGTATTTGTTTTCATCAGGGGTTCTCATTCCTGTATAAATATTACAAAAAGCACACAAACATGCAGAGATACGATATAGCTCATCAGACACTCCAATCTCCCCCAGAAGTTTGTCAAAAAGATTTCTATATTTTTGTTTGGGATTTTGTAATAATGAATTCCCTTTTCTAGCACCCTTCTTCTCTTTGCCTGAGAGCCCTGCCCCATGCCCCTTAAAAGGAAAAACTGCCATGCACCTTTTAAATATAAAGAGAGAAGAAATATAAGGGAGAAGACAATGACAAAAGTTCACTGTGGATGAAAGGTCTGTGTATTTATCAGCCATTCCTGGATTATCTTGACGATGAAAAGGTGACAATTCTTCGATCACTGAAACAGGGCATTGCCACTTCATTTCTTCGTCCATCAGAAAGGTGCCCCCAGAGAGTGTCTGTTTGGTCTATTCAGCGGACTCTTCTAAGATGAGGTGTATAGAATAGCCCTCCAAACCCCCCAGGGTGTGTTCTCATTTTGAGCCAAGTTTTCAAAATGCTATTTTACCTGCTAAGATTTATCAGGAATTTGGTTAAGATTTCAGCATCTGGAACAATAGCAGTAATGTAAACCAGCATTCATTTGTGGAGAAAGGAGAAATACACTCTAAAGAACTGTTACTTTGAGCCGTTCTCTGTCACTTTCACTGAAGGTTGTATTTTGGTGAGAAATCTTGGACTCCACGTAAATGGTTTAATTACTGAGAAACCTAGGAAGCCACTACACACAAGGCCGCTTTACCTAGAGAAAAGTGGAGCACGGCTTGCATGCATTTTGACATTACAGAGCCTTATTCTGTAGCATCCAACTTAACCGTGAATTTCTTTTATGTTTGTGGGAAAATAGAGATGTGTGGCTTGGTATTTGCTGGGATACCACTTCCATTTCCTTAACTTTTAAAATTTCATGGATTGAAACAACTCTATTTTTTAAGAAGTAGAATTTTCTCTTTCGTTCCCGATCGGTGACAATTTCTGTATTTTTCAGGATGTATCTTCTTGCTTTCAAACAATTCTGAAGTTTTTGTTGCAAAGCAATAAATCAGAATCAGATAGAATTTGGAGGGCAAAGTGTGACTCTCAGAAACTACGGCAATAATCCAAAAAGAACAAGGAGTCGCTTCAAAAATAGTGGAGTTGTATTTTCTTGGGACAGAGTAAATATGATCAGGCACCTGCTCCATTTAAAAAATTTTTTTTAGCTTTTACGACAATTGCAAGAGTGCTTTTGCAAAACATAAAGTTGCATTTCAAAGCAACTGCATGGGATTTTCAGCCTTGATCTCTCAACCGCCCCAGGGTGCGTTTGTGTACACAAGTGTGCACATTTTGAAGGGATAGAGCTTTTATAAAAAAAACCTTGTAGTTTTAAATACTCAGATATTTTATCTCAAAACAGCAGCATATGAATACTTCTATTTTTTTTTTCTTTTAGTTGCGGCTTCTACATAGGTGCAGAGCTATTTGAGAAGTCGTATGCTTTGCTAGAGCTTAAACTCCCTCTTCAGAGAAGTTAAGGTAGTGCAGAAGAGTCTGCATTTTATAAAATTTCAGGGCTGAAAATAAAAATGATGGAAGTTTTTTAGCAAGATGGATAGATTTCAATCCTGGAAAAATGTGACAGTTACATTTTGAAGAGAACGTTTTAAGGATTCTATTTACGGGGTTAGCAATCCCCACTGTTTTCAGTCTAGGCTAACTTTGTCGTGTGAGGAATTGATTGTAAATATGTTTCCACACATAGACAAGCATTTACTTCTAAAGTAATCCAAAAAGGATTTATAAGAATCTTACATTTTCCTAACTTCATTTTGATTATTCATCCATTTTCAACAGAAGAATAGGGACATTTCTTAGGGAAGTTTTTTTGGTATTGAAGATTTTTGCCACAGGGCATGTGCACTCTTGCTGGAAAGAAAAAGGGAGGGACAGTAAGAAATCACCCACCCCTCTCCAGAAGGGATGCCATTTCACAATCCCTTCTCCTCCATTTTGCTCTCAGGATTTTGGGCATGCACTCACAGACATGTTGTTCAAGCCTCCGGGTCCAAGACTTGAACCATGTATTTGGCCATGTGGGATCCAGCACCTTAACTACCAAGCTGCTTTCTGGCCTACTGAAGCTGTTTTAATAGTGAATTATAACGAAAATTTCAGTGTGTTGCCATATATCAGTATTGATTAAATGGCATTTTCTTGTGAAACCTAGTCTCGTATTAAAAAGATTTAGCCAAGGAAACTTCAAAAAATTCTTCCCCCACACTTCTTATTTTCCCTAAACTTTTTAAAGACACTATTTTCTCAGAAAAATGACTTCAGTGGTACATATAATCTTCAAAACTGGCGACTCCTCTCACATACGGATAACAAAAACTGTCACTGTTACTACTTGCTGTTACCATTAAGGGATTTCAGAAAAATCTTATTTAGGAAAAATGATTTTGATATTGTCTGAGAAAGAGTACCTAACTGACAATAGCAGTCTCCTCTGTCTCAACCTTTATCATTCTAAATATGCCTCCTGGATTACATTTACAATAATACTGAAATGACTTTCATCGACCGATTGGCACAGTGTATCATTATATCATTAGCAGCTATGAGAAAGCAGTTTCAAGTAGGTGGCTGATTCTTGGCGTTGATGTTTTCCAGGTTCTGTTTGGGGAATTGGGCTGTTTCTCAGGTGCTCAGGTGTATTAACACAGGGCATCACACTGTTTTTCTGGTGTGCTCATTATTGAAATGAACTTGAAGTACAAAATAATTCAATGGTCAGTGGAGTACAAAAACTAGGGTTCTAGCTTAAGAAAATGTAGTGACCCATTAAAGGATGAGATAAAAATAAAATTTGTCTAAGGTTGCGGAGTCCTCAACTCATTTCTCACTGCTCCTGAAGCTGAGATTTTCAAAGAATGTTCATGGCCTGATGATTCAGACTTGTTGAGTCAGTTTATATTTTTTTAAACATTAAGCTAAACGGAGAAGAAACCTTATTTCTGTAATTATTGTACTATTTGGAAATATCGTTGTGTAATAATAAGTTATAAATTCTGCACTTTGATACTAAGGTGTATGCTTCATGAGTGAATTCTTTTTTATTTTTTTTTCCTTCTTTTCTTTTTGTAGAGAGAGATTTTTGCTGTAGGATGCATATGGTTGCCAGAGAGACAGAGAGACAGAAAGCAAGAAATCATCCCTCATGGGGGGATAACCATGCCGCAATCCCTTCTCCTCCAGTCTCCACTTGGTATTTTGGGCATGCACACACAAGTGCCCAGTGAGAGTTTTAAGCTGCTGGGTCCAGGACTTGAACCGCACTTGACTACTCGGGAGTCCAGCAACATAACAGTGACATCTGCTGTTTCCATGAGTGAAATCTTATTGCCCAAACTTTGTGGGTTCCTCATATTTTGCCTTTACGTAAATTTTATTTGTAGAAGTACTTGGGACATTGGCATATGTAATCTGTAGTTTAATCGATGGAGCTGGTCAAAAACTTAAAATGAAGCATATCTATTATGCGCAGGTATAGTTAGGATTATAACGTTAAACACCAGTAACTAGTTATTTTACAGATAAATGCTGTTTTGCTTTCCTATCAAATTGTGTAAATTATATCAGCAACCTTCTGTTAAGAGAATCTTCTAGTATCAAGCTGGGAACACTGGGGAGGGGAAGCATTTTCAGAAGTTTTCTTCCATTCACTCATCCTTTTCTTCATTTATACCTATTCAGAGGATAGTTTTTAACTACATTAAAAAGTAGAGACACCGTGTAACATGTCTGTCTTTTCAGTGCACCCTTATTTAATTCACAAAGCTTCCCATCTAAGATTCTTCCTATTTAATGAAAAAATGAGTCTTGACCATTGGCCTCCCCAATTTGTGGGAATAGCCTTAGCCCCCCTCCCCCCTTTTTTTTTTCTTAAAGTTTTGCCATAGGGTGCCTGTGCTCCCCAGAGACAGATAGAGGGAAAGTGAGAAATCACTTCCCAGGTATGACGGCCACACCACAATCCCTTTTCCTCCCTCCTCCTCCTGGGATTTTAGGCATGCATGCGCATGAGCTCGATGTGATTTACAAGCCACCTGGTCCAGGATTCAAACCAAAGTTAGCCATGTGGGAATGCAGTAGCTTAACCACTATGCCACCTGCTGGCTCTGCGTTAGCACTTTAAAGAACGTGACGGCTGGACTTATAAGAAAGTTGTTCATTCAAAAAAAAAAAAATACCCTACACAGTATAACATGTAGGCTTTTTGACATATGGAAGCCAGACTCACTACCTTACGTATATTACTTTGAAATATATTTGCAATGAATGGATATGGGAATGAAAGTGTGAGGTCAGGTAGAAATAAAAAGATCTTTCTAATTTAAGGTCTGATAACTTGTACGTACTCACCTAAGGCCGTGGTTAGATCATAACCTGTTTTCTTGTCCACAGAATAGGTTAAATAGTGCCTGTGCAGGGAGATGATGTTGGTATACTGTGTGCTAATTCCATGGTCAGCACTATGCTAAGCATTTTGCATCTATCAAATCATTTTAATCCTACAAAAATCTTATGAGTACTACTGTTTATTCACCAATAAAGGAATTGTGACACAGAGAGGTAAAGAAACATGACCAAAGGACACACAGCTAGGAAGTGGCAGAACTGGGGTTGAGAACTGAGAGGTCTACCTTCAAGGTTTCTGTGTGTTTAATCAGGATGCCATCTGCTTAATAGCTGCTCAGAACACTCCAAAAGTTCTCTACAACATAATTAGGGTTAACTTGGGGCCAGCAGGTGGCGTGGTGGTTAAGGTGCTGGACACTCACTCCCACATGGCCAACCATGGTTCGAGTCCCAGACCAGGTGACTTGCTTTCTCAATTTCCTTCTCTCTGTGTGTCTGTCTTTCTCTGGTCAAATAAAAAAATAAATGAATGAATAAATAAAATTAAATAATTCTTCTTCTTTTCTTTTTTTTGGAGAGGTTTTTGCTATAGGGCATGTGCACTCGCCAAAAAGACAGAGACAGAGAGACAGAAAGCGAGAAATCACCCCCCCAGGGGGGATGGCCACGCCATAATCCCTTCTCCTCCATTCTCCTCTCGGAATCTTGGGCACACATGCACATGCGTCTGGCATGAGTTTAAGCCATTGGGTCCAAGACTCGAACCGTGGTTGACTACATGGGAGTCCAGCGAAATAGCCATTATGCTAACTGCTGGTCCTAAAAATTAAATAATTCTTTACAAAAATAATTAGGGTTAACTTATATTAAACTGCCCAGAATAAATTAATATTCAAAAGTTTCTTATTTTTTAAAGTTTATTTATTTTCTTGTCTTCTGGCAGCCAGGATCATGGGTGTGCTTCCTATGTTCAGGTCCACCTGGGAATTAGATCCGGGACCCAAACCTGGGCCTTCCCATATTGCTCTAGTATGTGCAATGGTACCCTAATTCCTACACTGGCATGACTGTGCTTCCAAAGTTTCATTTCACTGTAGAATGACTGCAAGTACCTCTATATAGTGCAGTGGTTATTACATACAGCTTCTGCCCAAGAGCATCAATTAGGAAGGCCAGACCACCTGACAGGATGTTGTAGCTGATAAATCATGGAATAGGGTCAGCTGTGATTTGAGTTGTCCATGCCATTTACTAACTACATGTATGTGTATAACACCCTTGAATATTACATATTATTTCTATAATGATAATAATAATAAGCACTGGCAATGCTGATATCAGCAACCAGGTAGCAACGTTTCTCATGGTACTTAGGAAGACTGACACAGCAGCTTACTTGAGAATAGTCAGCAATAAAACGAAACCTAAGACTAGGGTCTCAGTTGCATGCAGGAGAATTTTACCTATCAGAGAGTACTTAATTTTCCTGCAATTATAAAACAAACGCAAGCACTTTCGTATCTCTTCGCACTTATATGACCATCGCTATCAGTCCAAGATACCTAGATAGCCTTTGTAATCATTAGTTAGACTTGTCACTCTGTAAAGTTTGTGTCTGAACTGTTTCATCCTTTATCCTTTAAAGTGGACATCAGGCCAAGATACCTGGAGCTCCTCATGATGGTATTCGTCTCCTGCTAATTTATACGTGCTGAAATCAGCCCTTCCTTGAAGTGATACAGGCTGAAATCTGAAATGCTCCAAAGTCTGAAACTTTTTGCTAACGTGGTGTCACAAGTGGAAAGTGTTATATCTAATCTCATGCGAGGTGTCGCAGTCAAGATGCAGGCACAAATGCACGGTGTCCCCAAGGGAAAAACACCCTCCCGACCCCTTTCAGCTGCCGTGTGTTTCCTGTTCATGCCCAAATTTCCCGACACCAGCATGCCACAGAGGGTATTAACATATGTACGTACAGGGCGTACTCACCAACAGCAGGTTTTCCACAATGCTCTGCAGGGGCCAAGATCCGTTTGCATTGATCACTATGTTTTTGCTTATTTTTTACTCTGTGATTTAAAGATATTTTTGAAAATGTCAAAAAAGGCTTGCAGACACTCCTGTGGTAACAGTGGTAATACACATCCATTGTATTTGATGATTTAATGTACCCAAACTTTGTTTCAGGCACAAAATTATTTAAAAATATAAGAGGCCAGCAGGTGGTGTAGTAGTTAAGGCACTAGACTCCCACGTGGCCAATTGCAGTTCTAGTCCTGTACCCACTAGCTTGAAAATCACACTGAATGTGTGTGCCTGAAATCCCAAGAGGAAAGAGAAGGAGAAGGGAATACAGCATGGCCGTACCCTCTGGGGGATGATTTCTCACTTTCCCTCTCTGTCTCTCTTGTCACTCTCTCGTGAGTGTATGTACTACGTTGGGGTAGGGGGGGGTTCTAAAAAATAAAAATACATATGTATATAGTATAAAATGACCCTTAGGATATGCGCATAAGGTATATTCGAAATATGAATGAATTCGTGTTTAGATTTGCATCCCATTCCCAAGATCGTTCTTGCATATATGCAAATATTCTAAAATCTGAAAAAACTCAAAACATTTCTGGCTCTAGACGTTTCAGAAAAGGGTAACTCCGACTGCACAGGTATTTTCTTTCCTATTTATCAGTGGTCATCCTGCTGCCCGATGCACAGGGCTGCCTTTGTAGGACTGGCACTGGGAGTGAAAGGGAGTCAAAGGGAGCTTTTACCTTCAACCATATCTGGTAAGATGCTGATGTGAGGACCAGGCGGGCCTGTGTGGTACTTTATTTCTCTTATACAGTAAAGCAGAGTTCAGTTTGTTTAGGACGCTTGAGGTCAACTTCTAACCCTAAGCAGGAGTATTTGTACAGATGTTTTCAGGTAGAGTCTGAGAATTCTAGACGCATTGGCCTTGCCTCAATGCCATTGTTGTATTCATAGAAAGTAATTTTGATTGTCAGCTATGAGACTCTTAAAACCAAAATTTTATATTAGGGCTGATTAATGAACTCTTGGAGCATTTAAAGAAAAAAATATCTGCCAAAGGTGAGGCGTATGGGTGGCGTAACAGGATCTGGAAGTTCCATGATGAAAGTCTTTTTCCAGTCAATTTTAATTTACGAAACTCAGACATCAAGTTTGATTCTGCAGGGAAAAGTCCCTTTTGGCTGGTGAGCTCTGAGTTGCCTCCTGGTACCCAGAGCAAAGACTGAAGCTTCAGTTCACAGACAAAAGTCTTTCTCGGAAGCCTGGTAGAGCCGGTGTAGCTGTCCCACATTTGTAGTCGTTGCCACCTTGTGGATCACAAAGGATATTGGTTCTCATCAAACTTCCATTTCAATTTGGCTTTTTATGGCAAGTACACATTGGCAGTGGATGGCTGTGTTCCTCACCAAAAGGATCCTCGTTTGTTCAGCGACACCTCACTTCTCCACTCACAGTTCATTTATGATTCTGATGAGAGTGTTTTTTCAGGAAACACACATTTCACTTTTTGACCTAGGAGCATCTGTTAGAATTTTTTTTTAATACTACTTTGGCATTCTGAAAGTGTTAATGTCTTTCATATCTGTTTAATGCTATTTAGGGATATTTATGATCACCTCTTGGTTACTCAGGGTAAAGTGTGTCGCAATTTTTTTTAAACAGACAGGAAAGCATTCACATGAGGAAACAGATTGCTTTAAACATGTGCTTCCTGTGACAGTAAAAAGAACAAATTAGATTTAACACTGTGTAATGAATGCATAAATGTGTACATTTAAGCTTTTAAAAGCTTTATGTTCAGTTCTGGTCACAACAAAAAAGGAGTCACCTGTGAAAATGAAAGATGCCTCGGTCACTTTCAGACTCCTGAGTTGGCCGGCCATTGCGGTCCTTACCCGGCGGTGCAGGACGTGGTCAGCTGGACCCACCTAGGACATAGCAAGACACTTTCGGAGGTTAAACCAGGTTAGAGTCCGAATCTGTGCCTTTAGCAAGGAAATCAGAATAATAGTTTTGGAAAGGGGGGAAGGGTTTTACTATCATCCCTCCTCTCTCTAAGAATCAGTGAAAAAAAATCCATTCTTCTGAACCCCAGATATTCCCACCTTTCACAAACAAACAAACAAAAGAGAAGCTGATGTTTCCGCACTAGCATTTACTACAATTTAATTATATAAGAAAAAGACTCCTTTTCTTATGTAATTCGGTTTGCGCTCATGTCTGCTGGCTTGCAGGGAGTGAATAGGATGAGTTCATATTTCCAGTTAGAGGCGAGCGTTGAGTTGGAGGGCATGAATCTCTCCCAGAAGAGGCAGGCACTCGTGGCCATTTCTGTCTGAACCCTGCGGATGGTGCCCTGCCATCCCCTGTGCTTTCAAGCTAAGGATTTGTGGCACGCGCGCCATCTCTCCGGCCAAGGAGGGCCGGGACAGAGTCCCTCAGGGGAGGGCATGTAGTTTGGGGACATCTGACTCTCATAACGCATACTGAGGTACTAATATCAAAACAGACTGCTTGTCGTCGCACGGTGGGGGCAGTGCTTTTTTTTTGGCTGCCGTGGTCGAAATGAAATGGGCAAGCTGTAGTCCGCCTGGCATCAGAATGGGCTCAGGGAAGCTGGGAAATCAGAGTCAGACTGTGAATGCAAGTCACAGCCAATGGTTAACTTCCTTTTTGTGTGTCACTTGGCAGTGATGAGAAGGATGGCGATGTTTTTTTTTTTTTTTTTAAACACGGGTGAGAGTTCAGTGCCCTGGGAAGAGCCGTGGACGCTGTTATTGTGCTTCCTCATGCAGTTGACTTGCGTTGATTTCTTGAGGCCACTACAGCTGTTCCAAGGGCCAGCCCCAGGAGCTGCGTACATGGCCGTCGGACCTCGGAGGAAAAAGGTAATCCGATGTGAGGTGATCCACACGACAAAGTGTCGCTGAGCTCCAGGCAGTCACAGGGAAAGCAGATTCTTGCAGGAGGCGAGGATGCCAAAGGATAATATAGTGCACTTGAATGGATACTCCCTGTGTACAGACACCCAAGGATATTTTTAAATCCTCTCCACCCCTCATCTCACATAAAAGATTCAAATCAATTTTGGACTGTCTGGAAAACGCAAGGCTAAAATAGCCAGATTGAATTCAGATAAAATTACCTTCTGCTTTTTTGGGAGGTTGTTGCTTTTTAGTTAGCCACATTATTTTCTTGGGAGATTCGTTTGGGCAAATCTCTAGCCTCTCTCACGATTTTCCTTCCATTTCTCTATTTGCAAAGGGCTGTTCCCCCAAGGCGAAAAGAGCGAGTTGCCATCTTGAGAAGTGAATTGTATGTTTAGTGAACACCAAATGGTCTCAAAGTTACCCTGGAAATTATTAATATATCTGGTTGCTTTCAAATACTGTTTATTCCCTTCAAAACTCCTAACCATTTGTGCAAGATATCAGTAAGATGACCAACTTCTGACAACCCCATAAGCAAGAAAAGAAGCTTAGAAATAGAATACCATTTGTCTGGTAATTAGAGTGTATCTCTTAAGAGTTCGAGAGAATTCTGATTAACCTTTCTGTTCCCACATTCTCACATAAAATTAGCACACCTTTTAAATTATTATCTAGTTTTTAAACACATATTTTTGAGTCTTCTTAATGCAACAGGTTCTGGAGACACTAAAAGTGTGTTATAGGTTTCTAAAAAACTTCATTTTTCTTACATTTTAAATGTTCTGTTTGTGCAAAATTTCGAGAATCACCATAAGGGCTTCTTTGCATTTTTAATTTAGTAACTAACATATGAATAAATTTGCATATTAATTAGTTGCAGATTAAATCATGCATACATAATTGCCTCCTTACTGTGTTTAATGTTTGTCAAAATCTCCAGCCTGGTTTGATGGATGTCGTATGAAAGATTACAATTTGATGTACCCTTGGAAGTATTTACACCAATAATGCAAGATTCTTAATAGCAGAATCCTCTAGTTATATACAGTTACTAATAAACATGTAAGATAGGTACATGTCCCTTTGACTAAAATTTTTTTCCTTTGCACCAAATCATTTACTATTCATAATCATTAATGCATCTCCTAATTATACAGCATATGTCTGTTAACCCTTTCTTCGCCAGTCTTCAAGTGGTAGCTTCTTTCTTTTCCTTGCCCCCTAAAGAAAGCAAATTATTTGGTAATTTTGTGAAAATATGCCATTGCCTTTTACTTATTTCTGTACTAGTGTATAGACACACTTCCTTTGCCTTTTATTTTAACAGCCAAATGAAAATTATATGATCGTTTTGAATTTTCCAGTTAAAGATCAAGAAATGACCCGTGTGCACACATTTCATAGATGATAGGCCTTTGCCTCTTTAACAATGCTGAAAGGAGTTCAGATATTTCAGACCCTCACATAAATATTTTTTAAAAGAAACCATGTTTGTGTGTGTGTGTGTGTGTGTGTGAATGTGTGTACGTGTGTACGCACATCTACATAAAGTCTAGGAGGGTAATTGTGGAATAAGCAAAATTATCCAGGTTGTATTTTATTTCATTTTAAATAATGTAATACATTTAATGTATCATCATCAAATATAGGAGGAAAATGGGTTTTTTTTGATCTAGGAATGAAATCACAATAGAAATCACTTGATTTGACATAGTGAAAAAATGACAATAAGTATATTTAAAAATTAATTCCTCCGATATTTAATTTTCAAGTTTTATCTTACTCATAGAAAAAGTAGACCAACTGGCTTTCTCTTTTTTTTTTTTTGTATTTTGATGTCTAAGCTGCTTATCACACTGTATTACCCTGCATTAATGAGTATTCCTACTGTGCAAAATTCTATCAAAAATGATGGTGTGAATGTCATTTTTAATTGGAAGTTTATACAGTCAAATTTATAGTACACAACAAAAAATATGTATGTAGTTCTGCTCCAAGCCTTTTTTAGGCTATTGATCTTTTTGGTGTAAGTACACACTTTTAGCAATCTAACTTTAAATTGAGTTTGGGAATCTGGAGAGATCTGATTAATTTTGAATTAATACCATTGTTGAGGGGAGAAGGAAACTAAGGCATAGATAATGACTGATTTGTTTTAATTACTGAAAGAATAAATACTGAAATGATCAAGAATAGATTTTCAAGGATGCATTTAACCATGAAAACTTACTAACCACTTCTGTGTCATAATGTCTGATTTCTGTCTGTTTTATTGTTGAATGCTTTGTATGTATTTGCCTAGTAAAAAGACAAGGGTTAAAATGAGTCAAAAACATAAACAGCTGATTCCCTTTATTTGATTCTTCCATAGGAGAAATAATACTTCTGGTTGCCTACCTCAGGAATATTTTTCCTAATCACAAGACCCAGCAAACTATTTATTGATTTAGCAAAACATTCTTTTGCAACATGCACTATTGCATTAAATTACTTAGCAATGTGAAAAATGAAACGAAAGCTGCAAGACTTATAAAAGGAAGCAAACACTCAGGCCCGAAATGTATTTATCCACAGCCATTGTGCCTAGGTAATTCAGGGCATATGGTATGTAAATGATGTTTGGAGATCCTTGCCAAATCTACACACGACGGGATAAATTAAGGACAGGTTTCCCTGGGTGTGAGTCCCATGATTGTGGCCGGCACTCTCTCCTCGGATGTGTGTACTCTGTTCTTGTCTTTCAGCAAGAATATCACACAGCATTCAGTGGCCAGATTTGGTCCTCAGCCGACTTCTAAGATACTGTTTGCAATTTCCAAGAATTGACTTTATGATTAAATTTAAAACATAGTACCCATTTTCCAATCCTTCCCCCTGGCTCCCACATTAGAAAAGTAGAATCTGAATAATTCATCATACATACTTGGATATTAAGCTGTTTAAATAGGTGTCTTTGAAATTAAGAGCCTCTTAGCCAGGAAGAGAGGTGTTCTTGGTAAGTAGTGACTTTTCTCTAGGTTTAGATTAAGATATTTTCTAGGACAGACCGTAGATTTTTTTGAACAATTGCTCAGTTTAGTTCCAGGTTAACCAGCCATAATATATGAGTTCAACTTGGCCACTCACATAACTGGTCTCACTTTAATTTTGAATTAGTATTTTTAAAGTGTGTGTTATCATTTCTAGAAAGGCGAAGGCACTATCTCTTTCTTCCATTTTAGACTTATTTTAAGTAGCCCAGAGGTTATGTTTTCGTTTTTTCCTGAAAGAAATTTCTTTCCTACACTGGTGGTCTTAGTCCACAGTTTTAATGCTTTAAATTAAGTTCCATTTTGATTTATCTTGGAACCATGTCATTAGAGAGTTTGGTTAGAAATACTGGCAGATCCCTTTCTCTTACGATAATTTATTGCAATCTACCTAAAGAGTTCATTTGTTTTAAGAATTAGTTATAAATTTAAGACTTACATATTATTTGTAGAAGTTAGTGTAGGGTAGTTCAAGGTGTATAGTATAATGGCTTATGATGTTTTATTGTTTTTGTTCTTAAGAATAAGTCTTTTCTAAGTAAAGCTCTTATTTTCATTTTAAAGGATAATGCCCTTAATATTAAGGTTTTATTTGAAATAGCAGTTTGGGCTCTGTTCCTAGTCTTACCATTTCATGTTATGGAGCACAAATAACTTGTTGGTTACTGTACAGAAAATGAGAATAGGCTCAGTCTATGTCCCTTGCTATGTAAACTGGGTAAAAATAAAGAAAAAAATTCACCTGGGATCAACATAAATTAATGTTCCTTGACACAGATCAAATTTAAAATTCATACAAGTGGCCATGGTTCTGAAGGAGTTCATATCATTATCATGTTAGCTATACTTCCGTGAACTCAGGGAGAAATTTTGAGCTGGTTATTTTGTGACCATTCCTTGATTCATTGAAGTTAGTTTGCATAGCTGTGGTTCAAACTCTGCAATAGAGAGCAAAAGCAGTCTTCACTGGAAAATAAATCTTCAGTCTGCTTTTCAACTTTACTGAGGATTTGCAGCCTTGAAAACAACAAGAAGAGGAATCAGGTGAGGTTACAGAGTCCAGGTAAATGTGTTCCATTGTAGGCTGCATGTCCTGAGGTTTTTTATATGGTGTAGGCACCATGGATGCCAACATACTATGCTTCGTAGCTGCTTACCAAGACTTTGGTTCTAAATGTCATTCATTGGACCACATTTGAAATTATGCACCTGCATTTTATTCAAAGAAATTAAGGTATATTGGGTATTCAGAGGTGAGTTGAAAGTTGTTCAATTTTGTTTTCTTGAGATTTTTTTTTTGGTAAAAGTAATAGATGGTAAAGATAAAACATCTCAAGTATTAAAAGTCTATTTTTCTACAGTGTATGATTCAAAATGACTTAGCAGTTTTGAAATTTTTTAGAAAGAAAAGAATATCAAGAGGGAGATAAATGAAATTTGCATCTCTACAGACAACTCTGCATAGCAAATTTAAGATTCTGGCAATTTCCTTACAAACATCTGAAAATTAGGAATTATAAAGGAAACTTGAACAGATCCTTTACTCTTGCATTGCTACCAGGTGTCTCTGTGATGATATCAGTAAGTTAGGGAAATTTTACAGAAGGTAAAAAGCAAGTAGAATAACTTATTTTAGTATATGCTTTCAGAAAAAAATATTTCTTATTTAAGGCTGTTCAAAGTGTGTTACAGTTTGGGTATACTTAGAGAATTTTAGGTAGACTTAACCCATTAAGGTTATTTCTTAAAAGATACAGTTTCTGCATATCACGATCTTAGTGTATCTCAAATCTGACTTTACACAATGTTAGTGCTTTTTTCTTAGGATTCTAGTTGGGATGGTTCCATAGCTTAGGTGCTAAGGGAGCTAGATCCCACATGGCTGACCACAGTTCAAATTCTGACTGGAGACTTTAAAGACACACTGGGTGAATGTGCGTGTGTGCTGAAAATCCTCACTGGATGGAGAAATAGAGAAAAAATGATTGTGTGTGACTATGCTCTATTTGGGGGTGTTCTCTCCCCCCCCCTCTCTCCCTCTCTCTCTCCTCCTCCTCCTCCTCCCCTGAGTACATGTGTTCTCTAAAATTAAAAAAAATTATAATAATTACAAAAATGGAATTGTAAACAATGAACTTATATTCAGGGTCCAGGCTATGATGTAGCAGCGATGCTTCTGAACTCATATGGTAGGAGTTCCAGATTCACGTCCTGGGACCTCCCTGGTAAAGCTGAGCACAAGCAGGTGTGCCTATGATCCAGGCTGACTGAGAATGGGGGTGGATTCCAGTGTGGGGACCTATGGAGTGTGTCTCTCTCACTCTTTTCCCCAAGAAATAAATGAATGAAATGTTTAAAAATGCAATCTTTTTTTTTTAAGTTTACTCAGCAAATATATGCATCAGGGAGGTAATTAAAGACAGAGAGTATAATATCTCTGTCTATGTATATCTATGTATAACTTCCTGAAAGTCAAGAAGTTCTGATGGAAGCCAGAAGTTGTGGGTATTGGTTGATTTTATACCATCTTGTGCTCACTTAGTAATGAACCAGTTTAAAGACTGAGTATCAAAAAAATTCATCCAAGCTGGCAGGTGGTGTGGTGGTTGAGTCACTGGATTCCCACATGGCCAAATATGGTTCAAGTCCTGGACTTGGCAATCTGAAAATAACAACAAAAAATAAATAAATATATATTTTTTAATTAATCATGTATTTTTTACACACTTACTTAATTTCCAGGCTTACTGGAAACTAGACAGCAAGAGCCAGAGTTTCTGCCATTTCTGTGATATGGCCATGAGTAGTTGTTCAAGAAAGTGTTCATTTTACAGTGATTTATGGGGGCCTAGACCGTTGGTGCTCCTTCTGGATGAATAAATACACAGATTATGTGAATCTTAAAAGTCCAGTGATTGCAAGTACGTTCTAAATCATTTAGTCATGTAGTCCATGACAACACTTCAATATAAAATATAAAACACTTCAATATAAAATAGAGAGATGAAATGAACCACGTGGCTTACTGCCACGGTGAGTTTCTTCGTTATCGCCTATTTCTGTTAACAATGAAACAGAATAACTTTAGTTTTTGGTTTCCTCTTTGTAGTGCCTGCTGTGTAGTTAAATGGAATGTGCTGGAAAGGACAACAAAAAAAGTTAAATATGTGGAAATGACACAGAAAGCACCTGTTTCTTCATTTTGTTTCTCTCCCTGTCATTAGGAAGTAAAGTCTAGCTATAGGAGAATGTGGTGCCCTGCTTAGAAAAGTTTATAAAATCAAACATTCCAAGTGGAGTATAGATGAAGTAAGTAAAGATAAATTAGAGAGAAAAATTAAAGAGTATGTAAAATAAATGAGAGCATGGATCACACACATGAAGGGGCACAGCAATATCACCCCTTGAAAGTGACCAGCCACGTGTCCATGTCTATGTCTCTGGCAAGTTGTGGGCACTATTAATTATTTCGCTGAGAGAACAGGTCACTATACAAGAGAAAGGAAGGTAAATCAGATCCTCCATCCCTGCTTCCGTGAAGTGTATGTGTGGACAAATATGCTCTCTGCCAACCCTGCAAGGATAATTTGGGCCACCCCTAACCTTCAGCAGTTTATGATCCAGGTGAGGGCAAGGCCCGTTCTTGAAATTAAAAAAAAAAAAATAAATGGAATGAAACCATTTATACTAGGGAACATTTTATCATAGTTGTGTGTACATGTGCACATGTTTTATTAATGTCATGTCAATAGTGCTCATTGTGAAAATGTTTATCTAATTATATAGTCATTTTTTTCATCTCATGAAGACTTATTTTCAGATTGAAACTTTTATAGTATGTTTTCCTGACAAACCCTCTTCTCTGTAGACTTGATTCCTGTTGTTGTGAAAAGGAAGGAAATAAATCTTTCTGTTCCTCATTCACTCAATGAGCAAAATGATTGAACTCCCATTATTGGGTCATTGGAAAAGTCATGATGCATTTCTGCACAGAAAAACAGAAAAATATGTCATGACATTTTGGACAACCCAATATTTACATTTTTAGAGAGAGGAGCAAAGAAAGCTGAGTTACAAGCTCTGTTGTTTATAAATTTGTAACATTTGGGAACAATAAGGTAGACTCGTGATTTATTTAACGACAGTCCATAAAATTGAACTTTGCTGGAGAATTCTATGTTCTAGAATGACTTTTATTAAGAAGGGACTCTAGAGCTTGATTCTGGATAACTGAGAGTTGCAGATCTGGCATGAGGAAGGCAGTGGCCACAGAGGCTCGACTGAACTTCTGTCCAGCAGCTTCTGTCTCTTCACTAAAAAGTCACAGGAACTATAGTTGTGGTTTTGCTTGGTCAACTACAGACACAGCTTTCTATTATTTCTATATTCAGAGATTGATTATCCAGACCTATTTCATCATAGTAAAGACATAAATCACGGAATTTTAGAGTTGGAGAAGCCTTTCATGATCACAATGTAGTGCTTAGCTATTTGAAACTTATTTATTTATAAAGAAGCAGAGATTAAACCAAAGCTAGATCTTATTCAGGGTTAAAAAAGCAAGTTAGAAAGTAAGCCAGAAAACTTACACCAGCATTTGGGTTTCTGGCCTCCAGGTTATACTACTTACCTAATAAGGCCAAAAGGACAGGTGGTAGGATGTCACCCACACGTACTAGATTGGAAAACCAGAAATGGAAGCTGTATCGGAAGTCTTTGAAAAACAGAAAGGCATTGTATTTTATTTCATTTTACTTTTTCATGCTTAATAATTATTTACCCAAAATATATGACCATTTGTTGAATGAATGTATTATTAAGAATAACATAATCCAGAAATATTTAACTCTTAGAAAGCCTTATGAAAAGGAACCAGCAGATGGTGTAATGGTTACACCACTGGATTCCCACGTGGTCAACCACAGTTCAGGTCCCAGACCAGTGGCTTATAAAAACTCACGTCATGTGCGTGTGCATGCATGCCAAAGATACTGAGAGGAGAATGGAGGAGAGGGGATTGCAGCGTGGCTCTCTCCCCCTGTGGGATATTTTCTTGCTTTCTGATTCTGTATTTTTAGCAAGCGCATATAGCCTATAGCAAAAATCTCTCTCTAAGAAAAAAAAAAAAGAAGAAGAAGAAAAGAAAGCCTTATGGACATAATACATTTACATTTACTATTATTTTACAAATATACTATTTCTAGTGCAAAGAGTTTGATAAAGTTATCAATTAAAAATCTACCTACGACTTGACCCAGCTCGGGGGCATAAGACGTAGAGTGCCTCTGTAGAATTCTAGATCCATATGGGAAGGCCCCTGGTTTGGATCCTAGGTCAGCCAGAACATGCCAGATGTACCCATTATTGTAGCTGACTAGAAGACCAGCAAGGGATGGGGGGGATTGAGGTATGGTGAGACTCTGGGATTTCTATTTGTTTGTCTCTCTTTATCCCCCTACACCACCTCATGAAGGAAATAAATAAGCTTTAGAAAGAGATCTGTAAGCTAATGTTACTAGTGAATTTGAATAGTATAGACCTTTTACAAAATGGGTATGACATGAGGAACTCTAGTACTTAATGGTGTTTTATCTACTGTAGCATTAAATCCTAGATCCCTGAATCTCATAAAAAACATGGTTTGCAAGTTCTGAACAGATGCCAGAGAACATGTCACTTTCTACAGTAAAGGCAATCTTCAACTGGTGGTAAGGGTAGGAGAGATGACCTGCTTAGAATTTTGACTCAGACTGAGAAACTTTGAACTTATGTTTTTAATAATCTTGCTTGAAAGAGGCAAAGAGCTAATGTTTTTGGAAAACAAATACTCCTCTTTAACAAATAGGAGCGATTTTCACGTCTCTGGTTTGTAAGCACCATAGTTGGGCTATTCGGCACTGTTAACAATAATGCTAGTTGTTGACTGTGAAGACATCTTAAATCAGATTTTGCCCAACCATAGCAAATGGAAAAAGACCACCATTGCTGTGTAACTTTGTTGCACTCATCATCTCTACCTGATTCAGCTGGCATAGTGTTAAAAGTTACAATTTATCAATAGTAGCTTTGGCCAAACTGTTCTTATTTTTATGCTACTTATATTTAATTAAAACTTATGAATTTATTCTAGTTTTATTTAGTGGAAGCCCAGATTTTTTCTTAATTGCACTTTTTTTTTTTTTCAAACAATTTCGTTTGGATTACTCATGGGACTTGCTACAAGCTCTTGTTTCTTAATGGAAGATGATGCAAGACTTGTGTCACCTGCCCCTTCCATGGTCATGTCTGTGCTTATGTGCGGAGTGACTAAGTGCTTGTGATTAATGGAATGAAGAGATCATTTGTTTTTAAAACTGAACAGTTAAAACTCAGGGTCATTCTTTGAGTTAACACAACATGTGTATGGGAATGGACCAATAACCAGCTTAAGCTTTAGGCTGCCGGTTGACCTTGAGGGAACTTAAATCTGCTACTCCTTCCTCCTTGAAATACCATCAATTCTTGCTCAAAGTGGCTGATTCCCAGTTACGCAAAAGAATATTTTAAGGAGAATCTTGACAAAATAGGAACATGAAACAGGCACTTCAATGACAAGTATACATAGTATGATTACTCCATTTTAAAATTTATTTTTCATTCTTTTTACCTACTCTCTTCGTTCTGAGTGTTTATCAGAGATGGTCATTAAAGTATCTTCAAACTGTCAAGTCATTTTTCGACCTGCTCAGTGATGTCAAATAATTGAATGTAATCTATAGTTAGGAATCTCAGGAAACTGCTAGAATTCCTGCCCCAAACTGGGTTAATAAACTCTAGACAATTTGTTTATTTAGTATGAAGATGATTTTCATTGTGCTATCACATTTTCCCCTGATGATGGAGCAATGCATTGGGAATTCCAGTATTTTATTCACAAACTTTTAAAATTTATGTACATCCTGTACCCAGATTCCAATCAGCTTTATCAATCCCTTTTGTTAAAAGTTTCTCAAATGTAAGCCTTCTTCCAGACAAACAAACCTACTCAGGATTTCCCCTTAACTTTTCGGGAATTCATTTTACACGTGTACCAATTTGACGGAAAAAACAATTGTCCTCACATTTCACTTGATTCAGGTGATTGTGGTAAGCCTGCTAGGAAGTGCAGCAATCTGAGTCAACTTCCTCCATTTCTGTTTTTATATTGTCCAATGCGATGCTTCCTCATTGTACCAAAATAGAAATGGTTTGTTTTTGTATCAGACTTGGAGACTGGCTTTGGATTATACTAGGTTGGAATAAAGAATTTTTGTTTAAGAACATTCCACTTATCTCAGGGGAAGGAGATTGATAACTCAGGAAAAATAAGAGGCTACGTTAATTTTTTTCTTTTTAAATACGATATTAACTTTAGTCTTCAGATATGTCAGTTGCACTATTTTTGCCTCATTTTATTTAATATTTGAGAGACTTGGTAATAGATTTATGATGTTTGCAATTATTACACCTCTTTGCATGAAATAAAGGGAGGGAGGAGTAAACTTCAGTTTGAATCAGGCATGCAGTTTTCAGTATAATTAAACATAACAATCTGTATGTTTTGGTCTTAAAAATTTGTTATTTCATTTTATCATATCACATAATGTCATTAGCTATATGTTCTCCTGTCTGCAGAAAGGTGCAGTTTTATATCTCTAGTTTGTTCAATTTTGTGGATGTTTCCTTGGGTAATACCATTGTATTTTTTAACACAGAGAAATGTGAAAATATATGGAAAAGTGGTGAAATGAATCAAATCAGACCTAATGGGATACATGATTTTGGGAAACTGGTTTTTGCCGTTATTTTCCATGCTGCTTTAGGTCTCCAAAATAGTATGAGTTTTTATCATGCCACGTAAAGCAATAAGACCCCTCCTTTTCCTCTGAAGGGCAGTGCAGTGCCACAGAAAGGTAGAAATCATGTATTGATGGAACAGAAGTCTGGTAGAAAAAGCTAGAGTACATTGTTTAGTCATTCATGCAAATTACATTTAATCAATACAATTATAAACTATCTGACCAGCCACTGAGAAAATAAAATTTGACCACTTGAATGTCTGCATATGGACTCAGGCCACGTGCAAATACCTAGTTCAAGGTAACATCAAAAGCTACTGATAGAGACACACATAAAACATAGATTTCAGCCCGTGCCGATATTTTGATACTTTTCTGTGATAAATGCATCTTTCAAACTAAACTTATTAATATTTGAATCATACCAATACTCCCAACTATTTTAGCTGTTACTATCTAAGCAGAGCCAGGAAAAAAAGTTCTGAAAATATTGAGATGATTTATACTTTCATCTGAATCTTTCTTGTAATATGGATTTACTTCAGGCAAGTATTTTTAGAGTTATCTGATAAAGATATTTATCTGCGATAAATATTTTCTCTAGGTAAGTATATATATATATATATATGAGTTGAACATAATTAGGATTGCAATTGAGAAAAAGATTGTGTTTTGAAAAAGTAAAAATCATAATTGCTTATTAAGAGAATACAGTGACGTAGTATTTTAAATAGCTGAATAGAAAGAAGTGTAAGAATGTACACACAGGAGGTTTGTTTGCATTCACTGCTGCATTATAAGGCTGTCTCAAGATAGAGGCATCAGAACAAATTCTTTTTACTATGCGTGTGTGTGTGTGTGTATATTCTCTTTTCCATTATGAGTACAACTTTAAAAAAGATCGTACTCATACTTAAAAGGGAATTCCTGTCATTGCAATTTCAGTTGGATATTAAACATTAACTCTTCCTGAAGTGTATGCTTTACCATTTATTAAAATTTTAGATAACCATCCTTATGTATGCATTTACTAATGTTGTAAATGCAGTACTCAGTTTATGCATTAAATTTTTTGTTTAGAGTGACTCCTACTGGAAGGCAAAAAATAGCCATTCATTTAGCTTCCAGATAAACAAAATTCAGTAATATTTTTCAGTGGTTAAGGATAGCTTAGATCACCTCCTTTCCCTGGCTTGACAAAATTTACTACTCATCTAAGTAAAATGTGAGAACATAAGTTAGGATAGCAACACGTCAGCAAAAATATTTTTTTATGTATCTCACTGTACAGGCATACTTCTCCCAAAAGATTTGTGAGTAGATATCTTTGCTTCTTCGGCAGGAGTGTGGCATGGTGCTGTGTTTTTGTAATTCTTTCTACCATTTTAGTAGATTTCTGTTATTTAAGTCAGCTCTGGGTGGAGATCGTTCCCCTGCTGCTCTTTGAGGCATTCTTGCAGAGAGGAAATAACAGAGGAGACACAAGGAAATGCACTGTCATTTATGGCATGCTGCAGGTAGGCTGACCCTAGGTATCCTCTCATTTAAGCTTCAAGAGGAGTATGTGTGATAAGTAAATGAAAGAACAAAAACTCAAACCTGTGATATGACTTGGCTAGAGTCACCCTGCTGGAGACTGGCAAGGTTGTAATTCTCACCCAGATGTGTCTGACCTTCAAGGTTAAACCCTCCAGATTTCATAACTTTGCTTGCATCCTGACTCCACTTCTTAGTAGCTTTGTGATCTATGAAATGTCATCTAAGGCTCTTTGAGCTTTCATTCTCTATCTTTAAATTGGGAATGATAATACCTATCACAGAGTACTTATTATAAAGATTAAACCAGTGAAGGCAGTTGTGTGTTCCTTAAATTGTATATTACTAGGCTTGTGTTAAGTACTGTTTTACTAATACATGTATTTTGATGGGGTGGATATTTACCTAAGGTGGTTAATTTATAGGCTTGCTTGTTTACAGTATGTTATGTAATCACATTGTATATTAATGAATGCCATGATTTTCCTTAGGATATGATGTTCAGCTAATTCAGCCACACTAGGCAAGAGGGATCAGCTTTGTAAAAGTGAGCAAAGTGCTTTATGAAAGAACAGCACAGCAAAACTTTACCGTGCTCAGTGACAAAGAGAAGCATGGAGTTGTTCAAGTTACTACATTGTATCTTAAGAGGGAGATTGCATTTCTTCCATATGGCCATCATTCATTCAGCTCATATTTATTGTGTCATCTGCTCTATTTTGGGCATTTTGTAGAGTGTTGTGTGTGTGTTTATGTATTAGCTAGGTGTATTTGGACTTTGCAATAACCATGTAATGTAGCAATCATTATTCAGGGAAGAAAAAAAAAAGATAGGATCTGCTTCAGTGACTTCAGTGGTTGGGAGGAAATGCTGCGTTTCAACTCTGTGTAATGGTTTGTCATCTGATTGTTTAATATAGGTATGATTGCTCCAGCTTCACAATTAAAGCTTTGTTTTTTACTCCTATTTTCC
>NW_006159561.1:490264-499609 GCF_000334495.1 Tupaia belangeri chinensis
TGAATGGGCAACTCAAAATAAAATCATTTAATTTTACAAAATATGAATAAATTGCCAACAGTTCATCATACTCTATTTTTATGTTTTTTTTTAAGAGTAAGAATGTAGAATGTAATTAGAAGAGTTAAGTGTGGTAAAGGAAATACAATCTTGAAATAATTGTCTACATTGTGAATTGATCAAAGTGTTCAGATCTGTAAACACATTAGGATTATGTAACTTTATTTTTAAAAACAAGTGCCTGATTCGCAATTGGTAGTTTCTCTTATAGACTTGAGACTTTTGCCTAGATCTTTTAGACATTCCCTTGCATACCATAGTCAGTACTTTTACTTTGGAGGCACTTTGAGGGAAAATTTCGTGAATGATGCTATCGTAGTTAGTGAGCAAGTGTCTCTGAAGCAGAATTCAAGGGATTATGTAGCCCTTAGACTGTATGAGAATTACAATGCACATACGTTTCTGTGGCTTTTATCTTTAAGATTTATCAGTAGTGTGATTTTTGCATGTTAATTGTTAATTTTGTATCTTACATGTCTCAAGTGACAAAATTTCTGTTTAAGGTTTGGACATCTTGACTCCTGTTAGCCAAAAGGAATTTTTAAAAATATGCGTTCCACCCCACAGCTTGCCAGTTGCCTCCACCGTAAGAAAATGCTGAATATGACATCATATCACTAATATGCCCTCTCAGTTGCCAAATATTTTGGTTGTTAGATTTTTTTTTTTTTTTTGAGAGGATGGTACTCATAAAATCAAGATCGCTCTGTCACAGGAAATGTATTTATAGGAACTGTTTTAAGGCGTTTATTAAAAACAAATCTGGTGATGTGTATCTCTATTGATTCAAATACTAGAAAGAGGCAAATCGTACATACATTATCGGTAGGAAAAATAGCCCTCTGGAACACTAGCAGAGAGCTTTAGAAAGCACGGCTGGTTTGCAGTTGTTCATTTCAGCTTCGTGAAACAGACAGTGAGGTCCAGTTGCGCGTGTTACATGTAAGAGGCCAATTCTATACCATTTTCGAAAATGCCTTCATCCATACACTGGGGAAGCACATTTTTGTTTATTCTACAGTGTGTATTGTACTGGCTCTAATGCTGCATTCAGCGGCTTTTGATTTGGTGCCAGACATCTTGTGGAGATTGTGTGTGCCATGCGTTAATTGTTCAAAATGCTATCGAAGAGACTTTCCGTGTCTTGAGTTTCATTTGTTGTTTGGGGCTTGAATACGGGATATTTCTGTGTGTATGTGCGGGCATGGCCAGTGTGCGTTCTAACCTGAATTGTTGGAGTTAAGTGTGATCATCTATTTGTTGCACAAGTTTTTCCTCTGAAGACAACACAACGCTGAATTCCTTCTCTTTTTCCAGTGACAAGTCAATTACTTGTTTAAATTCAGTTTGAACTCTCTGAACTGAGAGAGGCCAGAGGAAGCAGGTTTTCCCTGTGAATAAACAAAAGAAGAAAAATGGAAAATCATTCCCAAACACCATGATTTTAGGTTGTGGGAAGAATACAATTAAGCCATAGAACAATTATGATTTCTTCTTTTTTGAACTGGCAACCATAGGGTTTGTAAAATCAGTTTTCCTCCAGAGTCCTAGTAAGAGAAATATTATAATCAGTGATATTTTAGGATACATAAAAGAACATGTGAATTTTCTGTTACCTTAAGTTACAAAGTATGCCTATGATCGTATCCCACAACAAATCATTTCCTTGTTTCCGTAAAAAATTATACCTGTCCTGCAGTGGGAATCCTATGAGACAAAAACTTCAGGAAAAAAAGTATCAAAGAATCCATCTTGAATGGAAACCAGAAATCTTCTTAAAAATCAATTCCTCCTCAGGTGAGAGTTTAATGAATGTGACCAAGTAATTTTTGTTACTTTTTTTTTTTTTTCACTTCACTTTGGAAGTTTTAAATACAAATGAATCCCAGTTTCACCCAAATGAAAATTCTAAAGCCTTACTTAACTAACTACAGAAAAGAGTTGTTGGTCCCCAGCCCCCTCACTCCCCAGAGAAAAGGAGAGTACAGTTGCTTTTAAGTGTTGTGAATAGAAGCTGATAACAAAACTTAGGCCCCTGTGTCCGTCCTCATTCAGGCTGTAAGAAGTACCAGAAGCAGCATTACCTGGCCTACAGTAAGTGCAGTTCTAGTCCTGAATTCTGATTTTTTATAACTGCTTTCCTGTTCACTAAATAAGATTTCGATAAGTAATTATTTGGTCAAATCCCACATATCTGAAAGTATAGCATTTCACAAAGATAAAATTACAGCAAATGAAATTGAAAACAAAAGTGGCGAAATTTCCTCCTAATGGTAATTTAAGATCACATCATCAACTCTCGCCAGCATGTGCATGTGTTAAACCGTATAGAGAAACCTGTAATTATTGTAATTGCTCTTTTTGCTTTATACTAACAAGCTTCAAACCATGTTTCAAACTAGTTGTTTTGAAATAGTTATTTGTCAAGTCATCAGATCTCAGAAAGTAAATGGTAATGAGCTTTTCCATGTTTATATTCTGACTGTTGGTCATATTAAACGGCTTTTCAGCTCCATAAAGTTCAGAGATGAAAATGGATGTTAATTATTTCTGATATTTAGGCCAAAAAAATTAAGATAATTTCAAGATTCCAGCCCAAGATGGAAAAATAGGAATGTGTGACTATCATAATTTCTCAGTTGGGAATGTATTCTTAGGAGAAAGTTTTCCTATAAATAAGGGACACTCACAAGCCAGCAACCTAAAATTGTTAAAGCTAGAAATTTTGGGATATTAAGTCTTTAGCTTTCCCCCCCCACACCGGAAATACTAACATAAAAACATTAATATTTAAATAACAGCGCTAAAAACGTTTTCAGTATATTTTATGATGCCCCTTCCCTGATTTTAGGAAACCTCATAGTTGGTAAGGCAGTCACATATTGTAGCCACTGGATTTTAAACTTTTTCAATAGTGCATCAACTATGCAAGTTTCATATGGCATTTTAAAAACATATTTTATATGCTTAACTATTTTCAGGACCTTGGGTACAAATAAAAGTAGCCAGTACAGTACAAAAGCTTTCCTTTTTAAAGTGATTTTTTTTTTTTAAAGTTGCTATTACAAAGCAAAAATTTGCTTAGGTCACAAACAAAATTTTTGAACTCCCCACTGAGTCTAGAAAATAGAACATCAAAGAAAAAGCTTGTAGGAAAAACTTCCTTCTTGTGAGCATAGTTTTTGGTAACATTGTTGACATATCATAAACATTTTAATTTACTCATGTTGAATAACAATGAAAAATATTTTTTCTTCCATGCTTGATTGCTTAAAGTTATGATTTTGTTTTTTAGTTTTAAGCTGGTAAAAATTCACCAGAGCTTTGGCTTGATACTGTGGCTATATCTTACTCTCCTGCCTCTCATTACATTTCCAAAATCCCTGCCTCAGATTCACAGATGCAAGTTTGAACATTTTCGTGGGCTAATTTCTTAGGGAAAAAATAGATCCTTTACAAATTTGGTTAATTTTATTGAATCCTTAATTTCTGGTAGGTCCAGGCATTTTGAATGTAGTGTTGATAAGTGATAAAAATCCTTTCAGGGGTAGGTGATAGCATGTTTTCAAGGACAGTTAGGAGGAAGGACACTGGGACAGGGAAAAGAGAGTCTGGGAGAAAAGTGGTCAGGAAAAAAGATCTAATAACTAGTGCAGTCTTTAAATACCTTTCCAACTGATCTGCAGGAAATTGTGCTGAAGAATCGTTTGTTTCCTGTTCCACTATAAATGTGGTTTGCATTACACTCCCTGTTCGGCTTTTTGTTTTTTTGTTTTTTACTAAAATTGCCCTACCACCATAGTGGTTTGGGAATAAGTGATTTCCTCTTTATAACTTATTTTAAATGGATTTATTGTAGTTTGATTTCAGAAATTGTCATATCTCATTATTATGAATGGTGTGTGTGTGTGTGTCTGTGTGTGTGTGTCCCAGCCTGCTTCAAACTTCTATCATTGCTCTTCTAGTAAGAAAAAAAAAAGCTCCAGTATCATTTCTTTGGAATCACCATTGCAGGTCACACACATGATCAGCAACTTGTCATCTGGAGATTGACTAAAATATATATATATATATATATATATATATATATATATATGTATGTATATATATATATAAACTTCTGATCCAATAAATACATATAGATTGTCGATATGGGTGGCATTTTTAAAAGTTGTTGGAATTCAAATTTATTTTTACGTTAGAACAGAATGGTGGCCAAAATCTAAATGCATGTCTTATACCTGTGAGAATTTCAGGACATGCACGCAAAAGATTACTTGGCTTATTTTTTTCCTCTCTAGTATTATCAGTTACAAAAAAGCTCATTTTCACAGTCAGTATAATTTAATTTTATAAGTTTTTATATTTGATTGGGTTTTTATTTATTTTTTATGCCCTTAGTAGTTCAAAGATCATTCTAAGGTGGTGTAAAGTTACATGTGATAAACATTATTGATTACTAAAAGAAAAATTGGAACTCTGTGCATTCATACAAAATTTATAATCTATTCTGGAAATCATTATAGTTTATTTTAAAAAAGCAATTATTTGTGCATGAGGAATACAGATGAATAGTGACAAGACTGAAAGGTGGTTTTCTGTAAAAATAATTGTTTTTTATGCAGTGATGTGCTGAAAAGTTATTCCTTGCAATTTCAGAAAACTTCTCTCTTGCAGACATTTTAACATTTAAAGACTTATAACAAACTGGCATATTATTGCATTGTCTTAGGTATATACATATTATTGCATTTTATTAAGGAAAGTAAATTTGTCATTCTGAAGGACAGTTTATATGGTTGAATTTACTGGTTTGGAGCTTGAAAATGGTTTGAGAATTATGTATTCCTCCAGTTCAACTTCGGAAGACTTTCCTTTTCAGGGTGCTGAAGATACAGGACTTAGGTTCCAAACACCCTTTTACTTGCAGATTATATTTGTGTCACAATACCGTATTCTGTATAGAATTTAAAAGTTGCCTTTAAATTCCCTGCTGATTTGATTCTTGACATTGTTTTTTTTTTTTTTTTTTCTTCAATTCTTCATCCTGATTTCTTGGAGAAATCTACACATACTAATCAGAGCATTTTATTCAAAAGTGACTTAAAACGGACACTGTGCCTCTAACATTTTATTGGGGAGAGTATGCCATTTAACCCCCCTCCCTCTTTTGGGATAAAGAGTGGATTAAAACACCTGAGAAGTCAGAGGTAGGCGCTGTGTAGATGATGGTCTCATTTCGGGCTCCACCGAAAAAATGCAGGATTTGGCTGGCGTCCTCCAGAGGCCTAGAACTGTGCTTTCCTAGAGACCAAATTGCACTCATCTTGAGAGAGGGCACGTTTAGGTAATTGGTGGGACAGAGTGAGAAGAGTTGAATTCCAGCTGCTTCCATTGTAACTGACCTGAAAATAAATAGGGAACGTTACAGTAGAGGCTAACATTTGACTTGGCCTTTTCACCTCCACAAACCTGAGGGTGAGAATTATAGAGTACTGAATGACTCCACCAATAATGATCCTGTTTAAGTGGGAATTGCTATGTTGGGAACAACTCTCACACCATTTTAAAAATAGTTGATGCATTTACCAACCACAGTTCTATTACTGTAGCCCAATAAAGTTTATCCACATAATGGAAACACTCCTTGTTTTTATTGTTAGCCATCTAGAGAGTGTGCTCTAGATTCTTACCTCTTTGGTTACCATTTTAAAATCCTCATAAAAAAAGACAGTTGGAAGGTACTGGCACCCCATCTCCAAGAAGGGGAAGCTTAGAAGCACTCAAGTATTCTGTGCTCCCTTTTTCCTAGAATGTGTATTCTTTCTTTTTTTTTTCCTCCTTAAGGAGAATAATGCTGTATTACTCAATAGCTTTTTGAACGAATAAAACAAATTAAATTGATGTTACATGCATATTTAAACCCCATCCAGTTAAGTACTGACGTGATTAAAATAATCAAATGTATTACTTAAAAAATTAAAAAGGATAAATTCTGTACCCCATTATTTTATTGACTTTTAAATATAAATTGCAGAAATGTTTACATTCCTGATGGCATTATTAGGCTAAACTGACAAATCAGAGGGAAAAAGTTGATTGGCCAGCACATTATTATTTCTGCACCTGTTATTACCATCAGAAGTGGAGGCTCAGCGATACAGGAGCAGGGTGGATGCTGTTTTCTTAAGCTTCCTTTGTGTGATGTGGGGGTTGGGATAAATGTTGAACAAGTGTAGTTTCACTTTGTAGTGCCTTTTTTTGTGTGTTGATGTGATTAAAAGACTACATTGTTTTTCATGTAGCTTTGAAATTAATATGCAAATAATAAGGGATGCTAGGGCCTCCCTGTACCTGCTGCACTAAATCTCCCTTAGCAGAATGGGGAGATCGCAGCTTTTTGTAGAAGTTGTTTCCTTACAAAGATGGCCAACTTTTCATCTCTGCCCTGTGGATCTGTCGGGGCAAAAAAGGGAGGGGAGTGGGAAATGTCAAATTAATTGAGTAAGATTGAAAATTTCAGGGATGAAGATAATTTAGATTTGAATTCTCTAGTCATATATTGTATACTGGTCAGGAGATTAGGAGACCTGGAAAGGAATTTTTAAAAGATAATCTGAGTTGGGTAACATTGCCAATGCTCTTGTTAAAAACTGTGTTTCTCCTTAGTTTATTTCTTCCTTGGTTCAATCGTGTATTCTCTCCCTGTAGCATAGGTGGCAATAACTGGTAATAAAATTCTAGATTTTCTTGGGTGTTCATTGTCTACAATATATTTCAAACAGAGAAGCTTAAATTTCCTTCAGCCAGTGGAATAAATAATGCCTTTTTTTTTAAAGTTCTTTAAGACTGTCATCAAATTTTTCGAAAATATAATGACATTAGATCTGGATTGAGAGAGAGAAATGTATCTTTATTTTACCCCATCCACCAGCTAGCTGGAGTTTGCAAAGCAGTGGATAAAAATGTCATTATTTCCTGGGAGGTACTAGTTAACATTATTCATATGAGTTTAGACTTTGTCCTGTAGAATAATTTAAATTCCTAGACTTTAATAACACTTAATGTGTAGCATCGATCCCACTTAATCTCCCCCCTGGCTTCACAGCAAAATGTTTACATAAATGAACTCTCAATTTTGATATCAACTATTTAACTCAGTCCTTCCAGAGTTAATACTATTTCCATAATTAAACATGTCCCAGAGTTGCCACAGGAGTGTATCTTAAAAATGATGTTCTTCTGTGTTCTCTGAAGCCATCTGTTGGTTAGGTCAGCAATGAAATGGGAGCCTGATTTATTTTAAGCAAATAACTTATTACTCTACTATTGTATTAGACATTCGGATTCAGAAGGAGTCAAAGATAAAATTCCATCATATTTTCATTTTGTTACATTTGCAGCAGAAACTTGCATGCTCAAATTGGTTATTTTCAACCCATGACAGCTGTGATATTTAAAATGATCACAGCTGTTGTGACTTAAAATTGATTTTTCTATTAGCACCTGAGAAAAAGACCTGTGTCGTATTAAAAACTTAAATAAGGTAACTGTAAAATTAGATATGTTGATGCGAATCTGGTAATCCCCCTTCCTGGAGGTTGCAGAGTACAGCAAACCTCCACGAGGTTTCCAGGGAATGAGCTAAAACTGCCTGAAATAGATGCAGGATTGTTAAACAGGTTTACATTTTAAAGGATTTGTATAAGAGCAGATTCTCTTGGCCTACCTTTACAGTGTCAGCTTTGCTAATAAAACCTTTTAGCACTCAGTTTACTTAATTAACCCTGAGGAAGATGATTCAGATGAATCATTATGAGACCCTAACCTCTTGACTATAGAAAACGATTTTACCTTTCAGATATGACATTGAGAAATGCAAAACCACACTAATTTGTTCCTTCTGGAGGAAGTTTTGGTTTTATGGCTTTTTTCCGCCATCATTTTTAGATGATGAAAAAAGGAAAAACATATGAAAAAGGAGAAACCAATTATGCCTAAGTCGTTTCCGGCTCGCACTTGTGTTTGGAATCTTCAGTGCGTTTTTTAATGTTCACTGTTTTGGAATTAGATGGTGATTCCCGGGTTGGAGTTAGCGATGGTGAGTCCTGGGTCCCGTTGGTCTGTTTAGGTGTTCACCTTCTCAGAACAATCAGTATTAGAGTCTTGCATCTGACAGGATAGCCAATCTAACAAAACATAGGCCCGTTTAGATGTTCAGATGCTTTCATATGTTGAAGTAGATGATGATGTGTATAAAATATACAGCTGGCCTGATGTGGTATTATTTATAGATAATAGTGCCTTCACAGGTGCATTGCCAATGGGGAGCTATGTAGATTAAACTCTTTGGCTGGTCCTAAGCTTTTTACCTGTGTAACTCAATCAGAATGGAAGAGCATGACAGGCTTTATGATGATAAATGTAGAGCTGGATCAGACAAATTATGGATGGGTGGGTAGATAGGTGGACAGATTACATAACTAGACAGTAATAGATAATGCCAGTTATTTATTACTCAAACTTGTTTCTTCATCGAAGTCATCCATTAAATGTACTCTAGTGATTGCATAGAGTTTTGAGACCCAGTTTGGTGAAAATAATAGGCATTTTCCTTCACATAATCAAAATTACTAAAGAGGTGTTTCTAAAAGTTCCAGAATGAACATAGATGACCTGTTTCAAGGTTATGGACTGAACACTGTCGAGCACTGTAAGATCACCATGTCTAGATATCACTTAGCAAGTAATATGAGTGCGGTGGCTACTTTCTGCATTAGCTGAAGGAAGCGACTCCTGGAGGTGGCCATTGTTTATTTGATGACTTAAAAAAATCAAAATGGATATTCGCTGCTGACAGACTGATTACAACATGTATGTTTGGGACAGTGGTGTCCCTCAGGGGACATGTGACAGTATCTGGAAACAAATAGTTGTGATTGGCACAAGTGTAGGATGAGAGGGGGCCTGCTGCTGGTAGCTAGTGTCTAGGCCAGAGATGTCGCTGAAGGACAACCTCTCAGGACTGAGGTGCCGCAGTCCTGCTTTGGAAGGACCGTATCTGGGTGATAATGATTAATAATTAATTGTGGATTACAGTACTTTGTTTTTACTTTTTATTTTCCTATAACAGTTTTTTTTATCTCCTTTTCCTGCTCCCTCTCCTTCCCTTCATTCTTTGATTTCTTGGGGGCATAATGCATTATAGAACTGTCCAGCCCTCTCCACCGTTTATCATACATATGTGAGATTTTATTTGCAGTGTTGTAAAGGTAATACATTCTT
>NW_006159561.1:511244-530507 GCF_000334495.1 Tupaia belangeri chinensis
AGATTGACTAAAATATATATATATATATATATATATATATATATATATATGTATGTATATATATATATAAACTTCTGATCCAATAAATACATATAGATTGTCGATATGGGTGGCATTTTTAAAAGTTGTTGGAATTCAAATTTATTTTTACGTTAGAACAGAATGGTGGCCAAAATCTAAATGCATGTCTTATACCTGTGAGAATTTCAGGACATGCACGCAAAAGATTACTTGGCTTATTTTTTTCCTCTCTAGTATTATCAGTTACAAAAAAGCTCATTTTCACAGTCAGTATAATTTAATTTTATAAGTTTTTATATTTGATTGGGTATTTATTTATTTTTTATGCCCTTAGTAGTTCAAAGATCATTCTAAGGTGGTGTAAAGTTACATGTGATAAACATTATTGATTACTAAAAGAAAAATTGGAACTCTGTGCATTCATACAAAATTTATAATCTATTCTGGAAATCATTATAGTTTATTTTAAAAAAGCAATTATTTGTGCATGAGGAATACAGATGAATAGTGACAAGACTGAAAGGTGGTTTTCTGTAAAAATAATTGTTTTTTATGCAGTGATGTGCTGAAAAGTTATTCCTTGCAATTTCAGAAAACTTCTCTCTTGCAGACATTTTAACATTTAAAGACTTATAACAAACTGGCATATTATTGCATTGTCTTAGGTATATACATATTATTGCATTTTATTAAGGAAAGTAAATTTGTCATTCTGAAGGACAGTTTATATGGTTGAATTTACTGGTTTGGAGCTTGAAAATGGTTTGAGAATTATGTATTCCTCCAGTTCAACTTCGGAAGACTTTCCTTTTCAGGGTGCTGAAGATACAGGACTTAGGTTCCAAACACCCTTTTACTTGCAGATTATATTTGTGTCACAATACCGTATTCTGTATAGAATTTAAAAGTTGCCTTTAAATTCCCTGCTGATTTGATTCTTGACATTGTTTTTTTTTTTTTTTTTCTTCAATTCTTCATCCTGATTTCTTGGAGAAATCTACACATACTAATCAGAGCATTTTATTCAAAAGTGACTTAAAACGGACACTGTGCCTCTAACATTTTATTGGGGAGAGTATGCCATTTAACCCCCCTCCCTCTTTTGGGATAAAGAGTGGATTAAAACACCTGAGAAGTCAGAGGTAGGCGCTGTGTAGATGATGGTCTCATTTCGGGCTCCACCGAAAAAATGCAGGATTTGGCTGGCGTCCTCCAGAGGCCTAGAACTGTGCTTTCCTAGAGACCAAATTGCACTCATCTTGAGAGAGGGCACGTTTAGGTAATTGGTGGGACAGAGTGAGAAGAGTTGAATTCCAGCTGCTTCCATTGTAACTGACCTGAAAATAAATAGGGAACGTTACAGTAGAGGCTAACATTTGACTTGGCCTTTTCACCTCCACAAACCTGAGGGTGAGAATTATAGAGTACTGAATGACTCCACCAATAATGATCCTGTTTAAGTGGGAATTGCTATGTTGGGAACAACTCTCACACCATTTTAAAAATAGTTGATGCATTTACCAACCACAGTTCTATTACTGTAGCCCAATAAAGTTTATCCACATAATGGAAACACTCCTTGTTTTTATTGTTAGCCATCTAGAGAGTGTGCTCTAGATTCTTACCTCTTTGGTTACCATTTTAAAATCCTCATAAAAAAAGACAGTTGGAAGGTACTGGCACCCCATCTCCAAGAAGGGGAAGCTTAGAAGCACTCAAGTATTCTGTGCTCCCTTTTTCCTAGAATGTGTATTCTTTCTTTTTTTTTTCCTCCTTAAGGAGAATAATGCTGTATTACTCAATAGCTTTTTGAACGAATAAAACAAATTAAATTGATGTTACATGCATATTTAAACCCCATCCAGTTAAGTACTGACGTGATTAAAATAATCAAATGTATTACTTAAAAAATTAAAAAGGATAAATTCTGTACCCCATTATTTTATTGACTTTTAAATATAAATTGCAGAAATGTTTACATTCCTGATGGCATTATTAGGCTAAACTGACAAATCAGAGGGAAAAAGTTGATTGGCCAGCACATTATTATTTCTGCACCTGTTATTACCATCAGAAGTGGAGGCTCAGCGATACAGGAGCAGGGTGGATGCTGTTTTCTTAAGCTTCCTTTGTGTGATGTGGGGGTTGGGATAAATGTTGAACAAGTGTAGTTTCACTTTGTAGTGCCTTTTTTTGTGTGTTGATGTGATTAAAAGACTACATTGTTTTTCATGTAGCTTTGAAATTAATATGCAAATAATAAGGGATGCTAGGGCCTCCCTGTACCTGCTGCACTAAATCTCCCTTAGCAGAATGGGGAGATCGCAGCTTTTTGTAGAAGTTGTTTCCTTACAAAGATGGCCAACTTTTCATCTCTGCCCTGTGGATCTGTCGGGGCAAAAAAGGGAGGGGAGTGGGAAATGTCAAATTAATTGAGTAAGATTGAAAATTTCAGGGATGAAGATAATTTAGATTTGAATTCTCTAGTCATATATTGTATACTGGTCAGGAGATTAGGAGACCTGGAAAGGAATTTTTAAAAGATAATCTGAGTTGGGTAACATTGCCAATGCTCTTGTTAAAAACTGTGTTTCTCCTTAGTTTATTTCTTCCTTGGTTCAATCGTGTATTCTCTCCCTGTAGCATAGGTGGCAATAACTGGTAATAAAATTCTAGATTTTCTTGGGTGTTCATTGTCTACAATATATTTCAAACAGAGAAGCTTAAATTTCCTTCAGCCAGTGGAATAAATAATGCCTTTTTTTTTAAAGTTCTTTAAGACTGTCATCAAATTTTTCGAAAATATAATGACATTAGATCTGGATTGAGAGAGAGAAATGTATCTTTATTTTACCCCATCCACCAGCTAGCTGGAGTTTGCAAAGCAGTGGATAAAAATGTCATTATTTCCTGGGAGGTACTAGTTAACATTATTCATATGAGTTTAGACTTTGTCCTGTAGAATAATTTAAATTCCTAGACTTTAATAACACTTAATGTGTAGCATCGATCCCACTTAATCTCCCCCCTGGCTTCACAGCAAAATGTTTACATAAATGAACTCTCAATTTTGATATCAACTATTTAACTCAGTCCTTCCAGAGTTAATACTATTTCCATAATTAAACATGTCCCAGAGTTGCCACAGGAGTGTATCTTAAAAATGATGTTCTTCTGTGTTCTCTGAAGCCATCTGTTGGTTAGGTCAGCAATGAAATGGGAGCCTGATTTATTTTAAGCAAATAACTTATTACTCTACTATTGTATTAGACATTCGGATTCAGAAGGAGTCAAAGATAAAATTCCATCATATTTTCATTTTGTTACATTTGCAGCAGAAACTTGCATGCTCAAATTGGTTATTTTCAACCCATGACAGCTGTGATATTTAAAATGATCACAGCTGTTGTGACTTAAAATTGATTTTTCTATTAGCACCTGAGAAAAAGACCTGTGTCGTATTAAAAACTTAAATAAGGTAACTGTAAAATTAGATATGTTGATGCGAATCTGGTAATCCCCCTTCCTGGAGGTTGCAGAGTACAGCAAACCTCCACGAGGTTTCCAGGGAATGAGCTAAAACTGCCTGAAATAGATGCAGGATTGTTAAACAGGTTTACATTTTAAAGGATTTGTATAAGAGCAGATTCTCTTGGCCTACCTTTACAGTGTCAGCTTTGCTAATAAAACCTTTTAGCACTCAGTTTACTTAATTAACCCTGAGGAAGATGATTCAGATGAATCATTATGAGACCCTAACCTCTTGACTATAGAAAACGATTTTACCTTTCAGATATGACATTGAGAAATGCAAAACCACACTAATTTGTTCCTTCTGGAGGAAGTTTTGGTTTTATGGCTTTTTTCCGCCATCATTTTTAGATGATGAAAAAAGGAAAAACATATGAAAAAGGAGAAACCAATTATGCCTAAGTCGTTTCCGGCTCGCACTTGTGTTTGGAATCTTCAGTGCGTTTTTTAATGTTCACTGTTTTGGAATTAGATGGTGATTCCCGGGTTGGAGTTAGCGATGGTGAGTCCTGGGTCCCGTTGGTCTGTTTAGGTGTTCACCTTCTCAGAACAATCAGTATTAGAGTCTTGCATCTGACAGGATAGCCAATCTAACAAAACATAGGCCCGTTTAGATGTTCAGATGCTTTCATATGTTGAAGTAGATGATGATGTGTATAAAATATACAGCTGGCCTGATGTGGTATTATTTATAGATAATAGTGCCTTCACAGGTGCATTGCCAATGGGGAGCTATGTAGATTAAACTCTTTGGCTGGTCCTAAGCTTTTTACCTGTGTAACTCAATCAGAATGGAAGAGCATGACAGGCTTTATGATGATAAATGTAGAGCTGGATCAGACAAATTATGGATGGGTGGGTAGATAGGTGGACAGATTACATAACTAGACAGTAATAGATAATGCCAGTTATTTATTACTCAAACTTGTTTCTTCATCGAAGTCATCCATTAAATGTACTCTAGTGATTGCATAGAGTTTTGAGACCCAGTTTGGTGAAAATAATAGGCATTTTCCTTCACATAATCAAAATTACTAAAGAGGTGTTTCTAAAAGTTCCAGAATGAACATAGATGACCTGTTTCAAGGTTATGGACTGAACACTGTCGAGCACTGTAAGATCACCATGTCTAGATATCACTTAGCAAGTAATATGAGTGCGGTGGCTACTTTCTGCATTAGCTGAAGGAAGCGACTCCTGGAGGTGGCCATTGTTTATTTGATGACTTAAAAAAATCAAAATGGATATTCGCTGCTGACAGACTGATTACAACATGTATGTTTGGGACAGTGGTGTCCCTCAGGGGACATGTGACAGTATCTGGAAACAAATAGTTGTGATTGGCACAAGTGTAGGATGAGAGGGGGCCTGCTGCTGGTAGCTAGTGTCTAGGCCAGAGATGTCGCTGAAGGACAACCTCTCAGGACTGAGGTGCCGCAGTCCTGCTTTGGAAGGACCGTATCTGGGTGATAATGATTAATAATTAATTGTGGATTACAGTACTTTGTTTTTACTTTTTATTTTCCTATAACAGTTTTTTTTATCTCCTTTTCCTGCTCCCTCTCCTTCCCTTCATTCTTTGATTTCTTGGGGGCATAATGCATTATAGAACTGTCCAGCCCTCTCCACCGTTTATCATACATATGTGAGATTTTATTTGCAGTGTTGTAAAGGTAATACATTCTTTTTTTTGGGGGGTGGGGGGTTGCTATAGGGCATGTGCACTCGCCAGAGAGACAGAAAATGAGAAATCACTCCCTGGGTGGTTGGCTACGCTGCAATCCCTTCTCCTCCATTCTCCTCTCGGGATCTTGGGCATGAACATACATGCACCTGGCATGAGTTTAAGACACCGGGTCTAGGACTCAAACCACGGTCGACTACGTGGGAGTCCAGCGACATAGCCATTACGCCACCTGCTGGTCCCAAGGTAATACATTCTTTAAGAACCAGCTGGAATGGTTTCAAAGTAGCTGTTAGACTCTGTTGAGTCAATGATGTACATCTCTCCCTACCCTAAATTATATATTTACATCTTACCTTTCCAATTTTCTTTTTAGCTATCAGTGTAACTATTGCTTTATCTGAATCATTCTAAAATAAATGTCTTGCCATTTTGTTTCTACAGAATATGAGGAGTATTTAAGGACATTTAAGTAATTTGGGTATTAGGGAGATTCTTTGCATCATCGTTTGCATCATCTCTTGTCTGTCAAGAAAAGATTACAAATGGAAACCAGCGTTAGACTCCCTCTTCAGCTTCCCCAGTTATGCAGCTTCTTGCCCTACTCTTAACCAGGGATCTCTCTTCCGGCCACCGATGCTTCCCATCAGTGTTGGATAGTTCTTGGCAGTGATTTGGAAGTGATTTTGAAACCTCAATTGCCTTCCCTAGCACCCTGTGGAGGGAGGTGACAGGATCTGGTGACAGAGTCTTCCACCTGCCAACTTTTGGAACCCAGAAGCACACCTCATTTCTTAGGTGCCAAGTTTTGGAGAACGTTGCCAAGTCCGACAGTAACTCTTGCCATTCTTCAGTTTCCTTCCCATGCTGTACAAGGTTCTCCAGGGTTTGATCAGAGCAGAGATGGCAGCTAGATGCAGAAACGGCAGCTCTGACTTGCAGGGTACCTTTGGTGTACAGATAAGTGTTTGCTTCTTGCTTAGCCCGTTAGCTAATGGAATTTTACTTCCATCCCAGAGAAATTCTCGGAGTTCATACTTCACTCTTCCTGTTTCCCTGTCCAGCGTGGGACAGCACAGTTCCAATAAAATCACCCTGAAGCTTCTAAGGTCCCTTCCTATATCACAGAGATGCACTTCAGAAGCCATCTGACAAGTTTGCCCTAAGCTGACATTTATTTTGATCTCTTTTCATATTTTATTGTACAAGATTGTCTTCATCCAGAAAAACAAAACGTAGTATTTTTGTGTACACGAGTGTACACACATCAAGCCAATAATAAAGATGATCATTTTTGATGATCATTTCTCTTATTTGAATATTTCTGTCTCTGGTAAATGGTAAAATTTTTAAGTTGTCAAATGACTGAAGCGAAGGTTGCTTTGAGGAACATTGAGCATTGACCTCGTTTACATTTTTGATCAATCCTTGATTATCTGTGTGAGACTCTCAATATTTCTCTCACATTCCATATGTCCCAGTGTGACCCTCTGAACAATTTTAGAGCAAGAATTTGCTTTTATATTGTTTAGAGAGTGTGCTACAGAAAGTTTGCTTTTTGATATTTAAGTCAGACCTTTCTGGAATGTAAAATCAGTCTTCCTGTGACTTCTATTATTGGGAAAGTGCTTTACAGCTAAAATAATGCTTACAGTAAATTTTTTATTGTATTTATGATTAACATTGAATAATTTTCATTTGTAAACCTCAGTTCTTTCAGAACATTTCCCATCAAATACCTTCTAATTTGATCCTTACTGCACTCCAGCAAGGTCTAACTCTTGTTATCCCACTTCACACGTTAAGACCATGCTAGTAGCCACTAGCCAAATGTGGCTCTTAACACTGACGTGTACATTCATTAATATTAAATAAAATTTACTTCCTCAGGTTGCTCTCGCCACTTTGTGCTGGGTAATCACAATGTGTTTTCGTGTCCTCTGTGTTAGAATATACAGACCATCTGCATCTTTGCAGAAAGCTCTGTCAGAAGGTACTTTTCTGCAAAACGGAAGCATGAAATAATAATTTCCTCAAGATCATATAGATCCTGATGGAACTAGAGTCGCTTCTGCTACTTATTTCAACATGATATTTTTGCAGTTTTCTTAGCTTTAGAGTCCGCAAACATGTGAAGTAAGAATTGACAGACAGTAGTGCGGTGGTAAAAAGCTATGCTCTGGGAGGCTGACACAGGGAAAAGTTCCAAGTCCAGGTCCAGGGACCTCTCAGTATAGTGAACATGAGTGTGCCCATCATGGGGGAGGATCATGGCATCAAGGCCCTGTCGAGGGTACTCTCTCTCTCTCTTTCATGGAAGATATAAATAAATAAACCCAGAGTAAAAAAAGAATTGATACTTTAATGCTACTTTGTAGCATTTTAGTGAGAGCTTATCTCAATCCTATTTGTCTCCAGAGGTGTATCTCCAGAGAGAAAGAGAAATTGAGAAATCCCCACCCCATGAATGAGGGGTGAGATGCTTATACCACAGTCTCTTCTCCTCTTGAGATCTGGGGCAGGCACATACATGTACCCAGCATTCTTTTCAAGCTGCCAGTTCCGGGGTTTAAACTGTAGACTTGGATATGTGGGGTCCAGCCATCTTAACTTCCATGCCACCTATTGGCCCTTTTTTTAAAATTTTGAGATTGATTTATGGCCCTCTTTTTAAATTTTGAGATTGATTTAGACAAACTTTTCAGAAGAGACAGCCCTTTACCTATCTCTTCTCTTTGACTCAGCCAGTGAGATCGTCTAGGACAAGGGACCATGACCTAATGCATCCTTGTACACTGTTGGCATCTCCCAGACAACCGAGAAATGTGTATAGCCAAAGGAAGGAGGTTCATGTGGAGTATGTGCCTACATCTGAACAGTTTAGCAAGACCTAGGCTAGAGTGCTCCCTGAGAGCTGCCTCCAAAGAACTTAGAGAGCTCTCCTACCTCTGCTCTGGCTGTTCTCATAAAGCATGGTATTTTATTAAAAAATAATATTATTATTTCCTCACATAATGCAAATTTTCTTTCATAATAAATGAAAACGTCTGTCCCTCTAATCCTTAACAATCATTTCATCCCTAATCTCACTTTGCATTTTTATGTAATTGTGTCACATCTTTCCAACAAGAACCAAAGATTATCTTTTTTTCTCCCCGTTAAAGATTAGCATGATATGCATGGAGGGACAGTCAAGTGATATTTGTTGAGTAAACCAGTAAATATTAAAACTTTTTTAATGTCGTATTTCTCAAAGTGTCTTTTATTCAATGTGGCCTTTTGGGGCACTGTGCATAGTTCTCTTAAATAAATACATGCATACAGTAGTATTTCAAAACGTTTGTGGAAAAATAAAAGTACAGGTTTATTTTGTTGCAAAAATATTTTCAAATCCGCGCATAGTTTTTGATGATGCGCATGGTCCACTAGTCTTTGGGAGATATATTTGTCGGAAATATCATGATGTATTTTTCTATGTTTTTCTATGCAAAAAATGTGTCATGACTTTTCCAACAACCCAATATTTTCATTCCCTGCATCACTGAGCTGGAAAAACAATGCTTGGTGCTGCTGAAGACCACTTCCATTCATTCATGTACACTCAACCTTGTATTAATTAGTGTTCAGTCGTGACTTATAGTTATGGCCTGGATGAATGGGCTTAGCCCCAGGGTATTGTTATTATTACTTTTACAGAGAGTTTTACTATAGGACATGTGCACTCGCCAGAAAGAGAGAGAGAGACAGAAAGTGAGAAATCACCCTTAAGGGTGGATGTCCATGCCGCAATCCCTTCTCCTCCATTCTCCTCTCGGGTTTAGGGCACACACCTCCGTGTGCCCTGGGTGCAATTTCAAGTCACTGGGTCTTGGACTTGAACCACCTTTAACCAAGTGGGAGTCCAGCACCTTAACCTGCTGGCCCCAGCCCCTAGGATATTATTAAGCACTAAGAATGAGCTCCTGCCGTGTACTTTTCACCTTCTTATTGGCACAGACTAGACCTTAGGAGCACCAGGAACTTCCATTGGTGCACAGTGGCAGATGGTTTCTCCTAGGGCTTCCAATGGTGTATGCATGCCATTTTCCTCTATAATAATGATGGTGTTAAGAGGCATTTGTATTCTTGCACTCTTTCAGCTTGTACCATGTTTAGTTCCTGTTATGCAAATACCACTTCAAACTTAGAAATGCCAATTTGCATTAATATTTTGGTTTCATATAGCTAGCTATTGCTTTTCACAAACAAGTGCATTTTAATGAGTACTGGCAGAGTGATAAAAAAAGTGTTATTCATTAAATACTATTGTAGAAAAGACAGTCGTTGGTTGCCAAAAATCATGACAAAACATAATGTGTGTTGAGGCCATGAGGACATTTCTCTTCAAAAGTGTTTGGCCTTATGGCATTCAGTGTTCCGAGAGTCAGTGCTATTCATGTAGGCATGGAGACTGGGGGTTATTAATATAAAAACAGAAGCCAGCCTTACCATTGACACTTGTGTTTGTTTTTCACATTTAAACATATTTTACTTTTTGACATGTGTCCTAAGATCCCAGGGCATTCACCTCTGGGCTAATGTGAAGGACAATCCTAAACTCCAAGTTGTTAAGCAGGGTATCGTTACCATTTTGATGTTCAATCCTAAAATAGTGTATTCTTCTGTTTAATTATTTTTTTCCCTTTCCTGAAATTTCTTTATCAGAATTATGGGCACAAAAGTTGTTTTGAGGGACGATGTGTGGGGAAGTAAACATTTTGCAAGTAGGTTTTCAGAAATGGACTTTTAATGCTGTTGTCCTGGTTGTCATAGCTTGTGGTTCCTAATTATAATGAGCTTTTTTGGTGGTGTTATTGCAGTTGTTTTATTTTTTTCCCCTCGTCTTCAACTCACTTTTCCCAGAAGGAGAGTTCCAAGCCTTTGAAAATTGTCATGATTTTGCAAATCCACTCTATTTTTGTCTAGAATACAGGAAAGTTAAAACTGTGGCTGGTATGATGCCATGTTTTGAATCCAATTTTAAAGCAACCCTTTGCAACCCAGGGAGTAGAGCTGACATCTTTGTATCTGTAATGAAGATAATTATACCTGCAAGGTGACATCACTAGCGAAGTAACAAATGCACTTGAAAACGGAGTCTCTGGTCTTCTCTGAATTCTGTAGACCACTTTTGGCATTTAACACTAGACACCTCTTTCATGCTTGTCGTTTGAGAAGTTGCTTTCAGATGAATTTACTAAAGCTGACTGACACAGGGTTAAATTAATTCTTTTCTTTATTACTCAAAGTGATACAGACCTTTCTTGGACTAATGTAGCTTAATTAGTGGTCAATTAAAACTGAACATTGCTGAATTGAAGTTCTTTGATCAAACTCCCTGGCATGGACTCTCTTTCTTTAACTAGCCACCATCTTGAATTCATTTGGAATCAGTAGTATAAACAAGTTTAAAACTGGTTCTTTTATAAGAAAGTCAGCAGGCTTGTATAGCTGTGGTTTCTTTTTTTACTTCTGTAGGCGGCAATTCAAAGGCATGCTAAATGAAAACAGTACTATACCCTGAAAAAAATACATTTTTAAAAGTAACACTAAGTAGTCAGAAAACAGTCAGTACCCCTACCTGTTTATTCTAGACAGGAGACATCTTCTGTCTAGAATAAATGGTTACTTAATCATTAATTTTCCAATTTCACTGGTTAGTTTTGCTGTTACATAAAAAGCTCAAAGAAAACTTCCCACACTCCCTCCCAAAGTCCACAGTTACAATAAAAAGTAAAACAAACAAAAACTAACCTGGATACTGGGCAAGAGTGGAAGGGACACTATTATAGGGGTTTGCCCAATCACTCCTAAATTCATTCTTTGTTACACCTTTACAAGTATTTTACCTCTGCCATTTGTGTGTGTGTGTGTGTGTTTGTGTGTGTGGTGGGGGGGGGGGTTGTGGTATATACTACGTAATTGACATATTTATTTCGTCATTTATTTTAGAAGGCATTATTCCATCAATATGAGAACTGGTAATAATGTGTCTTTCATACGAATCATTTAGTTAAAATACACATTGATTTTGTAAAACTTTGGGTGCTGTTAAAAAAGAAGCAGGGAGGGGACGAAGGAGAAAGGAAAGGAGAAAGAAGGAAAGAAAAGAAATAGAAGAGAGAAAAGAAAAAAAGGGATGCGAAGGTGGTGGGAACTGGGACAGAGGAAGTCATTAAGTGTTTTAAGTGGAGCAGCCTCTTCTTTTTATCCAGTTCTGTGTCTTAATATTTAAAGTATATATACTATTCTTGTCTAAACATGAATTGATCCCATCCAGTAATCCCAGTTTCTGAAAGCCTAATAACCTAAAAATACCATTGCTGGCAATCAGTTAGTGCTATGTATTTTAAAGTATTAATTAAAACTGGCACTTCTGTCCTGGAAATTAAAGGAACAGATTAGGTTTAAAGAGATCATTTTCTTAGTCCATTATGGCTTCTTTGGAAATTTTTACAGAGAGACTGAAAGGAAATTTGGGAAGTGACCATGGACCATCTTCCCCCTGTAAATGATGACACTGTGTCGTTTTCATTACTTTCCTCCAAAAAATTATAGTTGTAAACAATAAGTAAAATGAAAAATTTCATCCCTCGACAGAAAGAGACATTGTTTATAGTCAGTGTGCCTTTCAGCATTCTCTCTTGCCTTCTCCCTAAAGGGCTGATTAGGATGTAATAATTGGGGATGATAGCGGGAGGAAGACGACAATTCCATTTAATTAAAGATAATTTATTTTACTTTAAATTGGTGATGTCCCACATGAATAAGAGTAGATTTAGCAGATAGATTTATTAATGGGTACTGACATCTCAGTTGACAGAAAAAGCAAACATTTTCTTTCCTCATTGTTTTTATTGTGTCCCAGCACCTGAAACTGCTGTCAGCCTGCTTCCTTGGCTGCTTGATGGAGCTGTGGACTTTTCCACCACATACACAATTACTGGTTTATCATTGAAATCAACTTGATCCTCTCCTGAGTTTAAAACCAAGCTAGGATCTTGAAAGGCTATTCAGGCTCCCAGGACTAACCCTGGCAATCCTGTCTTCTCATTGAGTAATTGTGCTTGTGTAGTTCATCCTGTGTTACAGTTCCTGGGTAGTTTCAACATTTTGAATTTGGACCAAAGGTTTCCCTTGATTTGGGGGAAGGTAGTGCAGGAATATCCCTTTGAGAGACCTTGTATCTTGAATGCCATAGAGGATGAAGAATGCCTCAGAAATACCATTTGTACTAGGTTTATTCCCGACAAGGAACTGCATAGAAATAGTATTTTCATTGTCATTGCATAAAGTTGTAAAACAAGTCCTAGAAGTTATGAAACTTTTTTTTAAGTTAGAAAGTAGTTTCACAAAATGCATGAAATTATTTCATATCATTTTCTTAGCCTCTACTGGTTTTTAAAAATAACACAACTTGAGGCCAGCAGATGGTATGGTGGATGGTGGTTAAGGCACTGGACTCTCACACGGCAGACTGTAGTTCGAGTCCCAAACCTGGCAGCTTGAAAATCACACCAGACATGTGTGCATGTGTGCCCAAAATCTCTAGAGGAGAATGGATGAGAAGGGATTGCAGCATAGCCATCCTCTCAGGATGATTTCTCACTTTCCCTCTCTCTGTCTCTCTCTATAAGCATGTGTGTCCTATAGCAAAATTAAATAAATAAATAAATTAATAATAATAAGTAAATAAAATATCTTTAACAAAGCTGTATTTTTTTCTATAAATCCCAAGTCACCCTGTTTATGTGTTTAACAAACCGTATTCTGCTTCTGTAGTTTCCATTGGATCTCTCTTCCATTCCATTTATACCTTTAACCCACACATCACATTTCTGTATTCTTAGTTTTGGTTTTTGCTGGTCCGCCGTGTCTGTTGACTCGCCTGGTATGTTTCCATACACCTTGTTTCTCTTCTCTGAATGAAATGCATACCCTCTGGGAATCTCTTCCTCCCTAGGCTGCTGCTTCTGCCTACAACTTCCTCCATTCATACCGACCCTCTAGTTTTACTTACATTTATTTCTCCTAATGATCTATTCGTCTAATTTTCATATATATTTTTTCCTTATCATTTCCTTGTCTGTGCAGATGTTAGTGATGTATCTTACCAGCTTTATTTTAAAAATGAGTCCAGTATCACTAGTGTTTGCACAATGAAGGGGACAAATGAGAGGTGTTTTTCTCTTTTTTCTTCTTTAAGGGCAGAGAGCCTGGTGTAGTTTTCGTTTCATTTTTAGGCCAGCTGGATTTATTTTATTCTGTCCTGCTAGTTCACTGTTTCAAATTGATGTTAGATCAGTGATGGTGTTTTTCAAGGATTAATTTTTATTAAATCTTGATTTTAATGTTGTGTTAACCTTTTCCTTCCCCTCAACCAAAGCATCTGACTCCTTTCTTCCTGTCACTTTAACTTGTTAGTTTTAATAACCCCATGTCCCAGGCCCTTATTTTATCCTCAGTTTCTCTCTACTTTTGTCCACCTCTGTCATACTGCTCTGTTAACCCAGCATTGCCTTCTATCATTTCATTTTGTTATAATTGTTATTGAATCCATAATACCATCTCCAAAATTCTGCTAATAAACAATGCTGGGAAAAGGAAAATTTGCAAGTAATGTTCTTTGCTGGACATCAAGAAAGTCTGCTTGGATTTTTAAATTCTACTAAGCTTTTCCCCAGAGTTGTACAGTCATGATTCTGGGTAGCACTAGCATGAAGGCAAGCATTGAAACAGACTAAAAGTAATCCTTAATTGGAGGCAAAAAACCCTACTGAGAAATGTTTAGGAGGGAAAGTGATCCTACATTTGTGGCTGGTAAACTCACTTGTATTCATTGACCAGTAGGCTGGTTTCAGGTGTGTGTGTTCATGTGTGTGTGTGTGTGTGTGTGTGTACTAGGAGCAAAAGTGGATGTGAGGAAAGGAGAGAGTGATCTGTGACCAGCCACTGATGCTTTCAGTGTGTCTCAGGTGGCTCCTGCTGGCCTGGAAAGAAATAGACATTGGGTCAGATAAAAGACTTGTCCTGTAACTCAGTAGTATTGACTCTTTTCTTTCTTTCGTGTCCCATTATTTCTGCCGTGATTTAACTTACTATATCACAACACCTTTAACCTTTTTTCTATTTATTTATTTATTTATTTATTGCCTTATTGCCATAGTAACCTTTTTTCTATTTATTTATTTATTTATTGCCTTACTGCCATCAGATATTTAAAAGAATTTTATCAAATTGGAAGCCATTCTTCTCCATAGTTAAATCTGGGTGAGATACTATTGTCAACTAGATTCTCTTCTGTAGCCTTTACCATATGTTCTTGGAAAAATGTCCAAAATTTGAGAAATAACCACCTAAAAAGACAATGACAATGGCACATGCCAGAAACATCACCATTTTTATTCTGGGAAAAGGAAAAAAAAGGCATTCAGGGAGAGATATCTCCTCTATTCCTAGGAGGTAGCAGGAACTGAGTAAACGTGGTCCAGACGCAGCTGGATTTAGGGGGAAGCCTTCCTTTTGGTCATTTGGGTGGCTGGGCTTGTCCCACCTCCCCTTCTTCATGTTCTCCTCCCAGCCTCGTCCTAGGCCCTCCCACCCCGAGGCCAGCCTCAGGCCTTGCAGCAGACATCTGCAGGCCTGAGTTTCATATGTCTAGCATGAAGTTTGCTCTCTCCCTCCTATTATGAATTCTGTGCTGTGGTCCTGCTTGCTCCTTGTCTGTCAGACTGCTGTTCTCATGCTGTCAGCCATGTCTGACCAATCAGCAAACACCACCACAGGATGAAATTTAAACAATGCAGATGCTCAGATACAGGGTTATGTTGCCTGGACCAAGAAGGGAAAGCCAAGGTAAGGTCAGAGTCTCCTAAAGTGGATTCCCCGAGTCTGCCCGACTCTACACCTATTGAGCTGCATCTGATACGCTTTGCTTGTGTATTACCCATTGCTTTGCCCTCCTTCCTTCTTCCCCTGCCACTCATTTCACTTTGCTCCCTTTCTTACCTTATTCCCTTCATTTCTTCACTTCTTTCTTGGGTTGGTGCTGGCTGTCATTATGGATGTTCCTCACTAGGTTCCTGGATTGCCTCTAGATTGAAGGCTTTGGAAAATAATCACCTTGTTCAGGTCTTTTGGTGGCCACACTTTTAGAAAGAGATGACTGCTGTGGATCAGGGCAAACTTACAGAATTGATAGGCCTTGTTAATTTCCCCTCTGTGAGACAGTGAGATTTATCATTAGGTTACAACCTTGGTTTCTTTCTTAACCATTGCAATGTACTGAACTGTAAATTGAGCTTAAATCATCTTTTTTGGGGGGAAATGGTTTACTTAGAAAAGATATAAATACGTATGACCCAAATGAGGATGAATCAGCCTGCCCTTGAGCCTTCGGGGTAGGGGGAATAAAAGAGAGTGGCTATCTGTCCTGTTTCACACTTTTCAGTGTTCGCTCACTAGGTTCCTGCTTGCAAAAGGTATCATCATCCTTCTCTAAGTACTGAGTTGGTCCTTTTATAACTTAGAATGTTTACAGGGTTCTGTACTCCCAAGTCCCATCTGGAAAATATTTAAACTTCATAAGATCTATAAGACTAAAATATCACATATAATGGGATAGGCACAAGAGAGAAAAATTAGCCCCATTTTGTGTGTTTAGAGTAAGTTAGTTGTTTGTTCAGAAGCGGCTGCTAGAGCAATTGGAACAAATAGCTGTGTGCGGTGAATGGTTTGGTCCAGAGCTGTACATTTCACCGCAGAATGAGCCTTGGTTTGTAAAACTGACATTCTGTTGTGACTTCTAAATCCAAACAAATCTCTGCAAATTTCTGCCCGATCGAGTTAATAAGAAAATATATACATGCAGAGGCGAGAGCCGTATGCTACTTGTAGTTCTGTCAGTGTCGGTGGAAATAAGAGACGGATTTTACCTACTGTATTACATTCAACCAGCATTTGCCAGGACCTCCAGCTCTGGGGGTTTTCTTTTCTTTTCGTTTTTTTTTTTTTTTTTTTTCCCCCTTCTAGGAGAACAATGGGATGCAAAAAGAGCTTCAGAGACAGAGCAGCAGATATGGATTGGGGTCTCTGGGGGTTTTCTTTTCTTTTCGTTTTTTTTTTTTTTTTTTTTTTTTCCCCTTCTAGGAGAACAATGGGATGCAAAAAGAGCTTCAGAGACAGAGAGCAGCAGATATAAATTGGGGTCACTTTTCTTCTAATTGCCTTATAATTGGGGAGTGGTTTCTACTTTCCCACTATCTCACTGGCAGGAGGAGAAGAAGACAGATGTGGCTGAGCAGTAACTAGCTTTCTCCAGGCCGGATGTGCCCTGGGACCAGGGGGGTCATTCCTTGCTCCAGGCCTGTGATCTGCTTCACACCTGTGCTCATTTTCCTCCATGATCAGTGACCTTATATTAACCTGAAGTGACCTTTCACCTTCGCCTGTTCTCTGGGACAGGCTCTTGGCCAGTGGAGCCTCCTTTCTCTCTGATTTACAGGTGGTTACTGGAGCCGCATACACTTGTTTTTCATGGTGCACAGTGCACTTAGCAGCCCGGCAAGACCTGCAATTTCATCCCTCTCAAGGGGCCGAGAAAGGGATTGGAAGGTTGGGGGTGCAGCGAGAGAGGTTGCTGTTTGCATGTGCTTTTCTATTTTGTGGCTCATATGGTATCAATTATCATTTGATGGCAACGCCAGGCCTGAGGCCCTTTGCATGTTTGTCCTGTGAGAAAGATCTGGAAGAACCGACATATGGTTTTGATTGCAGCAATTGCAGGTTGATAGAATGAACGCAGGGGTGAGGTGGGTGGGTTTTCCTTCCGGCCCTTTCCACTCTGGGTTGCTAATGTGCTTTGCTTGTGGAGCTGGTCTTTTCATCATCCAGCCCCTCCCCACTTGCCGCCTTTCTCCCCCCTCCTCACCTCCCTACCACTTTGCATTCCCTTCCCCTGCCTCCTCTGTACTTGCAAATCACCACCAGAAACATGTGGCCCGCATTACAGACCTTCAATTAAAACAAACAAAAAAAACTGTCCACTCTTCTGTTAAAATCCCAGAGCAGGTCAGTCCATCAAGATGATCAGAAGTGTACTAAAGTTAAAAAACAAATGGGGTGGGGGAGGCGGTGGTGAGAGCTTCCTTCCAGAAGCTGGGGACATGTTTTAAAATGGCTATTAGTTCAGGTTGTTAAACACTGAAATGACGCTGAAAAATAGCAGCAATAGAGATTAATGTGTGTGTGTGTGTGTGTGTGTGCGTGTGCGTGTGTGTGTTTCATTTAAGACACCTCTTGGAATTTGTTCGAACATGTGCTGTCCTGGGGCAGGGCAATGACCTTTAGAGGATCTTGGAGGTCTGTCTTCCTATACACCTCAGGCTGCAAGATAGAAAAGCAAGTGCATGTATGAGTATCTCTGTTTCTACAAGCATTTCCCTTCAGAAGGGAGATGTTGGTACCCCATCTCCAGACTCAGTGACTTCTCTCTTACTAAATTGTGATGGCAGGGACTACCCAGGAAGTGGCTCCTCATTGCTTCTCAGCAGGGATTGCATCTGTGAATGTGCCAAGGGAAGGACTAGTCTTGGGAACACAGAGGCAAAGAGGGGAAAAGAATATTGTAGACCCTTAATGTTACCCATGAACAGTTTTTTATAATACTTTCAGACTCACATATCTTGTAATGTGTTCTGAAGATGGGTAGTCCATGAGGTTGTGACTTTTTTCACTTTAGCTATTGTGTTTCCAAATATTACTCACAATTAGGAATTTGTATAGTTTGAAAAGATAAAGTGGTATATCGTGGGTAAATGCTGTCATTAACATCTTCTTCCTTTTAAAATGGAAACCAGCAAACTAGGATCAAAATTAACCAAAAACTTGCTCCTTCCTCCCCCCCAAAAAAAAGATTTAAAAAAAAAAAGTGAGATTAAATATTAGTTCCAAAGGCCAGCTATTGAAACTTCTACATAAGTAATTCTGTAATTATTTCCAAAGATTAGAATTGGTCTATATCGAGGGCTAGTAAAAAGTATAAAAACTTGTATGTTTTGTTTAAATTATAGGGAAATGTCTATATAATAGACTATAGAAAAAACAGACCACAGACCATATTTTTATGATAGTTTTTGTGCGTTAGGATATTTTGCCTTAGGTTACTTTTCTTCATTGCCCGAGCTTTCTCCTTGTAATATACAGATTGGTTTGTTAAGTAGTTGTGTCTTTTTAAAAACAGTCTTGATAATGATTAAATTTTGCTGTTTCCTAACCTTCCTACAATTGAATAAATGTCTTCTGAGATACGTTTAAATTCAGAGCAACCAGTGGTTCATTGATTTGTTCTCGTCACATATTTTAATAGTGAGTATTTTGTTATTGTTGGCTATTTGATGCATACGTTTATAGACTTAAGTCATTCCACTTAAAAGTAAAAATCTTAACATTTCTGTTTGCCACAATGAGCTGCTTTCAAGGAGTAATGCATTAAGTCTAATTTGATTTTTTTTTAACATATTGCTTTCCTAAAATACACGGTATCGGTGGCTCATAGCAAAAAAAAAAACCGTACTCTATGACTTGTGAGCCTGTCTTGGAGCATGTTGGGTCACTTAACAACAGCTGTGCTGGAGAGATATTTGCTTTGAGAAGACTTTTAGAATCTTCTCAGCCCTAACACCATTCTGGTTTTGAAATGGGGAAATGGAAAGAATTTTAGGGAAGAGATATCTCAGCCTTAACGGGGGCAATAGGTAGAAATCTTTCAGTGCTCGCTCAGATTAACCAGCATTCCTAATCTGCCTCCCCTCACAGAGGACAAAGAGTCTGATGGGAAATTTGGGTTTCTATTTGTAGAGACACATTACAGAGGCATGAGATAGTGTTAGATACTGGCTCTATGCTTCTTGCCTGATATTAATTTGCTTTTCAGGTTGAAATTTATTTAGGAAAGCTTGCACAGGAGTTAACTATATATTTATAAATAT
>NW_006159561.1:536059-545222 GCF_000334495.1 Tupaia belangeri chinensis
TAAATATATATATATAAAACAATTGCTATTAAAATCTGATTAGGTCTTGGAAATTATTACTATATTCCCAGTATCTTTTTAAATGATCACATTTATGTAGACATCAATGATGCTAAATGATGAAAAGACCTCTTATTATGTGTGCTCAATATGTAGTGAGTCATGAGTCTGTCCTTATTAATGAAAAAGAAAACCTGCTTTATCAAAAGTCTGAATATGAGGACCCTCTAACTCTGACCTCGGGAGCACTAAAAATCACTAGTGTTCTTTTTTTTATTATTGCTTATGGTTATTCACAAATGGATAAGTATTTAGAAAAGTGTGTTCCTTTTATTTATTTATTTTTTAATGTATGCAACCATCAGGCACACTTGAATCAGAGTTGCCATGATAAATTGTGTAAAAGAAATGCTTGCGAGGGAACCAGCAGTTAGAGTAATGGCTATGTCACTGGACTCCCACATAGTCAACCGTGGTTCGCGTCCCGGACCCAGTGGCTTAGAACTCATGCTGGGCGCATGTGCATGTGTGCCCAAGATTCTGAGAGGAAAATGGAGGAGAAGGGATTGTGGCGTGACCATCCCCCCTGTGGGGTGATATCTCGCTTTCTGTCTCTATGTCTCTCTCTGTCTGTCTGGCAAGCCCACACGCCCTATAGTGAAAACCTATCAAAAAAAAAGAAAAAAGAAATGCCTGCAAAACTCCTAATAGGATGAAAAATCGTGCTTATTTTTAAAAAACTCTCTGGGAGAGGAACTACTTTACTCTCTCAATGCAGAGATCCCCTCCCTTGGCCCCAGATAGATACCATATTACAGCATGCATTCACTTAATCTTTGAAGAGCTCATCATTGCTCTTTAAGGTCTGTTCTTGTTATTCAGACATGGCAAATATGCACTGTTTTGCCCAAAAGGAAGACATTACTAACTTCAAGAAGAGCAATGTCAATTAGGAGCAGGAAAGTATCGAGTCTGCCAACATTAGAATTGCCCTCAGACTTTGCACAATCTAACTTTTGAACACAATTTGAACCTTTGAGGAAAAATATTAGGGATTCTGATGAGATTTCTCTTTCTTTTTCTATTTGCAAATCATGGCTTCCTGATTCTAAGGGGAAAAAAAAACCTCAAAGGGAAGTCTCAATAGGCTTCCTGGACATCAAATAGTTCATACTAAACAACATTCTGATGACTTGCATGTAAATAAATCAGAAACATATGAATTAAACTTCTCTCAAAATACATATGGGTTGAAAACCAGAGAGAAGTGCTGGGAAAATGTGTTTTGGGTTTTGCTGAGCCCATGACATTTGAAAAATCGTATGAGACAGTGAACAAACACAAAGCATGGCTTGGCTTACTCGTTCCTAATGTTAGCCTAGTTCAATGGCAAATCAGTTTACCATGTGCCCAAATACGAGCCACCTTTAGTGAGCTCCCCCACACTAATTACTTGCAGTTTAAATTTTTTTCAATTAGAAGCTCAAAAATAGCATCACATTTCAAGGAAATGCAAATCTTAGCATTTTCTCACCCACTTGGTTTACATCAGACTATTTTAGAAAATGCCATAGATGGTTTTACCTAAGGAACAGTCATAATGATACGGCCTGCTCTGGTGTGACTGGCAGGTAACAGAAGGTAAAGCAACATTACTAAGAACTGGCCCCAATAGCAATACTGCTTGCGAAAGAGAAGCCAAACACCAATGCAGGTAAAAAGGTGATGCAGGTGAAGGATCCCCTCTCTTGGCAGTACGGTGGGAGTCCAGCCGTCAGTAGCAAGCTCCGATCATGACTGAGAGCCCTGATCTTTTCCACTGCAGAGCTCTGTGCACTTGAAGGGAGTGGAAGTTTTCATTCTCTTTCTCACCTTGCACTCAGGAGAACGAACATCAGGGATTTTAAATTCTGAGACACTTGGAGTGTTCTTAGAGTCTTTGTAGTCTCTATCCTTGTTATCTCATTCCTCGGCACCTGGCTTGAAGTATGAGAGTAGAACAGAGAGCATTTAGGGTACAAAAATAGCCAGAGCTTCAGCAACTTCCATTGACAGTAAGCCATTGACATGTACTTGGACAAACTCCTGTATCTGCTCTTTGGGCTAGCACTATTGCCTGAGATTACCAGTTTGAAGTTACAGAGAGGAAGTAGATTTCATCTTTTCCTATTTAGGGTAAGAGTTATTTTGGTTGTTTAAAAATATATGCTTGTAATATACTTTTTCTAAGTCCTTCACTCAGATGGTGGCATGAAGTGTGACTGAATAGTTAATTGAGTTAATATTTATTGAATGCCTTCTGCAATTCAGGCGCTAGAATAGAACTCTGAACAACACAGATGGGAGACAGTCTGATAAGCAGACAACTGTTTTGTAGTGTAGAGGCTGCTATAGGTAGACATACAAAGGGCACATATTCATTCTTGGAGGAAGTGAGGTCCAAGGATAAATGAGAATTAAGTCGACAAAAGCAAGGGTAATAATTGGAAGCAAAAGAGATCATGGCCTTTCCAGTGACCTGAAATTAGTTCATGGCAACTGGAGCTCATGGTGTGTGCGAGTAGATAGAACAGGTTGAACATCCTCAAAAGTCAGGAATGCAAAATACTCCTAAATCCAAAACATTCTGAGCACTGACCTGATGTGACAATGGAAAATTCCACACCTCACTTGAGATAACAGGTTGTAATACAAAAATACTGCATAAACTTACTGTGAGTCTATGTGGGTAAGGTATATATGAAACGTCAATGAATTTTGTGTTTAGAGTTTCATCCCTAAGATATTTTATTATGCATATTCAAATATTCCAAAATTCAAACCAACAAACAAATTTAAGACTCTTCTGGCCCCAAGCATTTCAGAAAAAAGATACACAACCTGTGGTACACTGTGAGACTGAAAAGATGAACAGTGGCCAGGTCAAAAAGTGCCTGATTGTCCTAATAAGGAATTTAGAATTTACCATGAGTGTAATGAGGAGCTCTTCAAGTGACTATGCCCAGGAGGCACTGCATGGGAAAGTCCAGAGGAATATGAAGACCAGGAAAACCTAGAGTCTCATAAGCTAAGGAACTTAGAAGAGGAAACCAGCAATGTCAGATGTGCTGGGAGAGAATTGACATTTGACTGCAACATCCAGGAGCTCTTGAACTGTTTCCTTGAAGGGGCAGGTGGGGAAGGCAGGTAAAGAGGTGGAGGACAGGCAAGGAGCAGGTGGGGAAGGCAGGTAAAGAGGTAAAGGACAGGGACTGCACAATGATTTTCCATCACCACTACCATCATCACCCACACCACTGCAAAGTGAGCAGCAAGCAACATATCTACCAAAGAGAGGATGGAAAGAAGACAGACATACACAGCCCCGAGGACTTCAATATCTTTAGGAAAATGGGCCAAAAATGTGAAACAGGACAGCAACACAAGGCAAAGCATGTGCAAAAGACAACATGAGCAGAACAGGCCATCTGGATGAAATGGGACTTACACAGGTCCATCAAAGAAGAGGAACCATTTGCTGGGCAGGCTACAGTGGTGAGTGAAGCTCCAGGTTCATACTGTTGTGGTGCCTCGTCCACCTCAGTCAGTCTAACCCGCTTTTGAGTTCCCATCAGTTGGAAATAGGGAACACCATGGAATGGGATGAGTGCTCTTTTCTGTGATCTCTAAGTTTCTGAATTGGGGATAAAGGTGGAATTAAAGCCATAGATTGACTCCTGGTTTGCAGTCATTTCATGTAATCCCTATTTTAAAATCTGGACATGGGAAGTTTAAAATCCAGGTATAACGATACCCAAGTCTGAGCTATTCCAGATTCTGCATGGAAGAGCTCCTGGAGAAAATGCACCATTGGACCTTTCACATCTTCCTGGTGTAAGGCAGGGTCACCCACGTGTGCAGCACCCTAAGGAAGCCATACATGATCTACTTCGGTTGGGCTCTCAGCACTGAAAACATAGGCTGCCTAAACTTTGTAAGCTAAGGAAAGGATTGATTCCCTTTTATTCTATTTCCCTTTTGTGTTTATTTAATAACTACTGTAAGCCAGTCATTGTTGAATGTGCACTCAGACACAATGTTTGCCTTTCTTTCTCTTCTTTCTTTCTCTCTCCCTCTGTGTCTTCATTCATCTATTTATCTATTTATTGATTAGGAAGTTCCAGACAGAGGACCTAATGTTTCCTAATTGTATAAACAAAGATCTGTTTGCTTTAATGAATGTTTCTCCATCAGGAAAAAGAAAAAAAGAAAACATCCTTGTTTTTTCCAACCTTTCTGTATATTTTTCTAAATACTCACTAGATACTAACTTTTTAAGGAAGGAAAAAAAAAAATCTTCCCAACTATAGTATATAAAATTGTTGTGTCCCTCTTCTTGTAAAGATATTTCTTTTCTTGTTAATTTCATCAATATTGAGAGTTGTAAACTTTTTTTTTAATATTAAGCAGTCATCTGGGTTTCACATTTCTGTTTTGAAAATTCAAAATTAATGAACAAAGTAATTTAATTATTGGAGCTTACATTTTTTTGGAAAGAAATCAAAGTGGTATTCTTACTATTAATATACTTTTATCATTAAATAAATTACTACTGGAGCTGGCAGGTGGCATGGTAGTTAAAGGTGCTTAATTCCCACATGGCCGACTGTGTTCGAGTCCCAGACCAGTCACCTTGCTTTCTCACTTTCCCTTTCTCTTTCTCTCTGTCTCTCTCTGGTCAAATGTGTGTGTGTGTATATATATATATGTATATATATGTATATGTGTATGTGTGTATATATATGTGTATATATATGTATATGTGTATATATATTTGTGTGTATATATATATGTATATGTGTATATATGTGTGTGTGTGTGCATACACACACATATATATTAGTAATAACAAATGGAATTAAATAAATAAATAATTCTTTTTAAAAAAAAAAGAAATTGGGACCAGTAGTTAACGTAATGGCTATGTCACTGGACTCCCATGTAATTGACTGCAGTTTGAGTCCTGGACTTGGTAGCTTAAAACTCATGCCATGTGCATGCTTGTCCAGGATCCCGAGAGGAGAATGGAGGAGATGGGATTGCGGCATGGCCATCCCCCCTGGGGGGAGTGATTTATCACTTTCTGTTTCTCTGTCTCTCTCTGTCTGTCTGGTGAGTGCATGCGCCGTATAGCAAGAACTTCTCGGGACCAGCAGTTAGCATAATGGCTATGTCGCTGGATTCCCACATAGTTGACCGCGGTTCGATTCCCGGACCCGGTGGCTTAAAACTCACACCGGGTGTGTGTGCGTGTGTACCCAAGATCCCAAGAGGAGAATGGAGGAGAAGGGATTGTGGCGTGGCCATCCCCCCTGGGGGATGATTTCTTGCTTTCTGTCTCCCTGTCTCTCTCTATCCGTCTGGCGAGCGCACGCGCCCTATAGCAAAAACCCCTCCTCCCCCCAAAAAAAAACTCTCCAAAAAATAAATAAATAAATTGCTATTATTTACGTTTATTTATATCTTTTTATTTTCAGGAAAAAAAATATGTGAAGCAGTCAATAGCTAATGTTTAGACCATATCTCCAAATTAAAAAAAAAAAAAAATTGGAGTCAAACTGGGTCTTTGTAGTGAAGAGAGCTGGATTCCATTTGGCTAACTGCAAGTTCAAATCCCAGCACCAGTGACTGGTGCACATTCTCAAGAAGGCAAAACGGAGAAAAAGGGATTGTGACCCAGACCATCCCCCCATGGAAGGGGAGTGCTTTCTAACTTTCTCTTTCTGTCTGTCTGTCTCTCTCTCTTCCTGTCTGTCCTGAAAGCACACTCCCTGTGGCAAATTAATGGGGGGGGGCAGTTTAATTATATTGTAAATATGCTCAAAGACATGAACTAGTTATGGTTGATCTTTTGTTCTTCTATTGGATAGTCCTATTTTAGTTACAATACTGTCCATGTTAATTAATCCCTCACTTCCTTTAAGAAGTGTTTTTGGTTTTTTGTTTCGTTTTTTTGTTTTGTTTTGTTTTAAGTAACACTATCCTGATGGGATAATTTCCTTTACATTTCTTTTGCACATACGGTTTGTACAAAATATTAATCACTGTTACATACTTTATAGTTGCTTGTTGTGTGTCTTAAACCCTCCAACTACCTCGTAATGAAAATTCTGTCAATATATATACACATATACTATATATATATATATATATACACACACATGCACACACACATATATATAGTATGTAATGTACCAAAGTGTCTATCCTTGTGCTAGCTAAAGGTGTGCTGTGGGTTAAAGCAGTGAAATATTGCTGGCTTATTTTACCTAAAAGTTGTCCTGGGCATGGGGACCAGGACAGACATTCGAATAGTAACAGATAGAGAGAGTCACTTGATTGGATCTAGATGTTGACAATTTCCATACTTTTTTTTTTCCTTTTTCATTTCAATCTGTGCCACAGAGTCATACATTTGGTAATTATTTCATGCTTTTGTTTTCAGTTGAAAGTGGTAAGGGCCATATGTTTTGTCAGAAAAAAAAATAATTCATTCTTTTTTCAACTTTAAGAAAGACAAGATGGGATAATAATTTCACAGTGTACCATGGCAGTGTTTCCTGTTCAGAACTTTGCCAGATTGGAAATGCACCGTTCCTAACTATTCACGTATTAAGAAGAAAAGGAAGGCATATTTGAAGCACCGAGTGGTAAATTTGTTGCTTCAAGTTCAGCATAGGTTCACTCATAACTCTACTTAGAATTTGTAGGTACCATTTACTGATGTGTCCGTTAGAGCTCTCCAGATTCCATAGACTGTAGCTGTTTGGAAGGATATCCTGATCAAGTGCTAACACTTTCGACCTGGGATTCGGTGCGGAAAAACCTAAGTTGGAGCTCCCCTCTTTCCCACATACAGTCACCTGACTTTTGGGGAAGAAGACACGTCTGTCCCCATTTTTGTTTCTTAATGTATAAGACATGTGGGGTGAATTGATTGTCCAAATAAGATGATGGATGCAAAATATCTTGGTGATTTAACTGAAAAAATTAACTTTTAAATGATTAATCATAGAATTTTATCTGATTGCCTTTTAATGCTATTAAGCTCGGTCTCAAATATTGCATCTAGGAAATCATCTAGAGATGTAAATAATCTAATATTCTTTTGTGAATTTTCGGTGTGAATATTTCTCGGGTCCTTTTTAGATGGTTAGAATCTCAAGTTCACCATCTTTTCGTTCTTGCTTTTGGAAGTGTGACTTTGTGCTGTTGTTTGATATAACTTTATCATGGTCTCTCTTGCTTCTTGGGAAGGAAGGGACTCTGGCCATCAATGACTCAAGACTCTTGCTTGGAACTGGAGAAATGAGAATAGCACGTTTAGGGTCACACAAGGTCCAACTGTGAATTAATTAGCATGTTTCTTTTGTTTTGCTTTCATTTCCTATAACACCCTCCACATCCCCATACCTTCTTCACTTCTCATCCTTAAAAAAAAGTTAGTAGTTGGGAAAAGATCTGCAACTTCATCACATATTACTGCTAGCAGACTGTAACAGCATTTCCCATAGATAGTGGGATGATTGTGGATGTTTTGAGAAGAGGATTTGCCAGCCAGCCGGTGGCATGAGGGTTAAGGCATCTGGAGCCCACGTGGCTGACTGTGTGGTTCAAGACCCAGACCTGACAGCTTTAAACACATGCCAGGCACAGGTTGCATGCATGCCCCAAATTCTGAAATGTGGGAGCAATAGAGGAGAAGGGATGACAGTGTGACCATCCCTCATAGGTGACTGCTTTCTCATCCATGCCCCCAAGCAAGTGTGCCCTCTGATAAATATTAAAAAGAAAAAAGGAAGAAAGAATGTGACTTTTCAGGGGGACAGGCTTTTCACCCTCCTAGTCATGCAGGCTTTTCACCCCCCCACTGCCTTGACTAAGGTTTGCAGTAATATAATCAATTTGTTTATTCTAGTGGTGCCCATTCTTTTTTGAGCTTGAATCTAGTTGTCAAATGCACACTTGTTAACATCCAATGAAGGATGTTGCTCCAGGTTTCAACCTGTAGGCTGTGGTTCAAAGGGAAAAGGTGGAGAATGGTACTCTTAGAATTCTTAAAAGTAGACCATTATAGGTAACTGCCTCCTTTTCTTTTCTAAAGAAAACCCAGTCCTCCCTAAGCACAGTAAGTGAAGTGCGCTAAAATGTGTTTCATCAGAATGAATGACTGTTTATCTTCCTCTTCCTTACGATGTTATTCTTGGTTTGACGTATATCTTGTATGTGGTGTGTTTATTCATTCATTCATGCATGCTCTTAGTAACCGTTTAAACTTATTCTGTACCAGGTACAACACACACACGCCCAAGCACACCTGCAGTATTTTCATAATACTTTCTTAATTTGATATTTTTGCAACTCGCTATTCTTATCAGGCCTTCTTCGTGTTCAGTAGGCCGTAGAAGAAGCAACAATAATCAGCATTGGAGTCCACATAAAATTCACTTCTCTTTTTATCATGAAGACAGAATTTGTTTTCATCCAGAAGACTCGTTCCCCTCATATAATTGATAAAACAATGCTTTCAGAGGTCACAAGGCAGTTTTGGCCAATATAACCTGCATTATTTTAATGTTCCCATACTTCCTAATGAAACAGTTGTCATCATCGGAACAAAGCAAACAGTTGGCTACCAAAGGTGGAAGAAAGCGAGATGCGAAAGTCATCCATTAGACATCATTGGCTGTCATGAATTTAATGTGATAGGTATGTACAGAGGCGTAAATAATCTTGGTCCAATTATTTGCGATGTAAGATAACCAAAGTACTAATAATTTGTAGAAACAGTACATTGGTTCTTCTTAATATTACCTTTAATTCATGATGAACATTCAATAAATAAAAGTTTGGATACAACTGAGATGTTTAGAACATGTTAAAGAGTTGTGATGTACTTAGCATCCACAGTCTTTGCTCTGTGCCAATCCCAAGCCTGGTGATGACGCCAACTCCCATGTGAATCAGTAACATAAGGAATGTAACCGGTAAGAAATCAGGTTTCACCTGGACCAGATTTGATGCAATTAAGTGTTTCAAGAGATCTTTAGCCAGGTGTAACTTAATCAGCGTAAGGCACTCTCCGCTAGGGCCAAGCACTCATATTGTTGGCAGCGGGCATTCC
>NW_006159561.1:545374-561514 GCF_000334495.1 Tupaia belangeri chinensis
TACCACGTTGAAAGTAAGAACAAACACACCATGTCTGCTCAGTGCCAAGAGCAAAAGAAATACAGGTGTGAAAATAAAAAGAAATATTTGAAGCCAGAGGCTAGTATACATAGACAAAACTATGCTCACACTTCACTTCCATGCTTTCAGTAATAATACGCTGGTTTTTATTAGTGTCCCAGTATTAGGTAGTGGATCCAGTTTCACCACTAAACCCCTGTGTAACTCTCAACAGATTACTTAACCTCTCTCTGTCTTTAGTACTGTTAGACAAGTGTATTAATACCCTCTGCTGGTTTGCCCAACTGTGTGTCTGGAAGATCGATGAATGGCCTGTGTTGTAGCGGCACACAAGAGCATTCTTAGTGCTTCCTTCACCAAAGGTATTTTGTGTTCCTCTCTTTTGGCAAAACAACATTCTCGGACCCTGGACTGCCAAATGGCCAGGCAGTTTACAGAAACCAGGACTCCACAAAGCTGGGTTTTGGTAGAAGACCAAGATCACCCTGGAGAAAACTCTTATAGTGCTCAAACTCTGAAACAAGACCACTTGACTCTGACTCTCGGTGTTGTATGAATTTAAGCAACTTACTCAACTTCTCTGTACCTCAGATTCCTTCATTGGAAAATTGGGATGATAGTGAATAATGGGGTTAGCATAAAGACAGAATGAGCATTTTTTGGCTGGAATAGTGCCTCCTTATTGTAAATGAAGCGTTAGCTACTCTTATCATTGTTATCATTTTGTCCTTTCAATGCTGACAAGACCTTGGAATGCAGTAGGTAGGCGTTGGGACCAGATCTTTTCCAGTCATGAAGAGCATTAAGATATGATACTATAATAAATTGCTTCTTTTCTTTATTTTTCGTTGGTAATCCCCTGCATACCTCACTGGGATGGCTACAGGAATTCAGGAGGATAATATGCAAAAACAGCTTAAAATCTTAAATGTTCTGTATCTATGCAGAGTGAGCTCACTCACATCTCTCCTTGACAGTTTTGCTGCCTCGGGCTTGCAGCAATAACACTATTTGAAAATACTTCCAAAATTACAGTCACTGTGTAGATGTAAATAGCAGTAGATATTGAGAATCCCTAATCCAAAGATCTGAAATGCTTCACCACTGGAAACTTTTTGAGTGCCGACATGATGCCACAAGTGGAAAAGTCCACACTTGACCTCATGTGACAGATTGTAGTTATAGTAAAAATACTGCATTACAAAAATAATGTGGAAACTTACCTTCAAGCTAGGTCTACAAGATGTATATAAACTATACATTAATTTCATGTTTAGACTTGGATCCCACTTCTAAGCTATCTCACTAAGCATATGCTAATGTTTCAACCGTGCCTCCACCATCAAAAGTACAAAACACTTTCAGCTTCAAACATTTCAGTCACAGGATACTCAGCCGTGTTATTGTCCTATCATTATTAGCAATTTTTACTTTGGAGTGTTTTTGGTTTTTTCTTCTTTTATTTGAAACATGGTTTTTATTATCTCTTTATAAATTTCTATACTTTTTAAAGGCTACACAGATTCATTTGTATTTATTTGTATTTAGAGTTTGATTTGATTTAGATATTTGAAATATATACTGCAACTAACTATATAGAAAACAAGGAGGAATATCCTTGCCTTTTTAAAGAATATGGAGAGTTGCCTGGTCATTAAAAAAAAAAAAAAGCCAAGTTTTCGTAACTCCTTGTGTGTTTTGCTTGCATATAGCTCACACTTAGTAATTGAGACATCTTACTTTCTTACCTTGCCATCTGTGAGCTTGTTAATCCCCTGGATGGCCATGGAGCCACTCAGGTCTCAGTTTCTCCCGCTGTCTTCTTCTGAATTCTCCTGATATTTTTTAGTCCTGTAATCTGATCGATAGACACAAACAAGGAAAAGGATTCAGGTTTTTACAGTTGTGCTACTTCTTATCATGGAAAAAGAAAATTGATGGGAACGAAGGAATAAAACTCTTGGCTGAAATTCACTTACAGGATTTAATTTACTCATGAATAGATAATCCAGACTTGGCTGATATTTAGGGGTGGAAAAATTATATGTGATATTTGTTATGAGATTCTGAATGTAAGTTCAAAGTGATTTGTTTTCTAAATATATTAACAGGTACAGGGAATTATTTTTGAGGATATAGATACATACTCATTTTCTATATTTTTATGATATCACCTGGTAAATTGAAGTTGGGTCATTTTTCAGTTAAAAGAAATAAAGTATGAATACTGTTCATATGAATGGTACATTTTTCAATAGCTTGAAATACTCTGTCCTCCCCCTGATCAATAAAGATAAAGTGGGAAGTCAAACCTTTACTGTGAATAACTGTCTTAGGGCACTTAGTAGAACTACTTGGTTAGTTCCTGTGAAAGCTTTGAGTAGTTTCACTGGGAATAAGAACTTCACAATTTCAACAGCACTTATGACATTTTTCTATTTATAATAAGTATCTGCCTGTAAATATATTGCAGATGTGTGTATCTCTAAACATATTTTTTGTTTATGGAATAATAATGCAGATAGACCTTTAACCGTCACTTAGAAGGGCAGGAAGATTCTTTTTCCATGTGTAAATAAATATACCTCGACTTGGTAACATGAGAATATGTTGGATGGATGATATATTCCTTCTTTATTCCTTTAATTTGGTTTTGGTCTGAGTTTTTTTTCCATTCCTAGACTATTGACATGGACTGTTATATGCCTTCAAGTATGATTAACTGCCATTACACCTTATAATACTCAACTATTTAACTTGAATCTGTTTATTAACCTTTCCTGCTGTTTTTACTGCCTGTTAGAATCTCTTAGGTTAGGAAGGTTCAGAAACATGTTAGAAGCGAAAATGCCATGGGGACTGAGAATAAAGTTAGGAGCCTGGGTTTTGTCCAGATCATCTCTAAGTCCTTTAACCTCTTCTTTTTGCCTTTTTTTTTTTTTCAAAATGAAGTTGAACTCATTTGTGTTCTAAAAATATGATGCTAAGAGGTTGGAGGTATAGAAATAGCATGAACAGAGAATGGAGCATTTATAAAGAAGTGACAAAAAAAGATTTTTTTTTAAGACAAAATAGAGACTAGCAGTTGGCATAGTGGTTATGTTGCTGGACTCCCATGTAGTTGACCGCTGTTCGAGTCCTGGACCTGGTGGCTTAAAACTCATGCCAGGCATGTGTGCTTGGGTGCCCAAGATCCTAAAAGGAGAATGGAGAAGAAGGGATTGCTGTGTGGCCATCCCCCTTGGGGGATGATTTCTCGCTTTCTGTCATTCCGTGTTGTGTTTCTGTTTCCCTAGTGAGCACAAGTGCCCTATAGCGAAAATCTCTCTTAAAAAGAAGACAAAAAGGCAAAATAATAAAAACAGAGAGTATAGAACAGAAGGATTCAATAACTGATAATGTGAAACACATCAGAAAAAATAAAAAATATATTCAGCTTTTGTTATCTAAAAAAAAGTGACCTGACCATACCTAACTGCACTTCCTTTTGTCAGAAACAGTAGGGACAAGAACTGAATTGCAATTTGAGTTTCTTACTTTTACTTCTTATATATTCAGAATCCTGAGGTCACAGGTAGAGTTCCACAGTGTATTATCGCCTGGCACAGCTTGCAAGCATTTTGGCAGATGGCTATAAAAAAGACCTTAACTAATATGTAATAATAGTTAGGGCTCTAAAAATAATAAATGAAAATGTCTGCATCCTGTCATTCAGTAAAACCAACATTTACTGAACACCAGTTGTATGCCTGGTACTAGGGATAGATACTTTACATTTGCCTCTTCCAGCTGGAAGAGTTGCTGATTTCCCACCCGAAGGGAATGGCCCGTCTTAACTGGGTTAGCAGTACTGTGATTCATGTGCTGGACAGTGGGAGCCAAACATGACCCCATCACTGGTCCCAGACAGGCTTGACACTGTGTTAGTGCTACCCAATGAACCTGCGAGACAGTGGGAAAATTCTTTGTGGGCGATGTCTTTAAGTAGTAACCAGGGGCTGTGCAGTTGTTAAACATTTGAAATGTGGCTAGTATGACTGAGAGACTGAATATTTAATTTTATTTCATTTTCATTAAGTGTAATTCAAATAACCATATATTACTAATGGCTACCATCTGGGACAGCACCTTCTAGACATGTTGTTAAAAATATTTATAAGCAATGATTAGCTCTTAGAGCAAGATATAAAAAAAAAATTACCATTTATTGAGAGCCCATGACAGATTAGAAATTACACTTTACGTATATCATCTCTAATCATCACAAGAAGAGCCCCATTTGACAAAGAAGGAAACTGAGGCTCTGAGAAATAAATTGCTTTGCTACTCCCTTGCAACAAATTGTGGAAGTTAGATTTTGAACCCAGTTGGTCTGACTGCAGCTCTGGGTGATTTCTACTATCCTGCTAAATCTATTTATGTACATTCAGGAAGCTGCCTCTTCTAAGTACATCGCACCTTTGCTTTATGGATCGGCTCTCGGTACACTTGTAACTTGGTCATTTAGAACAACAACCTTGTCTATCTGAGCTCTTCTGGCTGTGGAGATATCACTATGCCTGAACCATTCTTTCTTCTTACTGAGACCCAGGTCCTTCAAGAACTATTTAAGGGCCAAGAGCCTTACCCAGTTGCCAGAGAAGTGAGCTGATCACCTACAAATATTTCCCATTAGACACTGGGAACAAGGCCTATGCCTAGGCCTGTAGTCCTTAGCACACAACGTTGCCACTTGAGAATTTAACTGCTCACAGTTGAGGTTATCCGTGCAATCTCCCAAGGTCTGAGTTACAGGGTGAACTGAGCCCTTGGACACCTGGGGTGTGGTTCTGCTTTGTTGTTTCCTACTCATGGTGGAGCAGTGTACATGAATCCCCTTAAGGGTCTGAGAGCTTCAGTTACAGTGTTTCAGTTATTCTAATGGAGCCTCCTTGGAAACGTATATTCAAGTGGTATTTACAGAATCAGGAAGGCGTAGTGATGTTCAGAAAGAGTAAAGGTATACTGAACAGTCTGGGCTTCTCCCAGCCACTTGATCCTGAAAGCAAGTCTCTTTACTCCCTCGGGGTTAAGGTTTCCCTCCCGCAAGGAGGTTCCTTAATATATTCTTGATTTCACCATTAGCATACCTTATGACATTTTCTTTTCTTTTTTTCTTTTTTTTTGGGGGGGGGGGGTTTCACTATAGGGTGTGTGCACTCGCCAGACAGACAGAGAGAGACATAGAGACAGAAAGCGAGAAATCACCCCCCAGGGGGGCTGGTCACACTGCAATCCCTTCTCCTCCATTCTCCTCTTGGGATCTTGGGCACGCATTCACAGGCGCCCAGCGTGAGTTTTAAGCCACCGGGTCCGGGACGCGAACCACAGTTGACTATGTGGGAGTCCAGCGACATAGCCATTACACTAACTGCTGGTTCCCGACATTTTATTTTCTTAGAAAGTACTTATCAGACCCCACAAGACTATCCCTATAAACTGTGACCAGTGTATTGCCCATGTTGATAGGCAACAATATTTTTCTTTACTTTAATGCCTCCTAAGAGCAGGGGGCTTTTTTCTTTTATTTTGTTGGATTTTAAGTGGAAAGAATATAGAGTTTAATGACCAGTTCTAATCCTTGCTTTTACCACTTGAAAATTTGTTTATATGGAAAAATTGTTTAACCTTCCTCAGCCACATCAGGTAATAAAAACAATAACTGCTTGCTATCAATACTAATGCTTGATGTTTTATATGCTTAAAATGTGTCAGAGCTGATTCTAGTCATTGTACATTTACACACATATCATTTATTTTTTAATTCTCATAAGACTTGCATAATAGGCATTGTCTTTTAATTTTTTTTTTTTTTAATGCAGAGTCTCACTATGTTATGAAATCCTTGTGTATCAGCCTCCTAAATAGCTGGGACCACAGGTGCACACCCAGCTTTATAGGGGGGATCAGGAATTGAACTCTGTCTTCCCAAGTGGCCTCAGCCTGCTGATTAGCAGGGTCTACTCCTTCACGCTACTGTGTCTGAGCCATTGTCTCAAGTTTACAGATAAGACTCTGGGTAGCCCACAGATGGCATCAAGGTTATGTCACTGGGATCCCACAGAGTTGACTGCAGTTCAAGTCCAGGACCCAGTGACTTAAACTCATGCCGGGTGCATGTGCATACCTGCCCAAGATCCTAAGAGGAGAGTGGAGTAGAAGGGATTGTGGCATGGCCACAATCACAAAGTGATTTCTCTTTCTCTTTCTCTGCAGGGAGCACACACACACACACACACACACACACCCTATAGCAAAAATCTGGGGGGTTTTTTGGGGAAAAAAAGAATCTGAAGACCAAAGAAGGTTAAAAGTAATGGGTCTCTTTGTCTAGCTAATAAATGGTGGAAATCATGGTCAGTACATTTGACCTCTCCCAGATACTTCACCCTTGAGAAAAAGGAATGATACTATTAATAAAAATAATGAGTACCTTAAATGATGTTATGAAGATTAGAAATAATGTATCAGATTCCTATCACCAAAGATGTTCCATAAACGACCCTAAACAAATGGTAATTATTGTTGTTCTTTTTTTTTTAAATTGGGAGACTGGCACTTGCTATCCTGAGGGAGAAAATACTCTCCAATGGGGCACCGTCACATCTCAGTCCCAGTTCTCATTTCTTCCTTAATGTCAGGATCGTGGGCACACACACATGCATATGACTTGTTTCCCTAGCCACTGGGTCTGGAACTCAAACCTTGGTCGGCCATGTGGTATCTGGCTCCCAATACATGGCACTCAGCCATTGCACTGTGGGGCTTGTGGTAACATTCAGTAAAAGTGAGGTGCTAAGACAAGTAAAAATAAGAGCATCAGATGAAAGGGTAGGAAGCGCATTCATTTCTTGTTCATTGGTTTCTGTGCTGGCTTACCTTTTTTTTTCTTTAATAAGCAGGAGTTCATAGAACTTACCATATTGCTGCTCTTTGATGATTACAGAAAGGATGGTTGGGAACATTGAATGGGACAGCCAATGTGCCATAATAATATGTCTCAAATTACAACAAAAATCGGATCTGTAAAATGAAACCACCTTTGTTTTGTTTTGTTTTTTATTTTTCAGTTCAAGGTTTAGTATTATCTTGAGAGCATTACTAAACCAGAATTTTTGTATGTATGATTTTGTGTAAAATTCAGGATTATAAGAGAAAAGATACTAGTCTCATCTATCAATATTACATAAACTGTGTTGTTAGTTTTCCATGAAGTTTTTACTCAACAAATAATTATACCAGAATTTCTAAATACTAAACCAGAATTTCTATATTTGTGATTTTGTTTAAAATTCAGGATTATAAGAGAAAAGATAGTGGTCCTATCTATCAATATTAAATAAGCTCTGTTGTTAATTTTCATGAATTTTTTGCTCAACACATAATTCTGTAAAAGATCTGTGGCCTATGATCTTTGGTCCAGTCTGCCCATTTTTCAATGTGGCAACAAAAACTTCACTTATTTAGTTATTCTTGGGAGAGGAATCAGAATACCTCAGTCACCAGAAGCTAAGCCACCTCAGTGGAAAAAAATTGAAATTTGGATATTTTTTCAAAACCCCATTAGATTTTCCTCATGCTTCACTTTTGGGGTCATTTCAATACATTGTACTGGAGTTTGAGATTTTTTTATATTATTTTTTATTGGACTGATTTTCTTGTATTAGTCATTGATGAGAACAGTGACAACTATTTGAAGAGGTCTGGGATGTTTATTAATTAAGTAGAAACCTATTTATTCAATAATTATGTTAGAACTCTTTCCAGCATGCCTAGAATAATAATAAAAACTGAATGGATATGAGCTTTTCTTGATGAATTTAATGTCACTATTAAATAGTTTATTGAAACCCATGATTTGAAGTCTTTCAACTTGGAAATTGGCTTGAATAGTTGACTGAAATAGAGATAATGAAGTAGCTCACTGGCCACCCAGGTTATTGATTAAAATATTAAAGATAAGCCAAATGTGAGCATTTGATCATTGTGGTTTCATAAATACCGCCTTATACCTTCACTACAATTTTAAAAGAAAGTACCTATTAACGGTAAAAAATGAAAAAGCCAAGAATAGTTGTATATCTCTAGCAAGTGACATATCTTGAACAGATTGGATTGACCATTCCATCAGTGAATAATCTAATAGTTATAATATGGAGGTTGAACTAATTTTTTTTCATTCCTTTTTCTCTTAAAAGGCAATATTTGTTTATTTAAATGAAACGATAGCGCTCTTACCTTAAAAAAAAAATTTTGAGAAACGTGAAGTATATAAATGGAAAAATAATACATTGTACCTAACCTGTAAATTCTATATAAGGGAAATATATAAAGTAAGCAGAAATAGCCTTTAAAAAAAAAAAAAAAAACCTAGAAACAGAGGTCTATTTCCTTTTAACAAAGGCCTTTATCTGAAGACTCTTAGATTGGCTACAACACCAGAAAGATTTAAATCACATAGTAAAATATATTTATAATATTTTTTAACCCCATAGATATTCAATTGCATGCAGACAGTATTTATGAATTCAGGGTAAGTGATCTTCACCTTAGATACTTGAGCTTGATTGTAAGTCATAGTCTAGTAGCCTCCTTATAAAGAATCTAAATAAACTGAAGATTTCCCCCTACCTCCCAAAAGAAGTGTCAAGTAATTCTACTCAATTTGAAAAATTAGATGAACCTTGTTAGATGTTATCGAATGATGTTAACTATAGCATTAGGTCCTTGGGAAAATCATGACACATTTTTCTAGGCAAAAATGTGTCTTGACTTGCCCAATGACTCAGTAGTATACATGTTTAAAGATGTGTTGTAAAATATGTCACAGAAATGAAACCATATATTATCTTAAAACAATAGATTTATATTGTTCTCAAATATGCTGATTTCATAAAATGAATCAGAGTTTATTTTCTGTTTCATAGTAAATATATATATATATATATCGATTTCTGCAATTTGGAGATAATACATAGTACCCTGAACTGTCAGGCTAATAATATGTAGATAGATTATAGGTACATTGTGCTCATTTGATCACGAGACTGGGATCTAATTTTCAATTTCCCCTTTTCTTAGAAGGTGATGTTTCATTATTTTAGTCTACTCTCAGACCATCTCCAAATACATTGAATACTCTTTTCCAAACTGTTCATTGTATAGTTCTAAAGAAAACACTTGAGATTTGGTGACAGAATTTAGGTTCTTGGTTTAGTTTTGGATTCCTGGCCTAAGTTGCATTCTTTATTCCTTAAAAATACTTGGGGGGGAGGAGGGTGACTTTTGCTAGTTTTACCCCCTTATTGTAAGTCCTATGGAAATAGAAGCAAATCTATGTTTTTATGCACCTAAAATATGAAGAAAATTACAAAATAAAATCCTACAAAATGAAGGATTTGTACCCTTCTGTGATTTAGGGAAAAAACTCATGTTTTCCAAAGTGTGAGTGTGTTTTTCTGGTGTGTTTTTGTGTTGTTTAATCTCCAGGACCTCCCCGTTTTCAAGGGCACTGTGGGGCATAAGTAGCATTTATTTGATGTATGGATGTGTATGCATATTCTCCCACATCTGTCTCTGTGGACCAATCCTTTGTGAAATCCTAAACCTTGCATTAATGCTTAGCTTGTGATTCATGGTGTTCTGAGAGCAATTATATAATTTTTCTTAGGGTGTTTATTTGCTGTGTGCTGTATAAAAGCGAGAGTTATTTTTTGGTAACCCTGCAGTTGCCTTTTTATTGGTGAATTTCTTTTCCTTTTACTGTGACCTGTGAATATCACTGTAGGCTCACTGCCAATTTTGTGAGCCGCTGCCTGCTTCAAAATGGAGGCAGGAAGGTATCCATTTTCATCAAGAGGATGACAGTGTTTCAGTCTTCCCGACCATCTGGAGAGAGGAACTTTTAGAGCAATAGAAAATGGGGATTAAAAAAAAAATTCTATTTAGCAGAAAAAGGCAAGGGGGAAAACCAATTAAAGTTAAACTATACCTTATGAATTTATGCTTTTCTACTATGCTGTCCTGTTGAAAGGAAACGTAAACAAGAAAACACACAGGCTATTTTTATAAAGAACTAGTTCCCCAAGTCTCATGAGCATTAGTAAATGAATGTAAGTAAATTAGGTTTTTGGCACACTTTTTAAGTTTATTGTACACACAAATATAATAAGCACTAAATAGGAGGGCTTCCCCCCCTTCCTGTGCACACAGGGATTGTTGGTGGTCTTATGGAGATCCAGGCTTTAATGGCCTTTTTTCATGCATCTCTGCAAGAAGCTGACACCGTGGGAATTTAATATTCCAAGAAATAGTTATCACTTTCTGTAGCTTGGATAGTTCACTCATCTCTCTCCTCACTCTTATTTCCCTTGTACCTCTCTGTAAAAGTGACATTTTTAATGGCTTGAAGGGTGGAGGTGTTTGTTTGTTTGTTTGTTTGAATTTTGTCTTTTGGAAAAAGTTTGGCAGATGTCTTTCTGTTTTTACCTTTTACATTCTCATAGGCCAACTTGTTTAAAAATAAATAAATAAAAGGAATGCCTACATTTACAAGACTGCTCTTTTGGTGTCATATCGTATATTTACAACTAGGTATGGTTTGCATATTCTTGTCTATTACTGGAAAATTTCATACCTGGTTATTTCTATTCATGCAGTGAAAGTGAGCATTATTATCATGTTTGCTATTGGCTTTTGTTTTGTTGTATTCCGAAAAGGAGCAATGTTTCTAGGTCTGATCAGATTTAGACCGGATGGGTAGAAACTGAGTTTTTGTTTGTTTTTCCTTTGCTTGTTTCCTATAAAATAATGGACCTTGAGATGTGTTGTTTAGTGCAGAAGCCCGGCTCAATTTGTCCTCCTTCTTCAGGTCTATGCCCCATCAGCAAGCACTGCCGACTACAACAGGGACTCGCCAGGCTATCCTTCCTCAAAACCAGCAGCCAGCACTTTCCCTAGCTCCTTCTTCATGCAAGGTAAGATGCTGCTGCTTCTAAGGGGAAATCTGTGTACAGGCTTCTGGGTCTTTCAATGTCATCTGTGGGAAAAACAAATGGAATGGTACGGGGCCGATGGTAGGTCAGAGGTATAGCAACCGGACCCACACAGGAACATCCCGTTTGCATCCCAGGGCCATAGTGTGCTCACTGGGCATGTATGCTGATAATTCAGGCTGGGTTGGGCTGGGGGTGGATTGTGGTGTGGGGATTCTCTTGTGGGTGCCTTCCTCTCTGTCTCTCGAGTGGAGGGAGGAAGTAAATAAGCTTTAAAAAAAAAGATATGGACTACTAGATAAAGATAGAATGTTGGATGTCGTGCTCTTAGGAATTCAATTCTTTAAAAGTAAACAAATGAATTATAACCGTACTAAGACTTTTTCTTCTTTGATGTGAAAACCCCTGAGCAACAATGAATTAGAATTAGATTGATCTGCTTCACTTAGAACCGATGCTGCCGATGGTCTTCTGGCTTACCATTTTAGCATCTTCATTCTCTGTCTGAAGAATGCATGCGCATATTTGAAAGTGCTGCGGCTCAATGTATGTTACGAGTATCCTGGATTCAGCCTAGAGGGAACTAGTCATCCTTACATATAACCGTATATAAAATGTTCAACCTTTTATTAGCTCATAGGTGAGAACACGGGTCCCATTTATGAAGAAGTGACCTCCCTAAAGATGGGAATTTTATGCAGTGTGAGCCCTTTCCCAACACGTTAACTGGGCTAAGATAAAAGATGACTTTTTTTTTTTTTTCAAGATAAAAGTAGAAAATTATAGCTTCATGGTAGATAAAGTATATTTGCTCTTGTAATTGTCCAGTATATTTTATTAAATGCAGATATATCCTCTCCCCCCCCCTGCCCCCACGCTTTTAGTCTTGCCACTGGTCACGTGGCCCCTTTTTGCTTCTTACAAAGGAGTGAGCTGGCCAGAACGGTAGCAGTGCTGCTTTCAGAGTGGACCATTCAGTGGGTACAGTTAGGGGGGCCTTCCCGGACAAGCTAGTGGCACTTTCAAAATGAGAGGCTCTCATTACCAAATAAATACTCTGAATTTAGATGTGGAATCTACCAAGAACCTCTGCATATAGGACTTTAACTCTTTTTTTGTCAAGGTGTGAAAACTTAGTTGAGCGTACCTTGGCCAAGAGCCACGCGAGTTCCCTCGGCACGCTCCACTGGGAAGACCCATGTCACAGGAAGAAGAGGAGAGCTCTCGTGCCAGGAGAGCAGCCTGCTACCTCGTTTAGATTACAGAAGACATACATAAAATCATTCTGATTGAAAGGGATTTATCTTCTTTTCCTTCCGAGTATTAACTCTTTTAGGTTATTAGTTCGCATGTGGAATTCCATGGAAAAGCTATAAAATTGAATGGAATGGGTCCTGTAGGAATAGAGAGAATTTGTTCCATACATAATAGAGCTCATGTTCACAGAGATCCTTTCTCTTTGAGACCTGTCTGAGGTGTAACTCTCAAAGGTATAACTCACTTGAGTGCTGTCTGTGCCTTGACAAGAGGCTTATCATCTTCTACTAGTAACTACCTCGGCATCAGCTCTTTATTGAGAGCAATGGGAGAAATCATCCTACCAGTGCTTTCAGAGGCTGTGAATGCAAGAATTGATCACTCAATGCAGATTTTCAGTGAGAAAATTGATAGGATAGATTTCACCTGTGGCTTGGTAGAATAGTATAGCTTGCTTGAATTACACATGTTGCAGAGAAGGCCAGGTAGATTAAAACAGTATGTTCCTAGGGGCCAGCAGGTGGCATGGTGGTTGAGATGCTGAACTCCCACATGGTCGATTAGGGTTAGAGTCCTGGGCCTGGTGGTTTGCTTTCTCTCTTTGCCTCTCTCTCTCTCTGTGTGTGTCTCTGGTGACTGTACATGCCCTATAGTGAATTAAAATAATAATAATAATAAATAAAATGAAGTCAATATTTTTTTAAAAAACAAAACAATATGCTCCTTTCCATGGCAAACTACATAAAATAGGGGAACAAATTTGTGCCTTTCTGCATCTGAATACCTAAAAAGCAAAGAATAAAAAGAGAATTGACATTTATGATGGGCACAATTAATTTGCACATATCTAATTCTATTCTTTCAAAACAACATTATGCCAAGATCATGGGATGTGATAAATATTAATTTACCGTGAAAAGCATAATTTATGTAAAGTATGTAGCTTATAAGTCTGCATTGAGTAGGGTATTCAGTGTTAACAATCCTAAATGTATTGCTTCCCAGCATATCATGTTGTCAGAATGTTTCAAGAGACTCTTGTTTGATGATATGTATTCTCAATGTATTTGTCATATGCGCCATCTATTTAAAATGTTAGTGATGTTGAACTTCATATTTGAATTTAAGATAACATTTAAACTTTGGTAACCGAAAGATTGAATCTAAAGCACATGAATAATATACCTTTTTTTAAAAAATCTTGCATTTTCACATTATGACCACAAGAGATAGACATGTTCCTGTGTCATGTCAACTTCCTTCAGTAAAGGAACGCATGGTTCCCTGAGAATTCAGAGTTTGAAAGAATATGCAATTAAGATGAAAGATATTCAGAGACTGTCTGGGGCATATTTTAAACTCACTACTGTGGCCTCTTATTTTTGACTTGAATTTCCATCTTCTAGTTTAAACTCTAAAGTTGTCAAAATCACAGGCATGATTTTGCTTGCATGGTTCTTAAAGAAAGACATCTACAGACTTATCCTCTTTATTCTGAAATGAGTCCAGTTCTGAAATTCTAACTCTGGATCTAAAAACCCGGTGAGAAAAAAACTTCATCAAACACAGTGTCAGATTTAACTTGCCTATAGCCTAAATTTTCAAAAGAATTTTATTTACTAAAATGATGAAAATAATCTTATTTCCAAAGACTCGATCTCTGCTGTAGATTTCATATCTAGCTGATAGTGTGGTATGTGCCTAGCACACAGTAATTTTTGTTTAATGATTAAACTAAGGAAGAAATGAATGAGTTTAGCACTGACATAGATCGTCTTTCCTCTTTTTCTCAAAGTATTTTGTTTTTGAAAAAACAATAAAAACAAAGGCAATCTCTAACAATAACTTCTAGGTCATTATTCGGAGGGAATGAAAATGAGATGAGGAGTATTTTAATATGGTATTAACAAGAGGCCAGCTTTTTATTAAAAGATCCTTTGTTTAATTTCTACATAACTTTAAATTTCACTTTTAACTCATAAGTTTATAAAGTCTGGAGGCCCCTAAAAATTAAAGCATAATATACATCTTGTATGTATACTCTTTGAATTGCTACTGGAGATTTAAGATTGCTCTATGCCAAAAAATAAAAATATAATAACCTAAGAACTTCATATTTGATACTCTTCTTCCTTTAATACCATAATATAATTATGATTCCAACTTAAATTCTATGTACTATGTATGTTACAAAAATGAAATCTAACTTTTGCCTGAGACATTCTTTTTATTATATTTATTTCTTTATATGCATGTAGATCTTGTAAACTTGCCATCTCTGTAGTGTCTCAAATATTTTATTTTTACCCCAAATTGTTTGGAAGCAATTTAGCTTTTTAGTTGATTTTCATAGGAAAGAAGGTCAAGAGACTGAATGAAATTTTTCCTTTACCGTTAGTTACCTTGTTGACTGACCTAATTCTATGTAGAAACATGCTCTCGTATTCTTTTATAGTTGAAGCTCTACTAATAACATATTAACTTTGTTAAATGTTTATATTTGTTTGACAACATAGAGCCACTTGGAAAAAAATAACGATGACTGTCTTCTGATGTAATCAGCTAACCAACACAAAGATGAATACTCAACAGGCAGTCATTTGCAAGTATATGAAAAAACCCTATTCTATAAGGCAAGGCTGAATGCCTCTGAAAAGTCATGGGCTTTTTTTGTCCTTTACAGATGGCCATCACAGCAGTGACCCTTGGAGCTCCTCCAGTGGGATGAATCAGCCTGGCTACGGAGGAATGTTGGGCAATTCTTCTCATATTCCACAGTCTAGCAGCTACTGTAGCCTGCATCCACATGAACGTTTGGTAAGGCAGACTTACATGGTAATGTGGCAAACACAGCCAGCTTATTAAATCTCTTTCTTGTTCCTTGTGCGTACACAAGGATTCTGCAAACGAGTACAGAAATAGCATCCACCCATCATTCTTAAGGTTGCGTGATGGCTGCAATCAAAGAACAGAATCAGATCACCTTTGTAAACTCTTTGAGATTCTCTTTGTCATTGTTCTTTTGTGTATTGTGTTTTGTTCTGTGCTTTCATCACCACAACATCAGTGTCCTTTTTTATATAAATACACTGCATTTGAGTTCCAGAATTTTTGCTATGGTGATTCCTTGTCTTTTTTTATTGTTTTATTTTTTATGCTGTCTCTTATTTTGAAGGATTTCCTCCAAGGCATAGAGTGGTAGCCAGTGGACTTGAAGCATAAGTTATATGCATTGCTTCTGAGCATTTCCATTTCCCTTTGACTGCCATGTGTCTCTGGTGCAGCTTTTACCTGTTGTAACACACCAAGGGAAGCAGTCCATGTGTTCTGTGTCTTCCCCTCAGTAGGACCAACCATAGCCTTCTACATTTTTGAGTCCCAATGTCTAGTATTCATGCCTTAGTTCCAAACACCCATCTGCCATTGATACTCTCTTTTGCCTGAGCTATAGAATGCTATGTCTGTTATTACTAAAATGTCCCATTGTGTGTGCACACTGGCTACTCACCATCCTAGGTTGTCTCTTATTCTACTGGGAACAACTCATCTGACATTTTTCCTGCCTCAAAAACTACTACAACCCTGAATCATGTTTAAGTTTAAATGTGTTATTAAAGGGCAGAAGAGTCTAAATCATGAGTTAGATTTGAGATGAAGAGAAGATGAGATTTGACTCCGAGATGCAATAACATAGCTTTAAAAATACGAGAATCCTACAAATGCAAAAGAGTGTGGCAGATCCACTGATCCTCAGTGGCATTTAAATTGCTATTCTTCATCTTAGATTTTGCCCCTTTTTCTACTCATACCCACATTTGTGTTTCTTTCC